>NC_089598.1:81586814-81920762 GCF_019320115.1 Miscanthus floridulus
ATGGCATAGAAGACTTGCTCATGTTGGGATGAGCTCACTCAAGAAGCTTATGAAGAATGATTTGGTGAGAGGGTTGAAGGATGTGAAGTTTGAGAAGGACAAGCTTTGTAGTGCATGTCAAGCTGGCAAGCAAGTTGCAAATACTCATCCAACCAAGGCTTTCATGTCAACCACAAGAGTGCTAGAACTCCTACACATGGATCTATTTGGATCAACAACATACAAGAGTTTGGGAGGGAACCTTTATTGTCTTGTGATCATTGATGATTATTCAAGGTATACATGGATATTCTTTCTTCATGACAAATCCGAAGTTGCATCTTGCTTCAAGAAGTTTGCCAAGAGAGCTCAAAATGAATTTGAAGTGAAGCTCAAAAAGATTAGAAGTGACAATGGGAAAGAATTTGACAACACAAACATTGAAGCCTATTGTGATGAAGTTGGAATCAAACATGAAGTCTCCGCAACTTATACTCCTCAACAAAATGGTGTAGTTGAGAGGAAGAACCGGACTTTGATCACTCTTGCAAGGACAATGCTAGATGAGTACAACACCCCCAAAGCTCTATGGGCGGAAGCAATCAACACCACATGTTATGCATCCAACCGCCTATTCCTTCAAAAGTTCCTTGGCAAGACACCTTATGAGTTGCTCAATGGGAAGAAGCCGGACGTCTCCTTCTTTAGGGTGTTTGGTTGCAAATGCTACATCTACAAGAAGCGGCAACACCTAGGGAAGTTCCAAAGACGTTGTGATATTGGTTTTCTTATTGGTTACTCATCAAAGTCCAAAGCATATAGAGTATTTAATCATGCCACCGGCTTGATTGAAGAAACATATGATGTGGAATTTGATGAATCTAATGGCTCCCAAGGAGCACATGAGAACCTTGATGATGTAGGTGATGAACCATTGAGGGAGGCTATGAAGAATATTCCGGTGGGGGACATCAAGCCAAAAGATGATGAAGATGATGTACAAGTCATTGATCAACCTTCTTCATCAAGTGTGCCACAAGATGGTGAAAAAGATGGGAGATTAGAAAATGAAGATACTCATATCTCCCATGAGCAAATGGTGGTACAAGCACAAGATGTTGATGCTCCACAACCTCCTCCTCAAGTGGTCAATAGAAGAAATACACCTCTCCTACAAGATCATCCACAAGATCTCATCATAGGGAGTCCATCAAAGGGTGTAATGACTCGATCTCAAAAACTTACTTCATTTATTGCTCATCACTCTTTTGTCTCTTGCTATGAGCCTACCAAGGTAGAAGAAGCTCTTAAAGATCTAGATTGGATCAATGCCATGCATGAAGAGTTGAACAACTTCACTCGCAATGAAGTTTGGACTCTTGAAGAGCGACCAAAAGGTGCAAGAGTCATTGGAACAAAGTGGGTGTTCCGCAACAAGCAAGATGATCAAGGTGTTGTTGTGAGGAACAAGGCAAGACTAGTTGCAAAGGGGTTCTCCCAAGTTGAAGGTTTGAATTTTGGAGAGACCTTTGCACCGGTTGCAAGATTAGAAGCCATCCGTATCCTACTTTCATATGCATCACATCATGAAATGAAACTATATCAAATGGATGTGAAAAGTGCATTTTTAAATGGCTTTATTAATGAACTAGTCTATGTTGATCAACCTCCTAGGTTTGAAGACCCTAGATATCATGATCATGTTTATAGGTTGTCCAAGGCGTTATATGGGCTTAAGAAAGCCCCAAGAGCTTGGTATGAGCGCCTTTGGGACTTCCTCATTGAGAAGGGCTTCACTATTGGGAAGGTCGACACCACATTATTCACCAAGAAGCTTGATGGGCATATCTTCATTTGTCAAGTATATATTGATGATATCATCTTTGGATCATCAAATGAAGACTCATGCAAAGAATTTGGTGAATTGATGTCGAAGGAGTACGAGATGTCAATGATTGGTGAGCTTACATTCTTTCTTGGTTTTCAAGTCAAGCAAATGAGAGAAGGCATCTTCATCTCTCAAGAGAAATACACAAAAGATCTTCTCAAGAGATTCAAGATGGATGAATGTAAGCCAATCAAGACACCAATGCCTACCAATGGACATCTCGACCTAGATGAGGGAGGTAACCCGGTTGATCAAACTCTCTACCGTTCCATGATTGGTAGCTTGTTATATTTAACCGCATCTAGGCCTGACATCATGTTTAGTGTGTGTATGTGTGCTAGATTTCAAGCTAATCCTAAGGAAACACATTTAATTGCCGTAAAAAGAATCCTTAGGTATCTTAAGCACACACCAAGCATTGGCCTTTGGTATCCCAAAGGAGCTATATTTGAATTAATTGGCTATTCCGATTCGGATTACGCCGGATGCAAAGTTGATAGAAAGAGCACATCCGGAGGGTGCCATTTGCTTGGTAGATCACTTGTGTCTTGGTCCACCAAGAAACAAAATAGTGTGGCTTTGTCCACCGCTGAAGCGGAATACATTACCGCGGGTGCTTGTTGTGCACAAATTTTATACATGAAACAAACTTTGCTAGACTATGGTGTAGTTCTAGAAAAGGTACCTCTTTTGTGTGACAATGAAAGTGCGGTAAAACTTGCAAATAATCCGGTTCAACACTCTCGCACAAAGCACAAAGATATCCGCCATCACTTTCTAAGAGATCATGTTGCTAAAAATGATATATCACTAGAAGGTGTAAGAACCGAAGATCAATTAGCGGATATCTTCACTAAACCGCTAGATGAGGCTACATTTTGTAAATTGCGGAATGAGCTCAATGTACTTGACTTTAGCAACTTCACAAAAAATTGAGCTTGTGTTGTCCCTTGCATTCATTGTAATATACAACATGTTTAATTTTTGGCAATGCATATAGGGCTTGTCTAACATGGTTAAGATAACCGCCGAAAAGCGTGTGAAGAAGCTTAACCTTGTATCAAACTTGACAAGCAACTAGATTTACTTACAAAGTATTGCATATGCATGGATGTTGTTTTGTCATTTTGTTCCATTTGCCCTCTTATTGCCTATTTTCTTAAAAAGAATTATAGCCTAAGGCAAAATATTTTGAAAAATATGAGGGTTTGAGAGAGGTCACTCACATCAGTCCCAAAGTGGTGTTTATTTGGATCTTATTCAAGTTGGGACTTGATTGGGAACAGGCAGCGCGAAGGAACATTGAAGATTTGCTGGAAAAGGACCACCGGATGCTGCACCGGACGCTGCTGTCTAGCGTTCGGTCAGTTCATAGGAGGTGAACAGAAGCTGAAGGAGTGACCGGACGCTGCGCTTGTGCGTCCGGTCAGGAAGGGATCTAGTGTCCGGTCGTTTGAAGGAGAAATAGGCTGAGCTGACCGGACCCTGCCTACGTCCGGTCATGGACCACCGGACATGTCCGGTCGCGATTCTAGAGGATTTGGACCTCTCTAGAATCGACCAGACACTGGGTGGTAGCGTCCGATCGCTACCACCGGAGCATCCGGTCAGTGGATCCCGTGCGGCATCAGGACTCTTCTTCCGTTTCCTATTCTGTTATGTTGGGGGATCCACATAACCGCTAGTGCTGTACCTAGCCCCGCATCTGCCGTGACCGAGCCCTAGCCAGCGCCGCCGTAGCTCCTCCACGCCAGCCGCCGCCAAGCACCACCGCTGGTTGCTTGTGCTCGCCCCTACTCCGCGACCTCGTGCCACTGCAGCCGCGTGCCTCCCGCGACCGAGCGCCGCTACAGCCGAGCCCGTGCGCTCGGCGCCGCCAGCCAGTGAGCCAGCTCCACCGCGCCGATCTGCCGCGCTAGCAGTGCTCGGGCTAGCCTTCAAGCGCCACCGCAGTCACAGTTCCCATGCCCTAGCCCTGTCTCCTCGTTGGTAAGGCTATAGCATCCTCTTTGCTTGATCTTGAACCTTTCAATTTTCAATGCATTGACCTAAATCATCTAGGGCCACCGATTCATCGAAGTGCTTCGCAACCCTAACCCTAGCCGGTTCCGAGGTTCCCCGCGTGACGTCTCTTCTTTTCTCGGATCGCGGATCGTCAGGTAGCATGCCTGTCGCTTCAATTTCGTACCTACATTACTTGCTTCCTAGGGTTTCGCATCTATTAGATATATTGTATTTATTTGTATATCCATCTATTCCATCGTGCAGCGAGTCGGTGCCGTTGAGGTTCTTGTGGCAGTTGTCAGTTAACTCGGAGCCAAGCTCACGAGTACGGATCGAGGCCAAGCCTCGGGAGTGTCAGTTTGACAGTTGATCTTCGTCAGCGGCAGTTCATCTTCTTGTTAGATCAGATGGCTCGCACCAAGAACGTTGGTGGTGGTCCAGGAGATGACGATCGGAGGCCCCCACCTCGCCAGCCTGTAGGACCGAAAGGCAAGGCAACGAAGCAGGTTACATCTAAGAAGCACAAGTACCCCGATGCAGAGACAGCGAGAGTAGCAGTAGTTGCTGAGGCCGCAGAGCGTGCCGAGAGAGGCGGCGCTCGCAGTGGTGTTGTCATTGTAGATCCATAGCTCACACCAGCACAGAGGGCAGCAGTTGAGGAGGCTGAGCGTCATCATGGTGGTCCACCTAGGACTATCATGATGGTAGGACATCGACTGGCTATTGAGGAGCCTCAACCTCAGGGGGAGTCCCAGCAGGAGCCATAGCAGCAGCCCCCACCAGTAGAGCCTCAGCCAGCTCAGGAGACTCAGGAGGGCCAACAAGCCGAGGAGACCGAGCAGGCACCCCAGCTACGCCGCTCTGGTCGTACCAGTGCTACAGTTCCACTAAGGCCAGCTACACAGCGCAGGGGTTCACGCCCACCGCCTAGACCACAGGGTCCGCCTCCAATGATACATCTTGACTTGAGGGCCGCCATGGCCAGGCAGGTTCAGCAGCTGAGGTTTGTTGAGTTTGAGGTGTGGTTCCCTCTGAGGAGGGATGAGAGAGCAGTAGAGGGTTTCTATACACCACTCTAGGAGGATTTCTACAATGCTTATCTCAATAGTGGGGCAGTGTTCAGATCTCAGTGGGTATGCAGTATAGAGTCTATTGTGGTAGCAGTCGGAGAGCATATCTGCCCCTACTTGTCATATTTGCCGGGGCTGACAGATCTGATTGGCCGGACTAGACTATATGTACCATCTTGGGTTCGGCAGTTTTATGCTTCGCTCTACATTGACCCGCAGCATAACTTCATACACTTTGCATTCAACGGCAGAGACTACAGGGTGATGAGTTTTAGAGCTAGGGAGATACTGAGGCTACATGATCAGCCTGTCAGATTGCATGAGGTATGTTATGGACAGCAGGAGCCTCCTAGGCGTCCTCACGGAGGTTTAGTGCCCCCTACTGATCTTGTGCGACATTGCTTCAAGGAGCCCTTTGGTGAGGGGTCGAGGAGGAACCCCAGTGACCTTACTCCTACAGCTCGTGTGCTAGAGGCTATCATCAGGAGGTCACTTCTTCCTAGGTTGGGATACAAAGAGGGTCTGACTCACCTACAACTTTGGCTCCTTAATGCCCTGATGCAGCAGACCGTGTTCGACATTTGAGACCTCCTTCTATGAGAGATGGAGGATACTATAGATGAGGGTTTCAAGGGTCGCAGACAGCTTCCTTATGCACATTGGATCACATTCCTGATGCTCAAGTCTGTGCAGGTTAGGACCCCAAAGATGGTTGCTGAGTACAAAGGTGCCACCACAGAGTTTCTGGCTTATAACATGGCACAGAGGATCAGGCATAGCACACCACAGGCACCCACTCAGCCTAGCCATCATCTAGATGTTCCAGAGTCAGCAGCTCAGCAGGACGAGATTATCAGAGGCATAGCCGCTATTGAGGAGGAGCAGCTTGAGGCATAGCAGGAGGTGACAGAGTCTAGCGACAGCTCGGATGATGACTATCTACCAATTCCTCATATGCCTCCACGCAGACATGATGCAGAGGTTGGCAGTTCCAGCTCAGCTCCACCTGCACCATAGACGGATCCTGCCTTGATTGCTATTCTTGAGCGGATGCAGCAGGATCAGGCATGACAGGCTCAGGAGACCGCTGCCAACTTTACACAGTTTCAGGCTCGTCATGACGAGTTCTAGCGGCAGCAGCAGCTCCTTTAGCAGCAGTAGCAGATGCATCAACAGCAGTTACTCATGCAGCAACAGCTTATGGGATTTATGCAGCATGTAGTAACAGCACTTGGGGCCCCACAGCCACAGCTTTTGCCCTAGCTTGCTCAGCCTGCCACCACTACGACGACTCTAGCTGTACAACCCAGTGGGCTTCAGAGTCAGGGACAGCCTCCAGCTCTATTTGCTTCTCCCACAGTTCAGGTGTCCCAGTGGTTGTCCTCACCAGTGGTAGCCCTGCAGTTCACACCATTTCAGACGGGCTTCACACCGGAGCAGTCATCCTTGCTTTTTGTGCCTAACACGTCAGTCTCCAGGAGTCTTGGAGCATCTTTCAGTGAGTTGATAGGCATGCCTACACTGCCACATATGCATGCCGCCGGTCCTTCTACAGCAGCTCCAGTCATCATGACTACTCAGAGACTCCCTTTGTCTGTCGCCTCTTCAGATCCTACGACAGACGTCCTAGCAGCATCACAGGTAGCACCTACCCCAGCTCAGACCCAGACCGCTTCAGAGACAATTCTAGCCACAGAGGGTCAGTCCGTACAGAGCTCAAGGTTAGACGATGATGGTGCCCAGTTTCATCTTGCTCCACGTACTTCAGCGCCCGGCTCGTCCGCTGCAGCCCCACTGACCGACCCTTATGTTTTGGTGTTTGATGCCAAAGGGGGAGAGGGCTCGAGTATGTAGACTCAGGGGGAGCGAGATTTAGGGGGAGCTAGTTATCTATTATTAGCTTATTATATACATTTGGAGTTTTATTTGTGTGATACACTATTAATATTATGCATTCGTGTGTTACTTTCATGCGTATTATTATATCTATGAGATAGTGATATCTACGTGATTATGATATATGACATGTGTGCTCTCTACTTTACATTATTTATATGTCATATCACTTGTGCTATGCTCATTTGCTTTTGCTTCCGTGTTTATACTCCGATGCAAATGAGCTTTATTACTTGTACTCTTGCTTAATTCATATCCTTTGAGTACATTGTGTTGGCTTGGGTCATATAAGCTTGCCTAACTCTTTTGTTCTTATTGACAAAAGCTTATATGAACCAAGCCCGTCAAAAACCTCACTCTTTCACATACTCGAGGTGGTATTGTCATCAATCACCAAAAAGGGGGAGATTGAAAGCATCTAGGCCCCTAGTTGGATTTTGGTGATTAATGTCAATACAAGATTACTATGACTAACGTGTGTTTTGCAGAGGCAATTAAGTTAGGTCATGGTAATGGAGATCGATTGGGCAATCGAGGTTGTCATGCCCCTACGATGGAAATCGTTTCAGTTTTCAAAGGATGGATGACAAGGTTAAGGATGACTAGTTCTAAGTGTCGATTGGAGTTGGAGAGACACTTAGAGTAGTTTAGGACTTTGTTTTTCCTTTGGCCGTACTATTAAGGGGGGTATGGACGGGTAGCTTGACCTAGATGAGTCTAGTGAGTTAGGTGTGGTGCACACTTGTTAAAACTAGCACTAGGTAGCTCCTACGAATGCCTAAGATCCTTTGGAGCAAACTTCATTAACATATGATCGAGAGTTGGAAGTGAATGGAGGGTCAAATGCTGACCGGACGCTGGCTTCGGTGCGACCAGACGCTGGCCGTAGGGTCCGGTCAGTTCATTTGATCAAGCAGATTGCGTTCAGTGCGACCGGACGCTGGAGTGGTCAAGTGACCAGACACTGAGAGGCAACGTCCGGTCAACTCCAGTAAGGTTCCAGAGAAGGGAATCTACGACCGGACGCGTCCGGTCAGTACTGACCGGACCCTGGGGGTTCAGCGTCTGGTCAAGTACAGTAAGCATCCAGTGAGGGTTTAATGCGACCAGACACGTCTGGTCAGTGGTGATCGGACGCTGCAAGCGTCCGGTCAACACGTATTCACTGGTTTGTGGGTTGAACTGACCGGAGCGTTCGGTCACCCCACAGAAGCTCATAACGGTTCGTTTTTCAGGCTGCCTTATAAATAGAAGCTCCACTCGTGTGTGGAGTTACTTTTGCTCATTCCAACAGCTGAGAAACACGTTTGTGAGTGCCAAGAAGAGCAAGGTCCTAGTGAGGTGATTGAGATTTGAGAATCCAAGAGAGTAGCCTCATTAGTGAATCAAGAGTAGCAAAGTGTGCATCCATGTTCTCATTAGGCTTCGCGTGGTCAAGTGAGAGTTCGTGCTTGTTACTCTTGGTGATCGCCATCACCTAGACGGCTTGGTGGTGATTGGGAGCTTGGTGATCACCCAGCGGAGCTTGTGGGTGACCCAACTCAAGTTGTGAGCGGCTTTGGGTGATTCGCCACGATGGAGTGTCGAAGAATCAACCCGTAGAGAGCACTTGATCCTTGCGCGGATCAAGGGGGAGCTACACCCTTGCGCGGGTGCTCCAACGAGGACTAGTGGGGAGTGGTGACTCTCTGATACCTCAGCAAAACATCGCCGCGTTCCTCTCTCTCTATTTACTTTGAGCATTTACTTTGAGCATTTACTTTGAGCAATTCAATACTTGTCTTTACATTCATAGAATTGCCATGCTAGAGTAAGTTTGGAACATAGGTTGCAAGTCCATTGTGTGTTAGTTTAATAGAAACACTTTTCTAGGCACAAGGGGTTAATTGGGCTAACCGTAGAATTTTATTATTGCAAGAAAATTTAGAATTAGCCCAATTCACCCCCCCCCTCTTGGGCATCTTGATCCTTTCACCTCACAAAGCTCTTCTCCGGAGCACCGCACAAGCTTCTTGTGGGATTCAACAGAGACCACCACCAAGCTGTCTAGGAGGTGGCAACCTCCAAGAGTAACAAGCACCACCGGCTTGCAACTCGATCACCTAGTGCCACTCGATGCAACCTCACGATGCAATCGCACTAGAATCGCTCTCTCACATAATCGAATGATCACTATCAAGCATATGTGAGATAGAGGGCTCCCAAGCACTCTCAAGCATGGACACAAAGTCCCTCGAGGTGCTCAGCACCAGCCATGGCTGAGACCACCATCTATTTATAGCCCCATGGGCAAAACTAGCCGTTACCCCTTCACTGGGTGTTTTTCGGGTTGACCGGACGCGCCGGTCATATCGACCAGACGCTGGACCTCAGCGTCCGGTCAATGGATGCTTGCCACATGTCGCCTCTGTTCAACCTCAGTCGCTTGATCTCAACGGTCAAGTGATGACCGGACATAGCTGCTCAAAGTAACCGAACCTAGAACCCCCCAGCGTCCGGTCGTTTCCAGTAAGGTACCAGTCACGACCGGACACGTCTGGTCGGTCATGATCGGACGCAGCGTTAGCGTCCGATCCTTCTCCAACTTTTCTGTGTCGCCTACGTCACCGTACGTCAGCCTAACCGGACGCACCCTGCCAGCGTCCGGTCACTTCCAGCGCCAGCATCCGGTCGAAGACCGATGCCTGTGCGCGCTCTGCTGCCACTAACCAGACGCAGGACCCCAGCGTCCGGTGCACTCTGTGAGACCCTATCTTTTCTGTATAGGGCGCCGGTGGCACCGTCGGACTGTCCGCACTCTACGGGCGGACACTCCGCCGGTGGAGTTTGAATCCTTCTCACCTCCATTCCATCGCCGAGATGATCCACATGAACTCGAACTTCATCTCCTTTATAAATGTGCCAACACCACCAAGTGTACACCACTATGTGTATGTGTGTTAGCATTTTCACAATCATTTTCCAAAGGATTAGCCACTCAACTTGCCACGCCACTCAATCCTAGCAACGATGCAAAGTTAGATCACTCGAGTGGCACTTAGATGACTGATATGCAAACAAGTTTGCCCCTCTTGATAGTACGGCCATCTATCCTAAACCCGGTCATCAACTTCTCTACACACCTATGACCGGTGAAATGAAATGCCCTAGGTTATACCTTTGCCTTGCGCATTCCATTCCATCTCCTCCAATGTCGATGCAACACATGCACCAACACAATCAACAATGATATGATCCACTTCATAACATCATATGATCATATTGGTTCATCGATCTTGACTTCACTTGCTTTTCACCATTGCCTTCATCCATCGGCGCCAAGTCTTGCTTAAGCTTCACTGCCACGCGGTCCATCGCTCCAAAGCCTCCAACTTGCCCTTCACGCTTGCAACCGGTCCATCAAGCCAAGTCTTGTCTTGATCTTCTTCACCTTGATCACATGACTCAATGTCATGTCTCATGTGCAATAAGCTCCTTCATCATCACATGTGTGAGCTTTGCAACATCTCCAAATCATTTTCACCTTCACGGCATATGTTGCTCACACACATGTACTTGTGGACTAATCACCTGTGTATCTCACATAAACACAATTAGTCCACCTAGGGTTGTCACTCAATTACCAAAACCACACAAGGACCTTTTAGAGTTCCGGCTTACATCGGGACTTCCGACACCGACAGTCTTAGAAAAATATTCCATGTGCTCGTGGAGTGCTAGAGTGTCTTTCTTTTGATTTTATTTTTATGCGTGAGCACTCTATCTTCCTCAGACCAACTAAGTTTGCATCCCTCTTTATAGTGCGGCGGATCCTAAACTCAAAAACAAAATAAAACCTTTGGAGAGCATTTTGAGTTTGACCGCCTTTACAACTTCAAGAATTGAGGGATACCATTTTAGCTTTATCAACTCTTTGAATCTTTCATGGGACTAGTAGTACGACATATCTCATTAAGATCACATTAGTCCCTAATTTGGATGTCATCAATACACCAAAACCCACATAGGGGGCAAATGCACTTTCACGGGGAGATAAATATCCTGCAAGCATGGTCATGTGAGAAACTTGTAGATTTGCAGATTTATTCACAAAATCTCTACCCGCTTCTAGCTTCCACAAGTGTGTCCATGGAATTGGCATGAGGCGACTTAGAGAGTTGCAGGGTTTAGGGGGAGACCAACCCTAGAGCCATAGCTCATTATCATGATCCTGAAGATCACGAGTCGGTCCTGAAGACCTGACCTGGACATCAACTGTTGTACTCTTTTTCTCTTGATGAGTTTTTCCCACTGGGTTTTCTTATGCAAGGTTTTTAACGAGGCAACAGGTGCAGCATAAGTAATACATGTGATGTACTCTTTTCTCCTACCCTTTTTTCCACTGGGTTTTTGGGGGAGTTTTTAACGAGTCATAAGCATGGCATATAATTGGCCAAGGGGGAGTGTTGTGAATCAAAGTCCAAGACAATGTGAACAACAGACTTTGAATGGTGGCCAATTAAATGAAGAGGAGGAGAAAGTCTAAGAGTTCAAACACTGTAACTCTGTATTCATCTCAGCCTCCTTTGCTATAAATAAGAGGTCACTTTCACCGTTGTAAATCATCGGAGAAGAAAGTGAAATAAAAAAGACTCCTTCCTCTTCTACATCTCTCGGTTCTTGTGTTGTGTGTGCTTGTGTGCAATTTAGAGAACACGATTCCTAACAAAAACCATCGGAAAGTTTGGAAGGAAAGGTGTTTGGATCAAAGGATTTGTCAATTCCTTTTATCTGGAATACTAGCCCAGGCATGTGATTTCAAAAGAAAAAAAATCCAGTCTCGTCTCTTGGTTTGGTTTCCTTCATGAAGTCCGAGAAAACAACATATTTAATTCTGCCATTGGTGTGTATGCTCTCTGAAATAGGAGTACCATGTAATAAAGGTAAACAAGACTGCTCATTAAGCTTTGCATGTTTAGGGCCGTGAACAACTTGTAGCCTTGTGGGCCCATGGCTACGAGCATCCTACATGGGTATATGTCACTTGTGATAAAATGCTTCTATAACTATAAATAACTTTAATTAATACATCACTAAGTACTAAGGATGTTTCATTCTTTCTATAATGTTTTTATTCCTATGATATGGATTCCTGCGTTCCAAACATATCTTCCTATCACATTCTTGTAGTTTTCTATTCCTCATTTGTTAACACCCTAGTCTCCTATGAAGAACCCAGTGCAATGGACCGTGGGCCAAGAAGAAGCGAAAGGAACAAGAAGCCCAACAGCAGGATTTTCAGAAATGAATGGGCTTAAGCGCCTGTGTGTGCATGTCCGGGCCCAGGCCCTATAAGTGACTGAGACATATAAGTAGCTGAGAGCTCGTGAGGGCCATTATCTGATTTGTAAACCAAACACATTCTACTTGCCTAAGATTCCTCGTTACGCCATCCCAAATCCTTCCGTTGCTATTCGTCCGACTCGATCCAGAATTCTTCTGCCTATCTCCGATTGCTTCTCCCCCAATTTCCCTGCTGCTAACAATTGGTATCGGAGACACCGATTCCTCGGCTGCTTTCATCTTCATTCCATCGGTTGTTTGAGCAAACGGATTCGGTTGGTTTGATTTGAATTCGAGCAGCAAGCCTGATCGAGTTCGCATCGCCGTAATTCCCATCCACGCTTGAGCAATTTGTGGTGAGGAACACTCTAGATCGGCCCGCTCCCGATCCACTACCACACGCCTATTTTACTCGCCGTCAACATCGTCTCGGCGTCATGAATCCCGACACGAAGTTGATCCTGGACGAGATGCGCAAGAGCTTCGCCGACAACGACATCAAGTTGCGCGACCAGGAGGACCGCCTCAGCCGCCAGATCCAGGATTTGGAGAAGGCGTAGGAGCATCGCGTCGTGGCCCTGGAGGATGTGGCCCGCAATATGGATGAGTGGCGCACCATCATCGACGGCACCGTCGACGGCTTACGTCTCCAAGTGAAGAAGCTTTCACTCGACTGGGAGCGCGCGAGCATCGAGAACCCCGCCGACAAATCCGGCGTGTTCGCGTCGTCTCCTTCGGCGGCTCCGCGCCCATCTGCGGAAACAGCTGCCACATCGCCCATCGTTGGGCACCTGCGCGCGAACAACCACCGGGCGAGTGGATTTGGGGACGTTACCACCCTAATCCATTCCCCGGTCAAGGGTGAGCACACCAGTCCCAATTTCCAATTCGTGGCTTCCCATGCTGTTCCTGATGTTCCATTGCCTGGACTTGCTTTGAATTCGAAAATCCCCAAAGTAGATTTTCCAAAATTTGATGGTGCACATCCCAAGCTCTAGCTGCATGATTGCGTGGATTATTTCAGTTTATACCATGTAGAGTCTAGCTCGTGGGTTCGTATTGCTCGTCTACACTTTGTCGGAGCTGCCAAACGTTGGTACAATTCTGTTGAGTCTCAGCTTCAAGGCTGTAGTTGGGAGCAGTTATCTGAACTCATTTTGAGTAGATTTGGGTTAGAACATCATGAACTCCTATTGCGGCAATTGTTCCAGATTCACCACATAGGAACAGTAGATGAGTACATGGAGCAGTTCTCTTCTATTGTTGATCAGTTGGGGGCTTACCATAAAACCACTGATCCACTATTTTACACTGCACGTTTTATTGATGGCTTGAAGGATCATATCAAAGCCGCAGTTCATTTGCATAGGCCACCAAATTGGGATACTGCTTGTGTACTTGCGAAATTGTAGGAGGACATGGTGGCGTCCCGTAAGCCGGAGGCGCGCAAGTGGGATGTTGCTACCGGTGGTCGGCCGTTCACACGTCCGGCACCACCTCTGCCTCCTCCACTACTTCGGCCTGACAAACCAGGGGGGCCCTGCCGAGCCCCGGCCTGCTATCGACGTGGGTCGGGCATTGTCTGCTGATGAGCGTTGGGCGGCTCTGCGGTCGTCCCGCCGCGCTCAAGGCCTATGCATCCGTTGCGGTGCCAAGTGGTCTCGCGATCACCGATGTGCTCCGGTTGTACAGCTTCACGCCCTTGAAGAAGTGCTAGCAATATTCTCTGATGACGAAGCCCCTGCCGACCCTATGCAAGTGGACGACGCTGAATTGGCAGTTATTCAGGTATCCCTGTCCGCAGCTGCTATGTCTGGTAAATCAGCTCCTCGCACCATGTGTTTTGAAGGTCAATTGGGTGAACTACCCATTCATATTCTTCTTGATTCTGGGAGTACACATTCCTTTGTTAGCTCTGCGGTGGCAGCCAAGTGCTCAGGTGTCCAGACACTCTATCCATCGTTGAGGGTTCAGGTTGCTAATGGTCAACAGGTTGTCTGTTCCCAGCATTTACCTGATGCTCAGTGGGCTATTCAAGGTGTTCAGTTCCATTCTGATCTAAAGGTACTACCATTGTCTTCTTATGACTTGATATTGGGCATGGATTGGTTATCTATACACAGCCCCATGAATGTACACTGGGCTCAACATTGGCTACAAATTCCATATCAGCAGAGCACAATCTTGTTACAAGGCCTGTGGATAGATCTCTCAGTCGGATCAGTGCTGTAGTTGAATCTGAATGAGAATACACCGCCAGATGTCGTTTCTGAATGGCCGGCTGACATCCAAGATTTGGTCAAGCACTATGCCACCTTATTTGACCCTCCAACTGAATTGCCACCACCTCGGAGCTATGATCACACTATCCCTCTCTTACCAGGGGCTAGTCCTGTGTTCACTCGACCTTATAGATTTTCTCCTGCCATCAAAGATGAAATTGAGAAACAGGTCCATGAAATGTTGCAATCTGGGTTGATACAGAAAAGTTCCAGTCCTTTCTCCTCTCCTGTCCTCTTGGTGAAAAAGAAAGACAACACATGGCGATTTTGTGTTGACTACCACCAACTTAATGCCATCACACTCAAGAGCAAATATCCTGTACCTCTGATTGATGATCTTTTGGATGAGCTAGGACAAGCCAGGTGGTTTTCCAAGCTTGATCTTCGCGTAGGGTTTCATCAGATCCTGCTGCAACCAGGAGAGGAGTTCAAGACAGCATTTCAAACACACTTCGGCCACTTTGAGTTTGTGGTGATGCCATTCGGTTTGACCGATGCTCCGGGTACCTTTCAGGAAGCCATGAACTCTACTCTGGCCCCATTCCTCCGCAAGTTTGTCCTGGTGTTTTTCGACGATATCTTGATCTACAGTCGTTCATATGAGGACCATATCAAGCACATCTCCCAGGTATTGCGGCTCCTCTCTGAAAACCACTGGAAGCTAAAATTATCCAAGTGTGCATTTGCCCAACAGTCTATCAGTTATCTGGGGCATATCATATCAAGTGATGGTGTCTCAACTGACCCAGCCAAGATCTCAGCTGTTGTTAATTGGCCTACACCAGCATCTGTCAAGGATGTCCATAGCTTCTTGGGGCTAGCAGGGTACTACAGGAAGTTTGTCAAACACTTTGGTCTTTTGGCAAAACCACTTACCACACTCTTGCATAAGCACGTTGTTTTCCAGTGGACATCTGTTCATGATCAGGCATTTCAGGCCTTGAAGACGGCTCTTGTTTCGGCACCAGTGTTGGCGTTGCCCAATTTTGCCCGGCCATTCGCAATTGAGACAGATGCCAGTGCTAGTGGAGTGGGTGCTGTGCTGACCCAGGATGGTCACCCCTTGGCCTACATCAGCCGTGCCCTCAGTCCTAAATCTCGCGGCCTCAGTACATACGAGAAGGAATATATGGCCGTTCTTCTGGCAGTTCAACAATGGCGCCAGTATTTGCAATTTGCTGAATTCACTATATTCACTGATCAACAGAGCCTGGTTCAGTTAACAGATCAGCGCCTTCATACCCCATGGCAACAGAAATTGTTCACTAAGTTGCTTGGCTTGCAGTACCGCATCGTCTACAAACCTGGCACTACCAACAGGGCAGCGGATGCTTTGTCACAGAATTCTGCTCCTCTGTCGTCCTGCGCTGCTATTTCGACAATCACCCCTCAGTGGATCCATAAAGTGGTACACGGATACTTATCGGATTCCCTCACTCAGGCTATGATCGCCAAACTCCTTATTGATCCGGCATCTGTTCCTCAGTTTACTCTGCGTGATGGGGTCTTACGGTATCAAAACCGTATCTGGATAGGTGCTAACCCAGAACTTCAACAGTAGATTCTTGAGGCCTGCCACTCCAGTGCAATTGGAGGCCATTCGGGTTTTCCAGCTACTTATACTCGTATGAAGCAGCTTTTTGCCTGGACTGGGATGAAGTCAGCTGTCCGCAAATTTGTTCAGACCTGTCTCACCTGTCAACAGGCCAAACCTGATCGTGCTCGTTTACCTGGTTTGCTTCAGCCCCTTCCAGTACCATCCTCTGCTTGGCAAATCGTTTCATTGGATTTTGTCGAAGGCTTACCTCGTTCGAAGCATGGCAACTGTATACTGGTGGTGATCGATTCCTTCACGAAGTACGGTCATTTTCTCCCTCTTTCACACCCATTCACTGCTGCCCACGTTGCTCAACTCTTCCTCAATCAGGTGTACAAGTTACATGGGTTACCTGAGGTTATCATCTCTGATCGAGACCGAATCTTTACAAGTGCTTTCTGGACTGAATTATTCCTCTTGGCTGATGTGCAGCTCAACTTGAGCTCCAGTTATCACCCACAGTCTGATGGGCAGACCAAGCGCCTGAACCAAACCATGGAGACTTACTTGCGCTGTTTCGTCAACGCTTGTCCATCCAAATGGTCGTCTTGGCTTCCCTTGGCCGAATTCTGGTACAACTCGACACCACACTCAGCTCTGGGGTGTTCCCCGTTTGAAGCTTTATACGGCTACCGCCCAAGACACTTTGGCATTCAGGCTCTTGACTCTGTATCGGTCCCAGAACTGGGAGCATGGCTGCAGGATCGCCAGGTGATGTCAGACCTCATAAAGCAGCACCTCCATCGCTCCAAGGAACGAATGAAACGTCAGGCCGATAAAAACAGGTCAGAGCGCCATTTTGCTGTGGGTGACATGGTTTTTCTGCGATTACAACCCTACATTCAGACTACTCTTGCTCATCGCGCCAATCAGAAGTTATCATTCAAATACTTCGGTCCATTCAAGGTGCTTGCTCAAGTGGGATCAGTTGCTTATACCCTGGAGTTGCCTACCACTTCTACCATTCACCCGACGTTTCATGTGTCTCAATTGAAGAAGGCAATCCTTCCTGGCACTCCGGTATCATCTTCCTTTCCAACTGATATTGAACTGCCACGTATTCCTATTGCCATTCTACAGCGTCGCCAACACTATGAGGGCAACTCTTCTACTGAACAAATCTTGGTGCAATGGTCTGGCTGGCCTAAGGAGTTAGCTACATGGGAATCTGCCGATGCAGTCTACCAAGCCTTTCCCAAGGCACCCGCTTGGGGGCAAGCGGGCTCACAAGAACCGGGGAGTGTTAACACCCCAGTCTCCTATGAAGAACCCGGTGCAGTGGACCGTGGGCCAAGAAGAAGCGAAAGGAACAAGAAGCCCAACAGCAGGATTTTCGGAAATGAATGGGCTTAAGCGCCTGTGTGTGCATGTCCGGGCCCAGGCCCTGTAAGTGACTGAGACATATAAGTAGTTGAGAGCTCGTGAGGGCCATTATCTGATTTGTAAACCAAACACATTCTACTTGCCTAAGATTCCTCGTTACGCCATCCCAAATCCTTCCGTTGCTATTCGTCCGACTCGATCCAGAATTCTTCTGCCTATCTCCGATTGCTTCTCCCCCAATTTCCCTGCTGCTAACTGAAAGGACCTAGGATGCCGCCTAGAGGGGGGGTGAATAGGCGTTTCTGAAAATTAACACCTTTAAATGCGGAAACAATTAGAAAGGGGAGTTTCCAAAATGGAAACTCCAAATTAAGAGTACTACCTCCCCTCACAAGTTAGTCACAAAGTAAACAAGGTATAAAGAATATATCTAGAAACTACAACCCTGCAACACCAAGTTAAAACAGAGAATAAATATTTTCAGTGCAGGCAGGAAATACCGGACGTGTCCGGTATGAATACCGGACGTGTCCGGTATACACGATTTCTGCAGATCAGCCCCGAACTTGCTCCTTTCGATTTCTATCTTCAAACCAAACTGCAGGCACCTAATGGAGATGACAATATACACAGAGAACCTGCAGCACAGCTAGAGCAACACAAATATCAAATGAAATGCGAATTAAGACACGATATTTGTTTTACCGAAGTTCGGACTCGTTCGAGTCCTACTCTCCGTTGAGGGGGCTGCGGGCGACCCAGCGAAGGTCAGCCCTAGAGGGTACCACGAAGGTCACTCTAGCCGGAGTCTTTTCCAACTCCTTTTCCTCCTTCCACTAAATGATTCCGAAGCGGCGGAATCGACCGTTACAAACTTTCCGAAGCAACCACAATCTCTCGGTTGCTCTCCGGCGACGCCTAGCCGTCTAGGACCGAAGAGTCCAAGAGTAACAAATGCGAATCACGAGATTGACAATATGCACAAGTGCTCAAGTGGTGGCTTGCTCTCTTTTTCAAATCTTTATCAACCCACAAATTGATTTTGCAATTTGGATCACACACTCACTAAGAGAGGGTTTAGGAGAGTTGGCAAGGCTCAAAAAACGTGTGTCTATTTCAGCAGAATCAGCAGCCTCCAAAGGTGGAGGCTTGGGGGTATTTATAGCCCCCTTGAAAAACTAGCCGTTTTATAGCCGTTGCAATACCGGACACGTCCGGTATGCATACCGGACACGTCCGGTATGACTCATGCACTGCGCCAACGGACACTAAGTTACAGTGATGTTGTGAGGCGTCGGAACTCCCGAAGAATGCCGGGACTTCCGACCGTCGGAACTCCCGACTCAAGTCGGAACCCCCGACCCTCAGTAATTTGAAAAACATGTAACTGAGTTAAAGTTAGTGAGGTGTCGGAACTCCTGACATATGTCGGAACTCCCGACCGTCGGAACTCCCGACTTACGTCGGAACTCCCGACCCTCACGGCTTTTGAAAACTAGCCGTTGGCTTCTGGTCATCCATACCGGACACGTCCGGTAGCATACCGGACATGTCCGGTATGACCAGGACAGTGAACCCTCCAAGTCGGTCGAAGTGCGCCACGTCGGAACTCCCGACCCATGCCGGGACTCCCGACCGTCGGAACTCCCGACCTACGTCGGAACTCCCGACGAACCAACCCGAGAACGACAGGTTTGCAGCTGCTGGACAAATACCGGACACGTCCGGTATGAATACCGGACACGTCCGGTATTGCCAGACCAGCAAGAAAATCAATCAGCACTTTTGTCGCTCAAATACTCAAAACTCACATGGGTTGGCTTGAGCACTTATGAAACATTATCTATCAACATGATGCATCCCTCTTAATAGTACGGCATACCTATTAAACTCAAGATAAACGAAATATGAATTTGTACCACTTGAGTTGTTCTTTTTGAATTGATGTCGTCCTTTCCAATCTTCATCAAGTAGGGGTGCTAACATGTTGATGTTGATCTTTTCACTTGAGCATAGCCATCTTGAGCATGTGACTTGATTCCATTCATCAAGTTTGAATAATCCCAAATGTATCAAGTCACTTCCATCAAATACTTCATTATAGATTTGATCCTTCACATCAATATGACCATCTAAGCTTGATTAGTACCTCAACTAAATGCAAGTACTTTCTTCTTCACCCTAGCTAGGTTCTTCGGCCGCCAAGCCGTCGCTTGCCCTTCACCCTTGCTTAGTACCTCGAAGCCTTTCCTTGCTATCTTCACCATCTCAAGCCATCAAGTCACATCTTGTGTTGAATCATCCATTCATATGTATTGTTATCTTTTTCATTTTAATTTAGCAAGCTTCAAATATGAGACCATTCCATATGCAATCCCTCATGTCTCATTAACTAATAATCACAAGCTTGCTTTCACATAGTACATGGAAATCCCACAATAAATAAGCCTTCACATGAATTTCATTTGCATTGTTGTCTTGTGCTTGAACTAGATTGTTTATACAACAACACATCATTTTGGCTTTCATTAAGTGCCTTTGAGATAACCTATTACCTGTCCACACTTAGTAAACGGGTTAGTCCTTTAATCACGTTGTCATTCAATCAACCAAAACCCACTAAAGGGCTAGATGCACTTTCAATCTCCCCCTTTTTGGTGATTGATGACAACTTGATTAAAGCTTACAAAATGATATAAACATTTAAACTTTTGGGTTCAATGATTTATGAGAGGCTCCCCCTTAATATGTGCTTATGATTAGAATCCACAAAATGACCTCAAATGTCAATTGCACATACTAAAACAAATAGGAGACTCCCCCTAAATCATTGCATCCGTGGGGTGCATGTGTGTGTGACAAATGAAACCGTGATGCATATGACAAGATATATCACACAAAAATAAATATAAAAGCATCACATCAAATATTTTCATTCTAGCATGCATAGTCCTTATGAAAATAAATATGACATATGTAATTCACACATAGCACTCATTACAAATTTTCTCAAGTCCAGAAACCACTGATATATATAGATAAAGATCATGTCTCAAGAGATACAAAGATAAAGCATAAGTAAGTCTCATCTCTCACATGATACAATCTATCTCAAATCCAGGATACATCAATGAAGCTCAAAAACTAACTACAGCCTGCAGTACATATCTTCAGGTACAAAGATAAGCAAATGAAACTATCCTGAAGCTTTAATCAGTCTCTCTCCCCCTTTGTCATCTATCACCACAAAGGTCCAATAATGACATACAACGGACAAAGGGGCTACAAGCTGTCACTGAAAGCTGAGATCACTCATCATCATCATCTCGACCAGCATCCTCATCATCTGAGCGTGCAACACCGGCTGGACGAGAACCACCCGCACCAGACGCGTCATAGCCACCAGACCCGTAGAAGCCACCACCACCTGTCAGGTCACTCCACCAATCTGTAGCATAGTCATCTGCAGTGCTGGGACGTGGCTGAGAGTGAGTAGGCACACGAGCCTGAAGTGGTAGAGTGTCAGGGTGCTCAGGTGCCTGCTGCTGCTGCTGTCGCTGTATGAACTCAACATACTCTCTATCATATCTAGCCTGCTGCTGCTCCTCAGTCTCAGGCTCACTAGCTGCCTCATCTGATAGAGGAGACCTAGGAGGATCAAGCTCAAGATTAGAAGCAATTTGCTTCAAAGTCCGAGTGTCCTTCCTCCTAGCCTCCCTCTCCTTCTGCTGCCTAGTCTGGATGTCACGGCACATCCCAAATATGGAGCTGAAAAGCCTGCGGATAGGCGAAGGAGGACTACCACGGCGTGAAGTAGAACGTGAAGGTGCACGTGGTGAAGGTGAAGCTCCTACTGGTGCACCACTCTCAGGTGCATCTGCCTCTGGTGCTGCTGCTGCTCCTCCTGGTCCAGCTGGAGGTAACCCGGTCTCAGGCAGATCTGCAATAATCTTCAGGGCCTTGTGAATCTTATCATACTCAAATGTGTGCCCTGTCACCTGCTCAATCATATGCATGATATAAGGAGCAAAACCACAGCCCTTGAGGGGCCTCTCTCCGACACTCCTGATCTCGGACCAGATAAAGTCAAACACGCTGAAGGGCCGAGCATCAGGTGCCATCCTGTGGAGTAGGTTCCTGGAGTAATCAGCAATGGTGCCCTTGTCTCCACCCTTGCAGTCAATAGTCTTCCTGAACATCCTGTCCAGGTACCTGTAGGTAGGGTGAAGACCTAGAACCTTCCCCACAGCTCCTCTCTGACCACCAGGAGGATACATATATGTGAGCTGCTCAGGAGGTAACACCTGCTCGGTGTGGATCCTGTCCCTCTGGAGATCATCCTCAGAGAAACCAAGCTGGGCGGCAAATACATCATAGTCAACACTGTACCACTGGCCCTCAAGCATCCAGTGCATACGCCGCTCATCCTCCTCAACAAATAGAGTAGCATAGAACTGAGCTACTACCTCTGTGTTCCAGTCATGCTGGAACTCCATGATCTCATAGACCCCAGTGCGCTGGCAAATGGCAATGGCATGATCAACTGAGGCCTTCTGCAACTCTGTAACGTACTGCCAGTCAATCCACTGAGACCTGGCAATCACAGGGTTCCTGGTGAGAATCACACTGGAGTAGAAGTCCAGGTGAAAGGCTGTCTGGAAGCGGTGATCGTACTGAACCTTAGGTAAGCTCCTCGGATCAACCCTTCGCTCATCTCTAGCCTTCCTGGTCATACCCTTTCCCCTGTAGTCAACTCTGGGAACATAGGAGGGCACATTGGGCAGACGTGTCTCAAGAAGACCATAATGCATCCCCTGACCAGGCTGGTGCTGAACTGGAGGAACTGACTCCTCCTCCTCAATCTCCTGCTCCTCATCTGAGCTGTCACCATCTGATCCTCTATGAGTGCTCTTCCTCTTTTTATCTTCTCTAGACTCCACTCTGAACGCATCAGAATTAGTGTCAGAAGAAGAGCTCCCTGACCCCTCTACATACTGAGGAGCTGCACTAGAGGCAGCCCTGGTAGGCCTCCTGCTGCTTGGCTGGAATCCAGGATGCATCTCCTGTCTTGCCTTCTTATACTTTTCAAGTGCTGGATCATGCCTGTGCTTGGACCTAGGCTCCTGTCGTCCACTCATGACTGCTGTCCTGTATCCAAAGATTTGCAAGAAATTTCAGATAAATGACCAAAATTAATCTCGAATTGCAATTAGACAAAGAATCTTTTATCCATGATTTTACAATCATCTTGACAAACAACTGTCAAAAAGTTTGCAAAACGTAGATACAAAAGATACTAAGCCTAACAAACAATTCTAGGTAGGATTGAATCAGAGAACAGCAGGGAGTCTGCTCTGCTGGGCCATACCGGACACGTCCGGTAGCATACCGGACACGTCCGGTATGGGCGACCAGCAACCCTAACCGGGGTTCCTTGATTCTAACCATCACGGATCCATTCCAAACTTTGGACATTGCTTCTATATCACTAATGTAGCATATTGACCGAAGGAATTTCAAAACAAGTCTTCAACCATGTAGATCGGACGAGGTCCGCGATTAGGGTACCTTTGGAGAAGAGACGAGAATGCGATGTGAAATCCAAGTCCACGGGCTATCAATCCTTGATCCAAGCCTTCTCCAATGCAATCTCCCTCTCTCTCTTTTCCTTGGTGAATTCCTTGGTCGCCCTAGGTGAGAAGAAGGGCGTCGGCTGGTTGGTTTGGAGGAGGCAAGTCTGTTTGGGCCGAAGGGGTACGCTCTGTTTATATAGTCCCGCTCATACCGGACACGTCCGGTAGCATACCGGACACGTCCGGTATACGCGGGCTGGCCCAAGTAATTCCAAAATGTGTTCTCACTCTTCCAAACCCTTTCTCAGTTGTTGCTCAGTCCAAAAAGATGTATGATCTTGATCCAAACCGAGTACTATCACTTTTCTTATCGAATGCCATCAATTTATTTTCTCTTTTCCAAATATATGGCATAATCAATAATTTGCTTGCTTGAGAGAGATAAAGTGAGACAAAGTAGATTGTGGACTTAAGAGAGCCATGTCATGTGTGATTAGCTGATCAAACAATCAAGGAGAGCTATAATCATCACATGGCAAGGCTAGGTCACAAAGACCAAGATTCAAATAGTTTTTCAAATTCACACTTCCTACTCATGCTAGTTAGGGGTTTTGAAAAACTTCTCTCCTATGTCACACAAATGCACATTCTAACATATAAAGGGCCTTAGATGCACTTACAATACATGTATGTAAAAACATACCTTTGCCTTGAGCCCACAAGAATACCACTAAGAAGACACATGGCATGATAATCTTTATGTTGACCTTGATTGCCAAGTAATCATGCTTGATACAAATTCAATTTTTCATCCAAAGGACTACAAAGAGTGCTAGATAAATTTGTTAGTCCACAATGGTGCAAAATAGAAATTTAGCTCCCCCTAAATAAGTGCTTCAAGTATTTTGAATGACTTTCAACGAGCACTTTTATTCTGATAAGAAATTGAGAGCCAATTTTCATTTTGACCATGAACCAAATAAGATTGCCATATTTAAAAGTGAGCTTAAGAGATGCTCACAATCCACTTAGATTTGATAAAACACAAGCTTCTGAGTATGTTAGGGATATATGAAAAATGTATGGATCGAATACTCAGTTGCAACACAATTAGTGTTCTGGTCCATGCAATACCGGACACGTCCGGTAGTGTACCGGACACGTCCGGAATACACAGAACAGAAACACTGACTTTCTGTCCCTGGCCATACCGGACACGTCCGATAGTAATACCGGACACGTCCGATATGTGAAAGACAGAACCAGTTAAGTTGCTGCTTGTGATTCTTCGTTTCAACTGTAATATTTATTTATTGTATACTTGCATCTCAACAAATAAATTACTCTTCTAGAGAGCTAATAAAAGCATCATATGGCAAATATGATAAATCTCAAGTGAAATTAATTAGCCACTTTCATTATTTCACAAATGTACCTATTTGTGAACTATAGAACACGAAACAAACAAAGTGGCTATCCTACAAGGTTTAGGTACTTGTTACCAATGGTGAGGATGAAATATATGATATGTTCATTGAATTATCTTCAGGTCAACCATATAAGAGATTATGATGAGAATTGGTTGATAGATTGAGTGAATATTGTCAATTTGCTTGCTCAACCACCCCGAATCTTTCATCTCATCACCAAGTACCTACAACATTAACCTAAGCACACTTTGGTACCCAACTCTTGTTGGGTCCTTTTGAGTTAGTCAATAAGTGCTTAGGCACCCAAATGGCTTTAGCATTAGTTTGTGGTGAACACATCACCTTACTAGTGCTAACTCCATTTGTGGTCTTCCTAAGCGTATCATTATAAACAAATGTGTTTGGCTTAGGAGTTTTACCATTTGGGCATTCATAGCTTAGATGCCCCTTTCTTCTACAAGCATAGCATATGCGGCCTTTGTGTGCTCTATGCTTGCTTTGCTTGTATGGACATCTATCAACCTTGTGGCCCATCTCATTGCACCCATAGCATCTTCTAGTTGCAACTTGGGCTTCCTTTCTTGCTTCTTTGTACATTTGGCATTTCTTGGTAGAAGCCTTTTGATTGGCGGCTTCAACTTTGTCGGCCCAACTCTTGTGTGGACACATAGCCCACTCATGTCCATACAATCCACAACCATAGCACATCCTTTTTCCATGTTTCTTGCTCTTGGTTGTGTTGGCCTTGCTTGAGATGTGATTCTTTTGTTGGGCTTTGGAGGAAGCAAGGTTTGAACCCTTCTCAAGCTTCTTCACCATGTTATCACGGTTATCTTGAGAAGGTTGTGCTTTCTCCTTACCCTTCAACCGAATCACATCTTTCTTTAATCTTTGCACTTCTTCTTTGAGCTCTATATTTTCTATAAGATTTAGCTCAATCGAAGATTGGCTTGCTTGAGGAGCACACTCATTAGTACAAAAAATATTTATTTGAGATGGTGTACTAGTGAGCGGATGTGTGAGAGGTTGAGAGAATTTTACCGATGTAATCACAACCTCATGAGCCACCTCAAGCATGATGCTTGATTCTACTACTTCCTCATGAGAGCACTTTAGATGAACATAATTTGCTTGTAGCTCATTATACTTGCTTGATAGTTCATCTAGCCTTGCCTTGAGCTCAAAGTTTTCCTTCTCTAGTTGTGAAACACTAGAAGAGGAGTTAGTAACTAAAGTATGCTCAATTGACAATTTTTCATACCTCTCATTTATTGCCTTTAGCTCTTGCAATTTGGAGATGAGAAACTTTTCTTGATTTTGAAGCGATTGCTCTTGCTTCTCAATCTCTTCTTCAAGCTCATCATTCTTTTCAACTATCTTCATGATGATGAACTTGTCTTTATGGTTGAGATGATCAAGGTTGTAGTTGTCTTCAACTTCAACATCACTCTTATCTTGATCATCTACTTGTGCTTTCTCCTTTTCTTGATCTTTCTTGTTATTCTTCTTCTTGCTTTTCTTGGCCATGAGACACAAGTGATGAGTATCATGAGATACTGAGGTTGACTCATCACTTGGTCGCCATCGGGCTTGAGCATCGCTGCAAACAGCTGCTTGCTGGTCTGCTGCCTCGGCCATACCGGACACGTCCGGTATGAATACCGGACACGTCCGGTATGTGCAGGCAGACAGCACGTCATGTGCTGCTTGCACTTCTTGCTCCGGCTCGGTGCTCGTGAGGTCTTGTGAGGCTTCTTTGCTGCATGAAGACACAATGGACATACTTTCCATTGACTCGACCTCAAGTGCATCATCGCATTTGGATTCTCCATATAACTCAACGAGTTTGGTCCAAATGAGATGAGCACTCTCCGGAGGTGGTTGTCCATTGAATATTGCCTCATCTTGAACCTCTGCACTCAATGTACTCAAAATGATATTAATAGCTTGAGCATTGAGTTGCACGCATATCTCTTCCTCTTTTGATAAATTCTTATAGTTGCTCCAATCAACTATAGAAAGAGGTATGCTTGCAAATACAATATGCTCAACAATAGGACTAATATGTCTAAAAGCATTGAGTACATGAATTGACCAAGATAGAAAGTTTGAACCATCATTTTGGAGAAGCACCGGCTCCAACTCGATAGGCGTCGACATCCTTTTCTCACGGCGGTGAAGCTTTAGGTGAGAACCTGCTCTGATACCAATTGAAAGGACCTAGGATGCCGCCTAGAGGGGGGGTGAATAGGCGTTTCTGAAAATTAACACCTTTAAATGCGGAAACAATTAGAAAGGGGAGTTTCCAAAATGGAAACTCCAAATTAAGAGTACTACCTCCCCTCACAAGTTAGTCACAAAGTAAACAAGGTATAAAGAATATATCTAGAAACTACAACCCTGCAACACCAAGTTAAAACAGAGAATAAATATTTTCAGTGCAGGCAGGAAATACCGGACGTGTCCGGTATGAATACCGGACGTGTCCGGTATACACGATTTCTGCAGATCAGCCCCGAACTTGCTCCTTTCGATTTCTATCTTCAAACCAAACTGCAGGCACCTAATGGAGATGACAATATACACAGAGAACCTGCAGCACAGCTAGAGCAACACAAATATCAAATGAAATGCGAATTAAGACACGATATTTGTTTTACCGAAGTTCGGACTCGTTCGAGTCCTACTCTCCGTTGAGGGGGCTGCGGGCGACCCAGCGAAGGTCAGCCCTAGAGGGTACCACGAAGGTCACTCTAGCCGGAGTCTTTTCCAACTCCTTTTCCTCCTTCCACTAAATGATTCCGAAGCGGCGGAATCGACCGTTACAAACTTTCCGAAGCAACCACAATCTCTCGGTTGCTCTCCGGCGACGCCTAGCCGTCTAGGACCGAAGAGTCCAAGAGTAACAAATGCGAATCACGAGATTGACAATATGCACAAGTGCTCAAGTGGTGGCTTGCTCTCTTTTTCAAATCTTTATCAACCCACAAATTGATTTTGCAATTTGGATCACACACTCACTAAGAGAGGGTTTAGGAGAGTTGGCAAGGCTCAAAAAACGTGTGTCTATTTCAGCAGAATCAGCAGCCTCCAAAGGTGGAGGCTTGGGGGTATTTATAGCCCCCTTGAAAAACTAGCCGTTTTATAGCCGTTGCAATACCGGACACGTCCGGTATGCATACCGGACACGTCCGGTATGACTCATGCACTGCGCCAACGGACACTAAGTTACAGTGATGTTGTGAGGCGTCGGAACTCCCGAAGAATGCCGGGACTTCCGACCGTCGGAACTCCCGACTCAAGTCGGAACCCCCGACCCTCAGTAATTTGAAAAACATGTAACTGAGTTAAAGTTAGTGAGGTGTCGGAACTCCTGACATATGTCGGAACTCCCGACCGTCGGAACTCCCGACTTACGTCGGAACTCCCGACCCTCACGGCTTTTGAAAACTAGCCGTTGGCTTCTGGTCATCCATACCGGACACGTCCGGTAGCATACCGGACATGTCCGGTATGACCAGGACAGTGAACCCTCCAAGTCGGTCGAAGTGCGCCACGTCGGAACTCCCGACCCATGCCGGGACTCCCGACCGTCGGAACTCCCGACCTACGTCGGAACTCCCGACGAACCAACCCGAGAACGACAGGTTTGCAGCTGCTGGACAAATACCGGACACGTCCGGTATGAATACCGGACACGTCCGGTATTGCCAGACCAGCAAGAAAATCAATCAGCACTTTTGTCGCTCAAATACTCAAAACTCACATGGGTTGGCTTGAGCACTTATGAAACATTATCTATCAACATGATGCATCCCTCTTAATAGTACGGCATACCTATTAAACTCAAGATAAACGAAATATGAATTTGTACCACTTGAGTTGTTCTTTTTGAATTGATGTCGTCCTTTCCAATCTTCATCAAGTAGGGGTGCTAACATGTTGATGTTGATCTTTTCACTTGAGCATAGCCATCTTGAGCATGTGACTTGATTCCATTCATCAAGTTTGAATAATCCCAAATGTATCAAGTCACTTCCATCAAATACTTCATTATAGATTTGATCCTTCACATCAATATGACCATCTAAGCTTGATTAGTACCTCAACTAAATGCAAGTACTTTCTTCTTCACCCTAGCTAGGTTCTTCGGCCGCCAAGCCGTCGCTTGCCCTTCACCCTTGCTTAGTACCTCGAAGCCTTTCCTTGCTATCTTCACCATCTCAAGCCATCAAGTCACATCTTGTGTTGAATCATCCATTCATATGTATTGTTATCTTTTTCATTTTAATTTAGCAAGCTTCAAATATGAGACCATTCCATATGCAATCCCTCATGTCTCATTAACTAATAATCACAAGCTTGCTTTCACATAGTACATGGAAATCCCACAATAAATAAGCCTTCACATGAATTTCATTTGCATTGTTGTCTTGTGCTTGAACTAGATTGTTTATACAACAACACATCATTTTGGCTTTCATTAAGTGCCTTTGAGATAACCTATTACCTGTCCACACTTAGTAAACGGGTTAGTCCTTTAATCACGTTGTCATTCAATCAACCAAAACCCACTAAAGGGCTAGATGCACTTTCACTAACATCATTTTTGCCTCTACATCCATATCCTTTTCCGACGATTTTTTCCATTCCTCCGTTTTTCATTCCTCTGTTCCGAACATATCTGAGCTTTGCTTCTTTATCGCCCTTGATGGGCTGCATCACGGCCTCAGCGGCAGCAGCGGCGGCACGTGGAGCGGGGTTGCCAGTATTGAGTACGCTCGTCATGGTGCTCAAGCATTTGCGGGTGCAGCAACGCCGGGAGGCCCCGAAGCAACCGCCGCTCGCCATTAAGGTCGAGCTCAAGCAGCTCGTATTCTCCATGGCTCGTTGCTGCTCGCCATTAAAGCTCGTCTTCTTCATCGCTCGCTGCTGCTCGCCATTAAGGTCTATATCGAGCAGCTCGTCCTCTCCATCGCTCGCGTGGCCCAGCAAATGCCTACATGAACCCTAGGCTCGCGGCTGCTGCAGGCGGCAACGGAGACGATGCGCACAAGGTGCTCGATGCCATGCTCAAGCCGGCGCGCCACAACCAGCTGCCGAAGATGACTGTGTCCCACGACGTGGCAGATTTAAATAGCACGAATGGAAATTTTTTACAAAGGCTGTTGGGTTAGTCTAGTTTTTTTGTGGGTGTTTTATTTTACGGAATAGCTAAATTAGGAGAGTTGGAAAATATTTTTGGCTAATCTTTTGGCGATGCTCTTTAAAAAAATATAAGCAGTGCTATAAATAGCGCTGGAGCAAATAAAACTGAACCTGCTTTAAGGCTTTTAGCTGAAGTGCTACGGGCTCACGGCCCATCACAAACATTTCTACAGGTTCCACACCCACCACTCGTTGGACCAAGCCCGCTATCGAACCTGGTCAACAAATGAAAACGGGCCCACAGCCCTTAAACCCTCGTGCCCGTCTCTTCCTGCCTCGCCAAACTTCTCTACGGCCCAACCCGCTACTGATAAGATCAGTACACGCCATCTACTCCGATTCGAATTTCCAAATTCTGCCGCCGACGCGACGCCCTGGCCAGCTCTTTTCCCGCCCCGCGCCTCGCGATTCAAACGGCGCCGCGGGATGGGTGGGCAGGCCCCACTCCCCCGCTCCTCGTCCGCTCATAAGGCAAGCCACGCAACTGTAACCACCCTTTCTCACTGGCAGGTGGACACACAAACCAACAGGCCCACACGCCGGCGTAACAGCTATCCCTCGGGGGCCCGCGGGTACGTAAACCACCCGTGCGTGGCTGCGGCGCCGTTATTTATACGCTTCCTCTTCCGGCCACAACGAAATACGGACACGAAATCCTCAAACCCCCAAACCCAAAAAAACCTACCTCCCTCGAAAGTTCCATCCCGCGTCGCCGGTTTCCTCAATCTCCGTGGTAGTTGTGCGCGAGCGGGCGGGCGGCGGAGTTTGAACTCGATGGCCACTTCAGGCGAACAATCGGCTGGCGGCGGTACGGGGGATTCGTATTTCTGTATTTTGTTCCGGTGGATTTTTCAGGCGGATGCGTGCGTGTGACGGCCGATGATGATTTTATTTGATCTTCTGTGAAGGGTCTGCGGCGAGGGCGTCGAAGCTGCGCTACCCGCTGCGGTCGGCGAGCAAGGGGAAGGCGGCGGTCATTTCCCCGGCGGCGGATGCGCCTCCCACCATCTCTGCTCCGCGTCGGTGCGTTTTCACGTTACTGCCGTATCCTTTTTCCTTTCCACATTTCACGGTGGGGGCGATCTTATTTCACTCGTGGATCCGCGATTCTCGTGTTCTGTTCGAATCTGGTAATACAGTTCCGAACTAGTAGTGATTCTGTTGCGTAGGATTCGGACGTGCCTATTCTGAGCGCCACTTTGTTGGGTGCAACGGTTACTGAGATGCGACTGTTCACATGACAACTATTCAACTTCAGTTTTTCCTCACAACGTGAAGGAATAGCTAAAAGTACCGGAATATATTCTTGCAATTATGCTCATAGCCCTCCATTAGTAACTAGTTCTCGAACAGAGGATGAAACTATAGCTGGGGATCGTGTTTTTCTTGAGACCAAATGGGGACCATGATAGCCAACATGAAACTATATATAGTAGTAATGATGCATTTGTTGACATGTCAAAGGTTGTAGGTGCAATTCCATTCCAGAAATATTGTGGACAAAAATCAACTTTGGCAATCTATTAGCAGTAAAGCAGGCCTGGTTGCTATAGTTAAAAAGGCATAGATCTATTCTTCTTTTCAGCTGCCTAACTGCTAAAGATTTGCCGGATATAATCCTGCAGTCCCACTTGCCATATTGTAGTTTTGCCTATTTCGTGAACTATCGTCTCTGAACTCCTAGAAAATGTCTACGAGCTAATTTAGAGAGGAATAATCATGTGCTTTACTGCTTTTTCATTGTGGGTCTCCTTCATATACAGTACAACTTCAGGTGTAGTACGAGTAGGTCTGTGTAGTTCCACAATGATTTGTTCCGGAGCACTAGTATCCATCACAAGGCTGAGCTAGTGAGCTATCAATACTTCAAGCAGTCTATTGGAAGACCATCGGTCAGCCTTCAAGACAGTAGATGTGCAGACTATTGCTTCGAAACTAAGCATCTGATTGTTTGGTGTTATGTCAGTCTACCTACAATTGTCTATAATTTTTGCTGGGCACCTCTCAACTTCCAACTTAACATTTATATGAGCTACTAGTATTTTGCTCTATAATTTTCATCTGATTCCTTATATATAGGGCAAAACCATCTTCAGATGTCAGCAAGAGCATGTGTTTAGACCTTTCTGTGAAAGAGAAATCTGCCAAACCTCCACGGAGGCACTCAATACAAACCAAGCCAGGAGCTAGCCCAAGGCCAACACCTTCTGGAACTGTCACCACTCCAGTGTCTAGGAGATCGGACAGCCAGTGGAGGTTTGATACTCCGACATCAGAAGCGTCCATGTCCATGAGCAGGCGCAAGTTCAGCACACTTTCTTCAATCTCGTACTGGATGACACAGATCAGGCTAGCAGAGTCTGCTTCCAAGCACTCAGTTTCTCTGGGCTTCTTTAAGCTTGCTCTTGAATCAGAATGTGAGGTGAGCATCTCTTTTTTATTTGTTTTGTTATTTATCAAATAAGTTTGGTACATACATGTGATTAGAATGGTGCATGTTTTAATACAGCCTTTGGACCGGATGAGGGAAGAACTCAAGTCCTATGTAGCCCGCCATGGCCTAGCGACAGAATTGGAGGACCCAGTTAAGGACATTCTTCAGGTTTATGATATTGTGGAGGATTTCGAGAAGCTGAAGATCTCTGCAGAGCCCTCGCAGCAACCAAAAAAGTCTGACAAAGCTGCTCGTACTGCCACTGATGTGTCACCCAATGGTAACCTGAAGCCAAGGTCACTGAACTCTGATGCTACTGAAAGTAAGGAAGCTGGAAAGAAAGAGAACATTCAGAAAGTGAAGCCTGATGCAAAGGTCAGAAGCTCCTATAACAGGAACCCAGTAAAAAACACCGCTGCAAAGGAAGTCGTTGCCAAGAACACTGGTAAGAAAACCAAGAAAGAGGCCAAGGGTCAGCAGGAAGTTAGCAATGGAGGTAGCGAGGCTTTGTCAGCCCTTCCAGATCAGGAATCTGGTAACTATCCTTTTGCAATGTAAGTATGGCACAAGCATGCGCTATTCCATTTGCTAACTGTTATTTGTATTTTGCAGTTGATGTTGTGAAGCAGATCACCCATGAAGATAAAGAGAACATGGTAAATATAGCTAGCAACTGACATCACTGGATCATTTTTAGGACAGCAACATGCTATTATTCTGATCCTACTAATCAATTATTCAAATTTACTTTGCCTGCAGGGTGATATTGAAATGGCAGTGGACGTTGCCATAGCCCAAGATGTCTAGAACAGTTGGACCAACTTCAGATTCAATCCTTTTTTATCGCTGAAGATGAAGTATTAGTGTGTGGTTGCTTATTTTGGTTTTCATTGTTCATAAATATGTTAGCAGAGCTTGTCTGTGTGATTGCTGAACCTTAAACGGTCTTCAAGAGTGTGTCATAAGTTGATGATTGCTTGTATTCCTTTGTTAAGTTTGTGGCTTTGCATGTACTAATCGTGCATCTGAATATAAGAATTTATCTATTCTCGCGATTCTTCCCGACAGAAGATCCTATTGTTTGTGTTCTGTCAATGCTTTATACTGCCCGTTTGTTCTGCATTTCCTCAATTTGCATGCTTGAACTCCATGCACGTGTGTCCACGTCTCATGCTGTACGGGGGGCAGGAGCTCGTACTGTGTGATCATGTGGGTTTCCTTGTATTATTGTATCTTCGACAGAATCCTGAGCAGAGCACGCAGGATGCTGGTTCTGATCTTGCCTAATAAAACATTCCTCAATGGCTCCATTCAGAATGCTGACATTTCACAGGCACTGCTAGCTCAATTCCATGAGCAAATGGGATGAATTCTCGGTGTACAAAATCGATAGTTTTTTTTACTCTCATGGGAGCGCGTTTGGTATTTGAATCCAAAATCGATAGTTTTTTTTGCTCTCATTGGAGCGCATTTGGCATTTGAATCCGACAGCAGAGCTGGAAGATGCTGAGGTGATTATAATAAGGTCAGGTGTGCCAACACCCAACAGCACGAGATGCCGGGAACGCGGCCGCCCATCAGCCTCATACGATGCCAAACGCGCCACCGCGATCGGTTGCGACGTCATGATCCAGCGAGGGTTGCACGCACCTACCAGAGATCGGACTCGCGAAACCGACAGGCCGTGTGCATTGCCGCACCGCATAGGAACGAGCGGTGCTGCATCTGTGTTGCACGCGGTTTGGTGGAGCGGCCGCCCTGAACTCTGACGAATATCTATCTGTTCGGACGGGGGTGTAGGCCAAAGCTACTGACTCCTGGCACTTATCCTTTTGTTTTCTTTTAATTTTAAGAAAAAGTTGTTAATTGCTAATGCCATGGTGATATACTGGCTGGGTTCGCTCGCTCTGGGTTTCCGCTGCTCAGTTTTGCTCTGTTTAAGCCATCCAGGCAGAGGCAGGCATCCACTGACGCATGACAGCAACCGGCACGACGGATTACAGAAAGGCATCGGTCTCTCCGTTAACTAAATGCAGCTCAGTTTATGGATCTGATGATACCGTTCACAGAGACACATCAACATCAGCGTTACGTCGATCCATACTACAAAATGCGCGAATGATTATGATTTAGCGGGGGTGAGAGCTGTGGGAGAGTGGGCGGGTGGAGTGGCATCAGAATTTATATGAGCCCAAGTACAGACGAGAGGAATAGGCCATGCAGATGCAGCCCAGTCTCGCCGTACCAGCTAGGCAGCTAAAGCCATCGGCGGGCATGACATCATGATGCGTGCAGCGACAGCGGGCTCTCCCTGTGCCGTGCCTCTCATCTGAAAGGTTTGAAAATAGTTACGTATACTCTTTGAACCTCTTTGCCCTGTTCTTAGAGATCCGCGTATGCTATGCAACAGGGTAACATCGTTATGTATTATATTTATTTATGTCATGTTTGGAGATCCGATGACGGCAAAACCCATCTATGGATAAGTACGGGACCAACCCCGAAATTCTCTGGGGTACTGTATATCAAGCCGTGTTTAGTTCGTGAATTTTGGGAATTTGGTTACTATAGGTCTTTTATTTTTATTTGGCAATTAGCGTTCAATCATGGACTAATTAGGATCAAAACATTCATCTCGCAATTTTCAACCAAACTGTGCAATTAGTTTTTTTTTTGTCTACATTTAATGCTCCATGCACGTATCGCAAGATTCGATGTGATGGCTAATGTAACACTTTTTGGGAAACTTTGGCTGTGTTTAGTTGGGTGAAATTTGGAAATTTAGTTACCGTAGCACTTTCGTTTTTATTTGGCAATTAGTATTCAATCTGGACTAATTAGATTCAAAACGTTCGTATCGCGATTTCCAACCAAACTGTGCAATTAGTTTTTTTTCGTCTACATTTAATACTCCATGCACGTATCGTAAGATTCGATGCAATGACTACTGTAGCACTTTTTGAAAAAAAAAACTTTTTGAAACTAAACAAGGCCTTTTGGGAACTAAACAAGCACAGTATATGCCCCTGTTAACACAGTAGTGTTACCGTACTTCCATGCGACCACATGCTCTGAAAAAATTCAGGGCAGCTAGTTGCAGCGTGTTGTTTAATCCTATAACCCCTGAGGCAAAGTCACAGTGGTGTTATCGTACTTCAATGCGACCACATGCTCTGAAAAAATTCTGAACAGTTAGTTGCAGCGTGTGTTGTTTAATCCTGTAACCCCTGAGGCAAATTCAGAACCTTTTTTTTTTTGCTATTTTTCAAAGGCAGAGATTGGCCGAGAAAATGCCAAACCCATATTCGGATGGAGCGGACATTTTTTTACATTTATATTAAAGAGACAAGCGTCCGACCGTCTCAGTGACTGACTTTTTAAGACGAATACCCATCTATTAAAGATTTTTAGAAAACCAAAAAACAAGTAAGAAAATAGTAACACCTCTTTTAAATCCCTAGACAAGGCCCCAAGCAAGGCCGCAGCGAGACTAGAAAAAATGCTATCCTTTTATGTTCATTTTTAGAAATCTTGTATGAATATTTTGATCTCTAAATGTTCTCATAAAAAACGTTTTATCTATAAAGTTTGCATATCGTCGAGCATTGTAATTTTAATATTGGCGTGTCCCATACTATAGCATTTGAAAAATTTAGAAAATTGAATCTCAACATCTAGTTATTTAAATATGAATATTTATGACCATAAATAATTTGATATATTTTTTTCAACTACTAACTTATAGATCTTGCTGAGAACTACAACTTTAGTATACGTCAAATCAACATCACAAGTCATTTGAGAATTCTAAATTTATAATTTCAAAGTATTAGAAATAAAAATGAACTCGGGTACTCTAAAGTATTTCAAATATAAAACTTAGTTAACAATTAACGTATAGATAGAACTACAGTTTTTAGACCATATCAATATCCGAGGCTTTTTAAAAATTCTACATTTTAAATTTCAAAATCGGAGAACTTAAAATAAAATTTTAGGACTCTAAACAGTTTCAAATAAAAAACTTGTCAACTAGAAAAGTGTACGTCACGTCAAGCTCTACAATTTTGATATAAAAATTATAAAAAGTTATTAATCTTTTTTTAGACAACTATTTTTAAAAGTGTTCTTCTAAGAGTGTCGCATGTGTTAATTAATTTTAGAGGCAGCACTTTCCGAAAGCTAGCCTCTGAAAATAACAAATTATAGAGATATAGTCACTTTAGTGCATTTTCTTTTATTAATAGTTTAATAGTGTAAATGAACAATTGAGACGGGCATCTATATAGTGTCCGCCTGACCATTCAGAGAGGTGACACCAAAAAATACCCATAACAGTCTTACAGACCTGTATTCTAAAACATTTTTCATTAGTGATACCTACAAGATGCTAAAAAATAAATTAGGAGCACAAATAAGAGTGCCATGGTTTGACGTATGACTACGTGATTTGCAGCGTCATCACATGGTTGATGGTCGTTTTATCAGTTCACGTGTATGACAGCGTCCTCCTTAAGTCCGTATGCATTAGCGCAGCTCTTTTAGCGTATAGTCAAGGCGCACTCAACGTATCAAGGAGTGCACATCTTCCTCCGATATAGATATTTTTTTCTCAATATGGAAGAACGTCCGACTTCATGTCTCTTTTAGCGTTAAGTCAAGACGCACTCAACGTACAAGGAGTGTGTGTCTTCCTCCGATATAGATGTTTTTTCTCAATAATGGAAGAACATCCGGCTTCATACATCTCTCTTTTAGCGTTTAGTCAAGGCGCACTTAACGTATTAAGGAGTGCGCATCTGATATAGATGTTTTTTTCTCAATAATGAAAGAACGTCTGGCTTCATCCCCACAAGTGAGGAATTGGACCAAAATTATTATAGGACATAAATATTTAAAACAAAATTAATCTCATACATCAAAGAATATGGCCTATTTGTTTTGGTGGCTTTACGCCACAGCAGGCTACGGCTGGCTTGTTTCATAACTTCAATGAATAGTGTTTACTACTTTCCTTTTGTAGCAGCAGCCATCAGTGCAGCCATCCGAACAAACTTAGTTTGAAAGTCTAAAGACATAAGGCTACATGAGAGGTGAAAAAGGCCATTGTTTTGTAGTCTCCAACGTGCGATAAGTACAGGTGATGCGTTCTTTCTTGTCATCACAGTGCTGCAATTGACTCCAACAACGTCGGAGCCAATGAGTTCCTCGGAGTAAGGCTGTAGCATTCGATTTTAAGAACAAAATCAGATACCCACCATATATGAGTTCAAAAAATCAAATCTCACATATAGATATAAATAAGGATAATATCAAAAGACAATGTTAAATATATAACGTACTTAGTATAAATGATAACCTTAGACAGCAAACAGCGGCAAGACAACTCTGATCTTTAGGTGAAGACTCTAACTCCATAAGGATAACTGACTGGTTAATCACAAGACTAATTCCTTCAAACTCTAACAATCTAGTATCCATCCGGGATTTTTCTAAAAATTTAAACAGTAAAGCAAGCATAAGTACATGTCGTACTCATCAAATATAACATGAGGTTCATGTGGCTCAAAAGAATGACACTGGTTTATTGCAGTTAGCTTTTAGTGAGTCATAATTTTAGCAATTGAGTGACAACAAGTTTATTCACAAACCCACATAAACACATGATTAAGTAAACATGAATAATGAATAGCATAAACAATTAACCATTAATGATCATCTATTCCGTAAGAGTTCCAAGGCCGCTCGTGACCGTGAACACGGCTGATATACCAGTTTTACACTCTGCAGAGGTTGTACACTTTCACCATAAGTCGTGATTTATCTTTTTGCCCGAGGTTGCGAGCCTCTTAACCCACTACCAAGGAAGGTCGGTAGGGTTTACTATAAAATCTTTCAAAGGTTCGTCCAACAAGTTAGAGCCACTAAAGATTCCCCATCAACCAGTAAGATCCCTCTCCCAAGGTGTGACTCACAAAAAGACAAAGAAACCAAAGTGCACTCCCTTGGCAGGCCGTGGAATCAAACCAATCGAAGCCCCTCTTGCGTCTTTCGGTAACCACTAACAAGCTACAAAAGGTCCTCATACTTAACTAAAGGCAGAGTCATGTAACACTCATGGTTGTACTGTAAGTCTCGGTTGACCACTTATAGATAAATCCTTAGGGAGAGAAATCTAGAGAACCATAATAATAGCCCAATGCTCTAGCCCTCTCGAGCCATGTTGCTAAAAAGGCGCGCTCAACGTATCAAGGAGTGCACATCTTCCTCCGATATAGATGTTTTTTTCTCAGGCCTTGTTTAGATTGAGAGTTTTTTCAACCTGATAAATAGTACCACTTTCGTCTTATTTGGCAAATATTGTCCAATCGTGGATCAACTAGGCTCAAAAGATTCATCTCGTGATTTCCAACCAAACTGTGTAATTAGTTATTTTTTTTACCTACATTTAATACTCCATGCATGCGTCTAAAAATTGATGTGATGGAGAGAGAGTGAAAAAACTTGGAATTTTGGAGTGATCTAAACGAGGCCTCAATATGGAAGAACGTCCGACTTCATGTCTCTTTTAGCGTTAAGTCAAGACGCACTCAACGTACAAGGAGTGTGTGTCTTGCTCCGATATAGTTGTTTTTTCTCAATAATGGAAGAACATCCGGCTTCATACATCTCTCTTTTAGCGTTTAGTCAAGGCGCACTCAACGTATTAAGGAGTGCGCATCTGATATAGATGTTTTTTTCTCAATAATGAAAGAATGTCTAGCTTCATCCCCACAAGTGAGGAATCGGACCAAAATTATTATAGGACAAATATTTAAAACAAAATTAATCTCATACATCAAAGAATATGGCCTATTTGTTTTGGTGGCTTTACGCTACAGCAGGCTACGGCTGGCTTGTTTCATAACTGCAATGAATAGTGTTTACTACTTTCCTTTTGTAGCAGCAGCCATCAGTGCAGCCATCCGAACAAACTTAGTTTGAAAGTCTAAAGACATAAGGCTACATGAGAGGTGAAAAAGGCCATTGTTTTGTAGTCTCCAACGTGTGATAAGTACAGGTGATGCGTTCTTTCTTGTCATCACAATGCTGCAATGGACTCCAACGACGGAGCCAATGAGTTCCTCGAAGTAAGGACGTAGTATTCGGTTTTAAGAACAAAACCAGATACGCATTATATATAAGTCTAGGAAGTCAAATTTCACATATAGATACAAATAAGGGTAATGTCAAAAGACAATGTTAAATATATAACGTATTTAGTATAAATGATATAACCTTAGACAGCAAACAGCGGCAAGACAACTCCGATCTTTAGGTGAAGACTCCAACTCCATAGGGACAACTGACTGGTTAATAACAAGCCTAATTCCTCCAAACTCTAGCAATCTAGTATCCATCCGGGATTTTTCTAAAGATTTAAAAAGTAAAGCAAGCGTAAGTACATGTCGTACTCAATAAATATAACATGAGGTTCATGTGGCTCAAAAGGATGACACTGGTTTACCACAGTTAGCTTTTAGTGAGTCACAATTTTAGCAATTGAGTGACAACAAGTTTATTCACAAGCCCACATAAACACATGATTAGGTAAACATGAATAATAAATAGCATAAATAATTAACCAATAATGATCATCTATTTCGTAAGAGTTCCAAGGCCGCTCGTGACCGTGAGCACGGCTGATATACCAGTTTTACACTCTGCAGAAGTTGTACACTTTCACCATGAGCCGTGATTTACCCTTTTGCCCGAGGTCGCGAGCCTCTTAACTCACTACCAAAGAAGGTCGGCAGGGTTTACTATAAAACCTTTCAAAGGTTCGTCCAACAAGTTAGGGCCGCTAAGGATTCCCCATCAACCAGTAAGATCCCTCCCTCAAGGTGTGACTCACAAAAAGACAAAGAAACCAAAGTGCACTCCCTTGGCAGGCCGCGGAATCAAACCAATCGGAGCCTCTCTTGTGCCTTTTGGTAACCACTAACAAGCTAGAAAAGGCCCTCATACTTAACTAAAGGTAGAGCCATATAACACTCATGGTTGTACTGTAAGTCTCGATTGATCACTTATAGATAAATCCTTAGGGAGAAGAATCTAGAGCACCATAATAATAGCCTAATGCTCTAGCCCTCTCGAGCCATGTTGCTAAAAAACATCTTTAGTGCATACTGAATTTCTTTAAGATTCTTTCTATGTATGCCTTTTGTGACAGTCCTAATACCCCTTTACTTCTATCTCGGTGAATCTCGAGCCCTAGAATGAACGAGGCTTTACCAAGATCTTTCATATCAAATTTTGAGGACAAAAACATCTTGTCTCCAGTAGTAGACTGACATCACTACTAGCAAGTAAGATATCGTCCACATACAGGACAAGAAAGATAAACTTCCCATTCTTAAACTTTGCATTGACACAATTGTCCTCAACATTCTCTTTAAACCCAAAATTCCTTATTATCTGATCAAACTTCAAGTACCACTGTCTTGAAGCTTGTTTTAATCCATAAATGGACTTCTTTAGGCGGCATCCTATTCGTTCTTTTCCTTCCATGACAAACCTTTCGGTTGTGCCGTGTAAACATTTTCCTCTAAGTCCCCGTTGAGAAATGTCGTCTTTACATCCATCTGATGTAATTCTAAATCGTAATGTGCCACTAATGCCATTATGATTCTGAAGGAATCTTTACATGAGACTGGAGAAAATGTCTCATTGTAATCAATCCCTTCTCTTTACGTAAAGCTTTTTGCCACAAGTCACGCTTTATATCTCTCTATATTCCCTTGAGAGTCAAGTTTTGTTTTGTAGACCCATTTATAGCCTACTGTTTTGGCTCCTTTAGGAATTATTTCCAAGTCCCAAACTTTATTGGCATTCATTGATTTCATTTCATCTACCATGGCCTCAAGCCACATTGAAGAATGATCACTTCTCATGGCTTCTTCAAATGAGGTGGGATCATCCTCCATTTGAAATTCTTCAGTGTTGTATACTTCATAGTCAGCAGGAATAGCTGATTTTCTAACTCTTTGAGACCTTCTAGGGGATTCCATATTTGGCACATCTTTTATTTGAGGCTGTTGTTGCTCCTCCTCATGTGTGGCAATAGGTTCTATAGGATCCTGAAGAACAGGTTCCTCATCGTCATTCATTGTTGCCACAGGCGGAATAACAACAGGTGCTGGCACCACAGTATCTTACATTGTTGGTATAGCGACAGCAGGTAGTGAGAAAAATGGCTCATGAATCATCAGAGTGGGCGCATACACCCACCTCTCTTCAAGGTCAATTTCTCGAGCTACCATGCTCCCCCTCATTATTTCATCCTCTAGGAAGACAGCGTGTCTCGTTTCCACAAACTTTGTATGTCTGTCCGAACAGTAGAAACGAAAATCTTTTGACTTTTCTAGGTAGCCAATGAAATTACAACTTACTATTTTGGGATCTGGCTTCTCAATGTTTGGGTTAAATACTTTAGCCTCAGCAGGACTCCCCCCCACACGTAAGTGGTGGTTTAGTGAGGGTACTCTTCCTATCCACAACTCATACGGTCTTTTGGACATCGACTTACTTGGTACTCTATTGAGAATATGAATGGCGGTTTTTAACGCCTCTATCCACAGGCACAACGGTAAGGTGGAGTAACTTATCATACTACACATCATATCCATCAGGATACGATTGCGTCTTTCAGCTACTCCATTCTGCTGAGGTTCACCCGGTGTAGAATACTGGGCTACTATGACATTCTCCTGTAAGAACCTTGTAAAAGGTCCAGGAACTTGGCCATATGGGGTATGCCGACCGTAGTACTCCCTCCATGGTCGAACCTGACTATCTTAATCTTTAAATTGTGTTAGTTTTCAACTTCTGCCTTAAATATCTTAAATTTATCCAATGCTTATGTTTTTTCTTTGATTGGATAAATGTAGCCATAACAGGACTAATCATCTGTGAATGTTATGAACGAATCATAACCATCCACACTCTTTACAGGAAACGGACCACAGATGTCTGTGTGAATAATCTATAAAATTCCTGCGCTTTGTTTGGCATCTTTCTTAATTTTCTTTACATATTTTCCTTTTATGCATTCTCTGCATTGTTCTAAATCTGAGAGCTCTAATGGAGGAAGAATATCATTCTTAACTAGTCTTTCTATTCTCTCCCTCGAAATATGGCCTAAACGATAGTGCCATAATTTCGACAACACATCATGAGCTCTCTTTCGTTTTCTGTTTACATCCGCAGACGAGGATATATTCTCATTATCGCACGCAACGTTCCCATCATCGCATACAACATTCACATCATCACGTAGTGATAACAAATAAAGCTCATTTTGAAAGATAGCAAGACCAACACATGCATTATTAAATGTTATCTTACATTTGCCATTTTCAAAATGGTAATCATATCCATCATTGTCCAAGCATGAAACACTAATCAAGTTTCTCTATAGTGAGGGAATATAAAGTACATCTCTCAGTAAAAGTGTGAAACCATCAGCAAGCTCTAGAGAAAGATCGCCAACGGCTTCAACATCTGCTCGGACTCCATTTGCAACTTTAACGTGTGTTTCGCTTCTTTGCGTAGTCCTCGTCGAACAGAATCCCTGTAAAGAATTAGCAACATGAACAGTTGCACCTGAGTCAATCCACCAAGTAGATTTCGAATACTGTACATACAGGGATTCATTTATGAACGTAATAATGTTCTCACCTTTCTTTGCCATGATCATCTTTAAGTAATCGGGATAATCTTTCTTATAATGTCCCATCTTCTTGCAATAGAGATACTGGTCTTTCTCTACTATGAACTTGTTCTGCTGAGGCTGATGCAGCATGGGACCCTTTCCCTTTGACTTTGAGGAGGAGTTAGCATTATTATTATTTTTCTTGTTGTCTTTAAGATAATTGATAGTACCACCATTGGCAGTTTTCATTCTCTCCTCCTCTTGCACACACATAGCCATGAGCCTCTCAATGTCCCACTTCTCGGGCTGTATGTTGTAGTTGACAACAAAAGTGTCAAACTCTTTTGTTAAGGAAGCAAAAATCAGATGGATAAGGAACTCTTCCTTGAGAGCCAGATTCATTGGTTTTAGCTTGGATGTCAAATTGATCATCCTTAGTATGTGCCCTTTTATGCCACTATTACCAGAGTACCTCTCTATCACCAGCTGCTTTATCAGTTGGGTAGCATATGTCTTTGAAGAGCTAGTGAACTGACTCTTTATTCTATCAAGGTACTCGGTGACCGTGTCACACTCTAGGATTGAGCCCACAATTGTAGCATTAATCATGTTCTTTATCACAGCCAAACATTTCTTGTTGGCAGTGACCCACTTCCTATGGCCAAAGGTCATAGGACATCTTTTGGGATGCAAAATCTCTCTCTCTGGCTGCCAAAGCGGCATCAGCCTCGTTTGTCTCCCTCACCGGTGCCACAGGCTCTGTGGGACACGGTGAGATGACTATCCAGTCCACTTCAGCCAAGATGAAGGCTAGGTCAATCTTTTTCTTCCACTCCGTGTAGTTATCACCTTTGAGAGTGGGGATCTCCTTGATACAACCCGTTAAATTGTATCCGCCTGAAAACACAATTCATATTGAGTGAAAACATAAATAATAACAATAACAATTGCATGTCTTAGTTCCAATGTTGGTCAAAATTAAAACATACAATTGTCCTCTACACTAATTCTACATCACTGTTGGGCAGAAATAGAATTAATGCATGACAAAACGTTATCATAATATTGCCATTAATCAACGTTGGTCAGAATAATAACAATATTATAATAAGCTAACAAAATATCCATTTTTCAAAATTAAATTCTCCCGTTGGTTCGAATTTAATAATGAAAATAACAACTTTAAATACGCAGCGGAAAAATAATCTCAATTTTGTGAATTTTACCCACAGGATAAAAAAACTTTTTCTATTTCCTTTTGAGCCAATTTCTATTTTTCAATTTTCCTAGAAAAAGAAAAATATGAAATCGGGCTCTTGCTCTTCCTTTCTCGGCCCAAACCGGCCAAAACCGGCTTGGCCCACTGCTCTACGCGGCGCTCGGCCGCACCCAGGCCGCAACGTGGGCCTGGGCCGGCAAAGTGCCTCGGCCGCACGCGCCCGCCTAGGCCACGAGATGGCCCGATCGATCTCGGCCGCTCGTCTGCATCGGACGGCTACGCGCGTGCGTCGGTCGAACAAAACGGCGCCACATCTCCCTAACCCAAAAACCTTAGCCATTCTTTCTTTCTCCTTCCCTCTCTCACTCACTCAGCCGCGCGAACCCAATCGATGAGCAAACGACGACGAGAGCGAGCAGAGAGCCCCGGCGCCGTTGCCGGCCCCCTCGCCGGCATGCGCGCTCCCCAGCGGGTGAGCGCGCCGCCATCGAGCGGCCTGGCTATGGCGCCCCTTTGGCCAGAGCCCGATGAACAGCGCCCCCTAGCTCGACCTTCTTCTCCTCGTGCGCCGGCGAGGCAGCAACGCTGCGCAGCGGTGAGGTAGGCCTCCCCTTCCCCAACATCCCCCTCTGATTTTCTTTATCTATTTTGGATTTTCTTCTCGGATTTCATCCGATTGGGGATTAGGGTTAGGGTTAAATCAAGTTAGGGTTAGGGTTTTCTATTCTGTTCTTCTTCTTCCCGAATTGATTGTGGGTTTAGGGTTCGGTTTCGAGTAGACTTGAAACCGAGCCCTCCTACACTTCTTTCTTTTACCCAGTTAGGGTTAGGGTTAGGAAAACCCTCTTTCTTCTCAGATCCGAACTAGATCTGATCGGTTCTCTGCTTTCTTGTCTGTTTCCTCGTTCTAGATCTAAAAACCCTAGAAACCTTGACTCTGATACCATTGTTAAACCTATAGGATCACTAGGAGCATAGATCTAGCTGGGTACTTGCTGTTGAATAGAATCATGAATCCTAGAACATCTACTTAGTACAGTAACGGTAGGTAGAACGAGAGAAAGGGATGGGTAGAAGTTGGACGTGTCAAACCTGACGCCGTAGTGGAGGAAGATCCGCTCGTGTCCGCCATGGATTCGGTGTCTGCGCTAGGGCAGCGACGGTCGGTGAAGACTGCGTCGGTGATGCGCGGTGGCGACCGGCGGTGAAGGCAGTGGAGTCCGGTGATGCAGTCCGGTGGTGGCACGACTGGTGGCTTCCCGTCACTGGCTGTGCCCCTCTAGATCGGATTAGGGTTTAGGTGTCGGTGGAGAACTGTAGCTCAGGCAAACCTCGTGACTTGAGCCACCGGGCTCCACCTCTATTTATTGCGTAGTGTGACAGGGGTCCTCCAGCTATAGTGGGCTGGGCGCCCCCGATCAGGGCGCGGATCAAAGGCCCAACTGGGTCGTTGGGCCCAGTTTGGGATTGAGATCAATCTAACACGGCTAAGGCAACCCAGATGATTATTACTCCTGCCGATAAGAGTAAGAGGAGAAATTCATTTGCATAACGGAAAAGCATAGTTGAATTGATCATCTCAGTTCCGTTTTTCTTCAGTTATTAGTGTGATTTTTAGCTTGTACTAGTATATTTAAAATGAAAAGGGAGCACAAGGACACATGGTTATGGGCAAATTTCTAGAAATGAACGGTGATCTATGATTAGTGGTGCAAAGGAACAGTATAGAATCAAACCACTAGCGCCTTTCAACATCTAGTTGCTTTCTCCCATTTTCAGATGCCTTTGTTTTTAATTTGGTGAATAAAGTCTACTCGCTTTAGTCAATGAATTGGGAAACTTTGCTTGATGTACTATGTCGATCTTACTTTGGCCCTGAGCTTTTGAAACATGGGATGATGCCATGATGGATCTTTATTCCTTACTTCAGAGATGACTTTGAGAAAGTAAAAGGCTTCAAAGTCAATCAACCAATAAAAGGAAAAGAAAACAATGAACAATTGCTTTAACAGTAAATCTAATTTAGTAATATTAATATTTTTGAAGTTTTCATTTCACATTCTAATATTAATATTTTTGACAGGACATGCATCACAAGCTGCAAGGGTGAGGCCCTGTTTAGATCCCACCCAAAATCCAAAGTTTCCCAAGATTCCCCGTCACATCGAATTTTGCGGCACATGCATGGAGCATTAAATGTAGGTAAAAAGAATAACTAATTGCACAGTTTGTCCGTAATTGGCGAGACGAATCTTTTAAGCCTAAATAGTCCATAATTGGACAATTTTTGCCAAATAAAAACAAAAGTGCTACAGTGTCCATTTTCCAAACTGGAAGGGATCTAAACACCCCCTGAATACACTGGAAGTACAAGGCTACCGAGTGTGTACACTGGAGGAGCTCCAAGAAGCAACTGACAATTTCAGTTCCTCCAACCTAATCAAGGCTAGTCCTCTTGCACAGGTATGAAGTAATGGATTCCTTTAGCTTCGACTGCGGCATGGAAGGGCAATGAATATACAAATAAATGTTCCACTGTCCACATAAATGAAGTACTGCTTACTCTGCAGAATGTTTTACTGTATTTGAGTAGTGTGATCGACTGGTCATGTGAGTTTACATTTAAATTAAGTCATCTTCACCATTTTTTAAAAACAATGCTTAGTTCTGCTAGGATACTAGGCTACAAACTTCGCAAATGGTCCACTGCAGTAGGGACGCTCATGGCAGAGTACAACTGTATACTGCCAATTATTGTCCTATTGTGTTGCATTTTGGCTGCTTTAGACATTTGATAATCAAAGGCTTTGGGGAGGTTATTTAACAGTACCTTTCACTGATATATTATTCAAGCTTGTGTTTGGAGGTTTATCAACTTCTAATGAAACGGACAAAACATGTATCCAAATGGGAGCAAATTGAATTTGTTCTAATTGTGTTGCATTTTGGCTGCTTTAGACATTTGATAATCAAACAGACTGTTCGTTTCGGCTGGATTGGCTTATAAGCCATGACTGAAAGTACTGCTGGCTGGTTTGGTGTAAGAGGAAAATACTATTGACTGGCTGATACAGGCTGCCGAACAGGCTGAAAGTCTTTGGGGAGGTTATTTAACAGTACCTAATATATTATTCAAGCTTGTGTTTGGAGGTTTATCAACTTCTAATTAAACGGACAAAACATGTATCCAAATGGGAGCAAATTGAAATTTGTTCTAATAGTCACTACTGCCTCTGTCCCAAAATATAAGCGTCATGTTCGTTTGGGCTTGTTTGGCTTATAAGCCATGGCTGAAAATACTGTTGGCTGGATTGGTGTGAGAGAAAAATATTATTCGTTAGCTGATAAGCCATGACTTATAAGCTAAATACGATCAAGCAAACAGGCTGAAGGGATTCTGGCTATGTCCTGGACATGAGCATAGCTTAGGGGGTGTTTGGTTCGAGCTACTAAACTTTAGTAGCTACTAAGCGGTTTAGTCACTTTTAGTAACTCAGTAGAGAGGACTAAAGCCCTTTTAATAGCTTTTTGTCATAACGTTTGGTTAAAAAGTTACTAAAAGCTACTAAATTTAGTAGCTACTAGGCAAACCAAACAGACCCTTATTCTGGAACGGAGTTAGCAGTATTTATCAGTGTCTAAGGGCACGTCTAGTGGGTCTCTGGCCAGCTCTGGCTCCGGCTCTTCGTGCACCGTAGCAAGAAGCCAGAGTCGTTTGGAACCTCGTTAAACGGGGCCTAAGTGAACTTGAGGCTCAATTCACTTGCATATATTATTATGGTTAGACACATCTTACACATAGGGCCTCTTTGGCACGGCTTATGCCGGCTTCGGCTTCATCTATTTTGCGCAAATCGAGACACTGTAGCGTGAAGCTGTTTTGTAAGCCGGGGTTAAAATAAACTAGAAGCCGGGAAAAGCCAGTTTTTCTGGCTTCACCGGCTTTGGCTTCACCGGTGAAGCCGTTTTGGATGAGCCGTGTCAAAGAAGGCTATAGTATGTCCAGGCTTGCAGCCCTAGTGATCGATTGTTGTTTTGTACAATTTATTCTGGGTATTATGCATATTTTGATATTTTGCATCAATAATTAATGTTGTCATGTTGGCTATACCCTTCTGTCATATCCTATGTCATAAGTTGTACAGCTTTATGCTAGAAATATTGTGAAGACTAATTTCGGTTCTTTTATATGTGCCTCGCTTTTATAGCATTATAATGGTCAGCTTCAAGATGGTTCGCGAGTATTGGTTAGATGTTTGAGGCTGAAGCCGAAGTACTCCCCCCAGAGCCTTGTCCAATATATGGAGATTATTTCTAAACTTCGGCACCGTCATTTGGTCAGCATCATTGGTCATTGCATTGTCAGTGATCAGGAGAATCCTAATATTGCCAGCTCAGTATACCTCATTTCTGAATGTGTAACAAATGGATCTTTAAGAAGTCACCTTACTGGTATGGTACTTACAGTGAACGATGTCATGCATGTAGTTATATAACTGAATACCTGCATGACTCCCAACTTATGTTTTGACTGATTTTACAGAGTGGAGGAAACGTGAAATGCTGAAATGGCCACAACGGGTTTCTGCTGCCATTGGTGTTGCGAGAGGGGTTCAGTTTTTGCATAATGTGACTGCTCCAGGGATTGTACAGAATAATCTTAACATAGAAAATATCCTGCTTGACAAGACCCTCACATCGAAGATCAACAACTTCAGTCTTCCAATGATATCAACTAGCAAGAACGGCAAGGTGAGTTTAAATGATTGGTGAAGTTCCACATTTGCCTGCAGTAATTGTTCCTATCTTACAGATTTTCTCAGAGACCCCATTTGCTGTCCATGAAGATAATGATATTGGCAGGTAGGTTTTGTTAGAATTGATCTCATCCGTCTTGACCCAACGGTTGAGACGGACCCCTTGACCGCGTCCTGATCGGAGACGCCCAGCCATCTAGTGGCTGGTGGCCCCCCGTCGCACAGTGCCTATATAGAGGAGGTGGGGCAAACGGCTCGCGATACGAGGTTCACTACCGCCGTCACAACCCCACCGTCTAACCCTAGTCTGATCGAGAGGGAGGCACTGCCAGCGGCGGGAAGCGCCACTGCCTTTGCCACCACCAACCTCTTCACCGACACCCTTTCGTCACCTACACCGACCATCGCTGCGCGTGCGCAGAGCTTCACCGACGAACCAGCGATGGCAGGGAGCTCCTCCAACCTCTCCGACGGTCAGATGCTCCTACATCTCCCTCTCTCTGTCTCCTTCTCCCGAAGCAAGCTCTAGGTATATTTGATTCAATTGGCAATGATATCACCCTCTGATCTACACCTAGATGATCTAAAGACTCTAACAATGGTATCAGAGCGAGGTTTCCCTAGGCGTGGATCTTGTCAGGGGCAAGAAACCGATTAGAAAAGAAAAGATAGACTAGATCCATTCGGATCTAGACAGTGAAGGGGTCAGGCGAACCCTAACCCTACGAAGAAGCGCGTGGGGAAGAAGAACAGTCTCTAACCCTAACTAGGTGAAGACGGAAGGGGCTCGGCTTCAAGACCGCTTGATCCGAACCCTAAACCCGCGACCAGAACTCGGGGAAAGAAATAGAAAGAAAAAGAGAGAAGAAGGTGATTCAAATCGATTCGAAATTTCACCAAACCCTAACCCTAGAAGGGGAAGAAGAGGAACAAGACGGACAAAGGGGTCTCACCTGTCACCGCTGTCAGTAACACCACTGTGCCGTCGCGCGGGAAGAACCACCCAGGCCGCCGGCTGGCGAGTCCACGCCATCGCGCGGGGCTGCGCCTAGGGCTCAGGGTCATGGGCACCATCGCAAGGCCCCTCGACGGCGGCGTGCTCTGCCTCGGGCGAGCGTGCGCGCCGGCGAGGAGCTCCACAGCGGCGCTGCCACCGTTTTTTTCTCCAGCCGCCGTGGGTGGCCATCACTGCTCGCGGCGCCGCTGAGAGAGAGAAGGAAAAGAACAGAATCGTGACCTAGGGTTTGGAGGGGTGCGGCCGGGGTGGGGGTTTTAGCCTCCCGAAAATGGTGCTCGACCGTTAGATTCAGATTGACGGCGAGCGTTGCTCCGGGCCGAATAGAGCCCAGGCGGGCAAGAGGAATCCCGGCCCAGGCCCAAGTTGCGGCCTGGGCACGGGGGAGGCGCCGCGAGCGCTACGCGCTGTGCTGCTAGGCCGCGCGGCTTGAGCGTGGGCTGCTGAGCGCGGGGGGACTTGCTGGGCCGCGAGCGCGCGTAGTGGTTGGCCGCACGCCGCTGTTGCTTGTGGGCCGCGCGTTGCTGCTGCTTGTGGGCCACTCGCTCCGCGCGCACTGCTGCTGCTGGGCTCCGGGCTACACAGTGTTGGACCGGGCCAAAATGCACAGTTGTTCACAATTTAAAGTTTATTTTTCAGAAGCAGTTTTCTTTTATGTTTTGCTATGTTTTTATGTTTCATCTCTGTCAAAATTTGAACCAACGGAATAATTTTGACAGAGAGTAGAAAAGTACAGTAAAATACTTCTAAAAAGTAGATAAAGAAATTTTGTCAAGTTTCCGCTGCAAAGTTAATGATGATTGTCTTATTATTAAATTCGAACCAACGGAAGAATTTAATTTGAAGAGCAGTTATAGTTATTCAGTAAATGATGAAAAGTTGATCCTCCAGTTAAAATTGGAACCAACTAAAAAAATTAATTGGAGAAATAGTCGGTTGATAGTTAAAGTTAAATTATAGTATTGTTATTTTTGACCAACGTTGATGATAATAATATTATAATTTTATGAGTTTTATGATTAAAGTTTAAATCTCTGATGAATTTTGCATCAAAGTGACCAATTTTCAGAGAATAGATAAAGATCAAGGAATGCTCTTAAACTAGAGAAATGTATTTTCATATTTCCGCTGCAATGAAATTGATTGTCTTCTAATTAAATTCGAACCAACGGGAGAATTTAATTTTGAGGAGCAGTTCTATGTTTTCAAGATTATTGAATTTCTATACGTTAATTTCATTTCTGCTCAACGGTGATGTGGAATTAATGTAAAAGAATGATGTTTTATTCTATTTCTGCCCAACGGTGATATAGAATAGAACATAAAGATTTTAAAGTTTAATGAGCATTATTGTTGAATATTTTTTTCAGACAAAAGACTTCCATGCTTTCATTCTTGAAGGCAGTAAGAGAAATGAGCTGGGTACTTGTGACTCAGATGATGAAATGCCTAAGGGCAAGTTATGTATGAAAGAATGTCATTGCTTAAGGGACTGTGTTCTCTTTAAAGAATGGCTTAAAAAAAAGAATTCTAGGATATTGATCCAAGAAAAGAGATAGATCAATGAGAGTCTTCATTGAGAAATGTCTTTTGTACTCTCTGTGAAGAAGAATTTATTTTCAGTTTCACTTATGAGAGTTGTAAAAGTCATATACATGTTTAATTTGACTAACATTGGATTAAACATGTGTGTTAAAAGAATATTCGGATTTATTTCTGAATTTGATGATTGAACACGAGTCAATCCTGACAATTATGTCCGTTTAAGGGAATTATCTTGCATGGCGGGAAAAGTTTGTGATAGTACCCGCATGGCGGGAAAAGTTTGAGAAAATACCCGCATGGTAGGGTAAAGTTGGCATAGTACATATGTTAACCAATCCTGCATGACGAGAGAGTTTGGCATAGTACTTATCCCGCATGGCGGGAGAAGGATATGATGACTCATGTGCTCTAAGTGTATTCCGCACGTGGAGAGAAGTTTGGGGTAGCTCTTATGCTATCCTAGAATTGACCGTATACTCTGATTGTGTCATGGCCATTAAATACTCAATGAGTTTAAGAACAAAAGAAAGTTGCATGTGAACCAAAAGATAAGAATGATATGCAAGCATGACTTGTAGAAGTATTGAAAATAATAGACTATGTTGAGTTTTGAAGTGAAATGAGAAAAATGTACTCCCATATGAATTTTGTTTGCATGATGTAATCATGTGGATGAAGTAAGTAATCAAATTAAAGTTTCCTCATTCACAAGAGTTCAGAATGTTTCGAAATTGTGGTAGAAAAGTTCATACCACATTTTGAGGGAGAGAAATGTAAGATTAATTAAGAAAGGCAATTAAGAAAGATACTTCCCCATACTTTAGATAATGCAATGCATACTATGCGTTGAAGGTAAAAGTGATCTATAAAAGATGGATGTGATCGTTGAGGGAGTAAGACGATCATAATAACGATACCCCTAAAGTAAAGAAATAGCTAAATTCCTGGATCTTTTACAGTTCCGATAGGAAGATAGCATAGTCGGCTAGTATTTATACTGGACGAGTTCAGAGTTATCAAGGCGGTGCTAAACGCGCCATATGAGTTTTTAGTTGATTAAACCAAAAATAAGAAATTTGAAGATACACCATCTTTACAGAAGATGGAGTAATCTGGGGGAGCATGGTATGTAGATACCTAAAGCTTGAATAGAAGTGGGATTACATATCCACTACAGTGTTTTAGAGCTACAAATTTCTTAATACATGTTGATGTTGTATGACATATACAACACCTGATGTTAGCTCTTAAAGAAGATGAATAAGTAAACAAGGATCTAGTGATACAGGTGGCTATAGAACAATTGCCCTTTGGCAATGAAGAGCAACAATAGCCCCATATGAAAGAAGTGCCACGAGGCCCCAATAGGTCTCAAAGAATAAGAAAATCAGATATTTCTGGTGACTAAGAAGTAAAAGTTAAGAAAGAAATTCAAATAGAGAGTGATTCCACCTCATTGGAAAAAGCCATGAGAGGCGTTCACTCGTCTAAATGGAAAGAAGCAAAGGAAGATGAAATGAAATCAATAAATACCAACAATGTTTGAGACTTAGAAGAAATTGCTAATGGAGCCAAAACAGTAGGCTGTAATGGGTCTGCAAGACAAATGTGACTCCAAAGGAAATATGTGAAGCTATAAAGCGCCACTTGTGGCGAAATGATTTACACAAAGAGAAGAAATAGATTATAATGAGAATATAAGGATTCTTTTAGAATCATAATGGCGTTAGTGGCACATTACGATTTAGAGTTATATTAGAAGGATGTAAAGACACATTCCTCAACGGGGATTTGTGTGGAAAAGTTTACATGGCACAACTTAAAAAATTTTATCGTGGAAGGAAAAGAATATAAGGGATGTTGCCTGAAGAAATCCATTTATGGATTAAAGCAAGCTTCAAGACATTGGTACTTGAAGTTTAACAGTACAATAAGAAAGTTTGGATTTTAAAGAGAATGTAGAGGACAATTGCATTTATGCGAAGTTTAAACATGGGAAATTTATTTTCCTAATCCTGCATGTGGGTAGCACCTTACTCGCTAGTAGTTGTGTTAATCTACTGTTGGAGAAGAAACAGTTCTTGTCCTCAAGTTTCAATGAGAATGATCTTGGTAAAGCGTCATTCGTTCCAGAAATTGGAACTTACCGAGACAAAAGAAAAAGGGGTATTAAAACTATCTCAAGTGTATACTTAGAGAATATTCTAAAGAAATAAAGTATATATGTGAGTAAACTTGCGCCTGTTCCTATAGTAAAGGGTAATAGTTTTGGGAACTTCTAGTGTTCCAAGAACCAATGTGAGATCGATCAAAAGGACGTCCTATATGCTTCAGCTGTTGGAAGCTTAATGAATGCTTATAAGTAAGAACTTACCCTGACATAGTTCATGTATCTGGGATGTTTTGGCAGAAGTCCAGTCCAGATATAGATCACTGGAATGGAGTTGAGAATGTTTTGCAATTGTGTAAAGATTTATAGGCCTCATGATGAGTAAAAAGAATAAGTACTCTCAAATAATTGTGGGTACAAATGTTAAATTTTGGCGAGATGTTTAGTGAAACCCACATAGTAGCTAACACTCGCAGTTGGAGTTTTATTGTGGAAAAGCTCCAAAGAAACAGTTGTGGTGTCATCAATGATGCATACCTATAGTATAGCTTATCATGAGGCTTAAAGGACAGGCGAAATGGTTAAAAGAACTTACATCCGGAATTGATAATGGTATACAACAGCAATAACCATTTAAGTAGTTCGCTCCTATAACAACGGGTCAAGTGTGCTGCCAAACACATTGACGTTAAAGTTATCCGTTGTGAAGGAGAAAGTCCGGAATCATACTAAAAGTATTGAACATAAAAGTAACAAACAAGTGCTTGCGGATCCGCGTACAAAAGGCTTACTATCCAGTGTGTTTAGAGAACACACAGTCGACATGGGTTTATGGTATAGCCTATGATTTTTGGACAATAAAGGGCCCAAAGTTAAAGAATCTATTTCAGAACAGAGACGTGTATTGTAGCTGTTAAGTCTATCGGCGATTGACCGCGATGATGAAGCATGCTCTATGCACTAATCTGTGATGGAACAAATAAAAGTGAAAGGGATTAAAGTCAAAGTTTAAAGTTAAAGTATGAGTTGAGATCAAGGGGAAGAATGTTAGAATTGATCTCATCCGTCTTGACCCAACGGTCGAGACGGACCCCTGGACCGCGTCCTGATCGGGGACGCCCAGCCATCTAGTGGCTGGTGGGCCCCCGTCGCACAGTGCCTATATAGAGGAGGTGGGGCAAACGGCTCGCGATACGAGGTTCACTGCCACTGTCACAACCCCACCGTCTAACCCTAGTCCGATCGAGAGGGAGGCACTGCCAGCGGCGGGAAGCACCACTGTCTTTGCCACCACCAACCTCTTCACCGACACCCTTTCGTCACCTACATCGACCGTCGCTGCGTGTGCGCAGAGCTTCACCGACGAACCAGCGATGGCAGGGAGCTCCTCCAACCCCTCCGACGGTCAGATGCTCCTACATCTCCCTCTCTCTCTCTCTCCTTCTCCAGAAGCAAGCTCTAGGTATATTTGATTCAATTAGTAAAGATATCACCCTCTGATCTACACCTAGATGATCTAAAGACTCTAACAGGTTTTCCCTATTACCTTGTGGAAAGAAAGCGACATCTCCACGTAATAAACTAGAATCGTATCTAGTGATGATTTTTAGTGTATGAATGAACACAAGCGTAGTGATTGGTTGTTACTTGTTAGGTTACCAATCAGTTTTCAGAATGAATTAGTAACACAATTTTCTTGCATTGAATAAACCAACCTGATTCTCTCTGCTCTCTAGTGCTCACAATGCGGAACAAGGTGACAAGCAAGACATCTACCAGATTGGCCTAATTCTCCTGGAGGTGATCACAGGCAAACCAACAGGGTCCCAAACCCAACTAGAGGCCCTCAAAGCTCAGGTTAATCTCAAGCTCCATTTCCAGAGAACAACAATGAGTTTGTATTTCCCACCAACATTACTATAACTTTGTTTATTGTGACGATTTGCAGCTAAGCGAGGCCCTGACTGAAGACCCAGATAGGCTGAAAGACATGGCAGACCCGGCGATCCATGGTACTTTTGCAGTGGACTCCCTGAGCACAGTCGCCGAGATAGCCCTCAACTGCACGGCTGCTAACCCAAGCGACCGGCCTTCCATCGACGACGTACTCTGGAACCTGCAGTACTCCATGCAAGTGCAGGATGGCTGGGCGAGCAGCGAGAGCTTAGGCTTGAGCGTCAAATCACAGGCTTAGATAAAGGCGCAGTGATTTTGTTCCTACAAATGATAATTACGAAGCTCTATGCACCATCACTCTGCCTATGGTTTTCTGTTGCGGGAGAGGTCTTTGGTGTTCTCTACTGTATATATATGTGGACCTTTTTCAGGACTGTTTTTTATGGTACCTGTAAATCTCAGGCTCTATTAAGCATCGACGCCATGAGGTTAAGCGTTCGTCCACTCTCACCAGACATGTGCTGGCATTTATGCAGCACACAAGCAGTAGTTAAACTGGGAATTGTAGACTGAATTCTTTGAAACAGACCCCTCAGCTTTGAGTTTCAAGGTTAGCAAAAACTGAAAAAGATTTAACTGTAGGCGTTTGGCTCATTGGCTGCGCATCTCCAATCTTTTTGTATAGCTTGAGCATCATATATCTCAGGTATGTAGTGTCATTGCAGCCTAATTTTATTCAAAAAGAAGAATTGGAGACAAATATTGCATTGTAAGTTTAAGCTACGGTTCGATAACTGATAAACCAAGAGTAAGCTGGAACAAATCAACTACGAGTCAAGGAGGTTCAACTACACATTAGCATATCCTAGGCACGTCCAGAGTCCAGACCAATCTTTATTGTTATCATGCGAGCTCATCAATCGCTCAGGCGTTCACGGTTGGTGCGGCGACGGCAGCAGCAGGATCGGCTGAGCCTTCTTCCGCTTTGGCGGTGGTTGCAGCAGGATCGGCTGAGCCTCCGTCTTTGGTTCGCTGTAGAACAGCCATAGCTTCACGGACTTTGGCCCGGAGAACCTCCGGAGATGCAACAGCTGTAGGATCTCGACCTTGTCCATCTCGAGTAGCATCCCGGTCACTTTGCCAGCGTGATCATGCTCAAGCTGTTCAACCAGCGCGTACAACTTGTTGCCAAGAATCTGTACACGATGAAAAGAACAAAGGCCCATGTTAGCATGGATTTCATCAATGATGTACTTCTAGTGGCACTACAAAAATCTTAATCTGCCACGAGATATCAGCAATGCTATAAATTAGCTCATGGTCGACATGGCTAACTCGATCCAGAAACTTGTAATAATCCACTTGAAAGTTTGTGGATGTATTGAAAGATTTGAAGCACTTTAGGATTTGTGATGTGTTAAAAGACAGAACGGTGAGTTCCATTATTACCTGCTGTTGCTCTGCCGGGCCAGCGGATGCTACAGCGGTAGTTACGCTGCTGCCATCGTGTTGCTGCGACACCATGGCACTTGGGAAGCCCTGAGGCAGCATTGCAGGGTAAGCCCCGTGTCTGGCATTCGGCATGTACCTGATGCTGTGATTGGCATTTGCGTGGATCATCTGAGTAAGAGATTGAAAACACTATTAGCAGAAGAACATGGAATGCCACACGTGATTGGTAATAAAAAGAACGATGAATCCTATGATGATTTTAACGGACATACCGCCTGCTGCTGCCGATATGCACCAGGACCACCCATCCTCTGCCCAGGATACCTTGATCTCTGCATGTTGTGTGGCATCATAACTGGAGAGACAGGCCCCATTCCTGGAACGAAGTGTTGCGGAAACCCAAAGACTGCACCCTGAGGTGGGATCTGACCAGGCGTAGGGTGACCAAACTAAACCTGCTGAGGTCCGGCGTATGGAGAAGCTGCCATTGCCAGGTTACGTTGAGCAAAATGTGCCTAGCAAAAATGAGGTCAATCTCAACTTCCTGTTCATCGAACAAATTTTGTGCGCACGCAACAACAGTAAAACATTTGGAAAAACAAACCACAAGGTTACATACCATTAGCATGGCTCTTCTTTCCACCTTAGGTTGAGCTAAACCAACATAGAGCGGTTTCTTTCCAACAATCCTACCATTCATTCCATTTATCTGACATGTGGTTTACCATAATAGATCTTAGAAACATCAAACACTAAGTCTTACAACAAAAGTCAATTAGTATCAACTTACTGCATTATGGCCAGCTTCAGCGATAGCAAACGACACAAATCCTGAACCCTTGCTCCTTCCTTGAGCATCAACCATGACCTAAACAATTATCGATAGCTCTAACACTCAATACATTGTATACTAAAAGTAGAAGTAGAACTTTTTTTCTTCTTCAGAAAATGCCAACGATCAAAAGAACAAAATAGAAATTTAGCAATTGAAATATAACAATAGAAGTACCTTGCATGAAGTTATCTGACCAAATTCTTCAAATAAATTTTTTAATCCCTCTTCATTTATACTATCATCAATATTCTTCAAGTATAAATTTATACCATTAGGTTTGTCAACTTTCTTATCTCTGCCTTGTTCAAATTTTGTTTTCAGCTCGGCTTGTCTTTCTGCCTTTTTTTGAGCCCTTCCAACATATAAAGTCTTATCATTGATGGCCTTTCCGTTGGCCTTTTTAACTGCTTCTAGAGCAAATTCTGGTTTTTCAAAATTTACAAAACCAAAACATTTGGAGACACCATTAACATCCCTCGTGACCACAGCACTTGTAATTCCACCAAATTGACACTCAATTTTAAGGATAAAATGGGATGCAAAATCTTATGTGCGACCAGAGATTAGTCACACACATAAGCCGACAAATTATGAATAGTATCATCACAAGCGTTTATTACATCACGAATAAGACAGAGTCTTCACATAGATATAGCGGAAACATAAAGAAAAGATCTCTTGCGGAAGCTCCATATCACAGGGACATCGACTGGTTAACCACAAGTCTAGAAGTTCTCAGGAAAATCATCATACCCATGGCCATCTGTTACACATCCAGGATTTTTATCCAAATAATGAAAATAAACAAGCGTAAGTACATGTCGTACTCAACAAGTGTAACATGGGGTTCATGAGGCTCAAAAGGCTTGACACAGGTTTAACAACATTCAGATTTCAGTGTCACAATTTTAGCTTAAGAGTAGCATCAAGTTGTTTCAATTCCCAATGCAAAACACATGATCAATGTAAACATGAATAATGAATAGTATAAATAGATAATTCTTAGTATTCATCTATTCCATAAATGTTCCAAGGCCGCTCATGACCGTGACAACGGCGAATATACCAGTTTTACACTCTGCAGAGGTTGTACACTTTCACTGTGAGTCGTGATACCCATATGCCCGAATTAATTACTCCTAAAACACTTCCAAGGTGAGCAGGTAGGGGTCACTATGAAGCCTTTCAAAGGTTCGTCTAACAAGTTATGGCCATTAGATTCACTCGACAAATAGATGTAGAGCCCCCATCCTGATGGCACATTGACATGCAGCCTATACACATGGAGACAGAGGCCGCACTATACCTGATTTGGCAAGCCATTCTTACGCCAATAAAGATAACCACTAACAAGCTAGAAAAGGTTCTCATATTGAGCTAAAGCCAGAGTCATGTAGCCCTCACAGCTGTACTGTAAGTCCCGGATGATCACTTACATATAAGTCCTTAAGGAGAGGAATCTGAAGCATTTAGAAAATAGCTAAACACTTCAGCCCCTGTTTCCAAGTTGCTAAAAAGTCATATTTTAATGTTTATTACATATACCATTAGTCAAGTTACAAGATCATAGTTTAATTGAGCACTAGCAAAACTACCCAATGCATATCACGTTGGTGACAAGGTATAAGTTCAATTTTAGGGAATCCCTATCAAAGTGACACATGCAACATAAATTTAATGTATTAAAGTGAATAGGAAACAAGAATGATCACATGCTATACTTGCCTTGAGCCAAGTACTCCTGTTGATCCTGCTCGTCAAAGTAGTACCCTTGATCTCCCATGAATTGCTCACCGTCTATACTCGATAATCATAGCAACATACAAGCATCCAAGAGCAATCATACATAGTAAACAAAAGCTATAGATTAGAATAGTACACCAACAGCATAAAATCAAGATGGAAAGTTTGAAAAACAAATCTATGTCTCGCTACGGACACACAGACGCGAAGATCACAAAAATCAAAGCTAAAACGAAGAAGTTATGAATTAAACAAGTTTTCCTTTAGTAAAATAATAGATTAAATCTAACCTTAAATTTTTAAAGTTGAAAACCTACATAACAATAGTATGAACATGTAGATTACTTAATTATGAACCTAACACAACTTGAATGGATCAAATCAAAGTTAAAACGGAGATTTTATGGCTAAAACAAGTTGAGTGGCAAAACTGTAAATAGCTGAAAACATATTTTCAATCTAATCGAACCAAAGTACGCTTTCAGAAAAAGAAAACAGAATCTAGAAAGACGCTAGGGATGGCGCGTTCTATAATTAAAAACTCGTGGGATCTTTTTGCAAAACAGCCAGCCGAATCGATTCATTGGATATCGGCCGTTGGATCCCAATCTAAGGGGCCAAAACAGATCAAGCGAGGAAGGAGGATGACGGCCGACTAGAAAAGACGATCGCGGCTACGCCATTGCTGGTTCACCGGAGTTCTCGGTGTTCGGCCTACAGCGCACAGTTTGACTCATCGGTGACACTGGGAGAGAGCGGAGGAGATGGGGATCTCACCGGAGCCAAAAAGAACAAACGAGAGGCAACGACGGTTGCGCGGCGCTCGGCGAAACAACGGTGGCTTTCCAAGCTTGCGGCGATGCTAGGGCGAGGCGGCTGCAAGCTCTTTGGTGAGGCAAAAAGCTTGCTGCAAGGCGGGATAAGTGTGGCAGAACCTCCTAAGAAATCGGGCCCACGTGCACCTATCGTTGTCTTACCAGACATCAGATAGCGTTCACGAGTTCCCAACAACTCAACAGGTCTGTCGGGTGTCCTCGGGAAACCCGAATCATCCACGATTCTCTTTTCAAATAGGATCCTAATCACAGACATTGTAGATTACAATAGTTTATTCAAATATATACATCAGAGTAAAGATAGCGGAAGTCTTAAGATAACATAGTTTACAAACCAGTTGTTTTCAAACTTACAATACCATAAGTGTCATACAACCATAGTAGCGGGATAATATTATATTAACTTTATTCATCATACAAACTAGTGCCTTGTCCAAAGGCCATTCATCACTCCTCATCGTCATTGACTTCAAACACAGACATGCAGCAGGGACCAAAACAAGCCTGCGCATGCGACTCACCTGCAACAAGGGTTAACAAACCCTAAGTACAAAAGTACTCAACAAGACTAACCCGACGTAAAGGGGGTGAAGGACTTTAGGGATGCAGGTGTTAGGGCAAGGTAAGGATGTAGCAAGATTCAAAAGTTCTTTGCCAAAAGCTTACTATTCTTGATCCTATTTTCAAGTTTTTATCCCCTAAGTCTTCTTAGTTCATTATCTCAAACTAAGTGTTCATTTCCCATATTCCAATCCTTCTCATTCCATTCCTTTTTCTCATATTTTAGTAATTCACCAGTCCTGCATTGCTTCTGTAATGAATCGAGTCTCCATATCTGCGGAGCACCGGCAATTCAAATTGATTCAAGTCCTAGCTGGGGATTCCTTATCACACGACATATGTAGAACTTAATCTTGCATATATCAACCTCGCTACCAGATCCTCCTATACTAAGCCATCTCCATGCCACCCGAGAGCACAGCACACCTCAAATCCAGCCACATTCCAGCCACGAGGGTACATGCTACTCCTGCCATCTCTCCACTCCCAGTGCGTGGGCATTCGTCTTAGTATCGGATTAGCCGAAGTAGGCTTACCGGAGTATATGACCACTACTACAAAGTGTCTCGTTCAGAAGATCCACAATGAGTGGCCTTTAAGCGACATAGTCGGCAACATTACCCAACATTCAAGATAAGTCACCCGACTAGTCTCTAGTTCATACAACCTTCTTTCTTTCTTTGGCCAGTATGCCATCTTTGATTGTATCAAAACTTTTACTTTGAAAGCCTATCATAAAGCATACTAAGCATTCTATGCCTTTATAAATGAAAACATCTTCAATGATGGTAAACAATTAACAAGGTAGGCAATGCATCAAGTAGGTAACATTTGAATTAATCAACTTAATGCAATAAATAACATAGGTGATAAACTTTTCAAAGTAAACAAGGTAATGGTTTAATGCATAAACCGGGGCTTGCCTTCGTTGACGATCTCAGGTTCCGGATCAGTATCACAATTATCGAATCCCGTGACAACCGGGGATTCTTCCAGAACTTGCTCAACTAGAATCATTTCACTCTCAGGTTCTACACAAAATGATAACATATGCTTTAACATGATGATAATGTAAACATGATGCTTTCACGGTACATGAAATGTAAAAACACCCCGAATACGATTTTCCTCCACGGTACAGTTGCAAGCCAACAAAACCAACTTGCAATCCTACCGTCACGAACCTCACATGTGACTTGACCAAATGAATCTTGAAACCCTACTAGTCACAAAAACATGACCAAAACAAGATTCAACACTAATCAAACACTCAGGGTTTTCTTTTATTTCTTTTTGAATTAATTTGGAAATAAGCCCAAAAATGAACTTGTTCCAAATGACCTCAAAATTTTATGTAAGCTTCCTTATGTTAAATTAGTATACCAAAATAAATTTCATAATTTTGGAATTATACAGTGGCCTACAAAAATCATGGAAATTGTATTTATCAATTAATGGACTGAATATTTGAACATTAAAAATTTATTCAAATTTCAAGTTTCAAATTTTTGAACCATGCTAGAACATGTACAGAAGCTACACACAAATTTTCAGAATTTTAGAGCTATGATTATTTTCCTATAAATTTCCAAAGATTCAGCACTATTCAAAATCAGAAAATAACAAAACCTTACTGTTCTTCTCTTTCTCTCTCACTGACAACCCGACCCCACTCGTCAGTGTCACATAACAGGACATGGCGGCGCTGCCATCACTGACCGGCCCAAAATGCGTCGATGGCGACGCTCCGGCGAGGCAGACCGCACCTAAATGATCTACACCATCCTACGAATCCATCCCAGTCCTCAGAATGGCAGAAGGCGCACCGGAGGAAGCTCCACGCCGGCCATGGCGGCTCGGGCACGACGGCGCACGGTATAACTCTGGCAACGGTGCAGTAGAGTCAAAAGCGAAGTGAGCATCACGTTCAGTAGCTCACCACGATCATGCCGGTGTGCTTGGTGAAGACGGAGATGGTCTGGAGTAGCCTGGCCACGTCGAGTCGATGGTGGCGGAGCTCTGGCCGGTCTCGGGGAAGAAGACGTTGCGCTGGGCGATTCCGGCCAACCCAAGCAACGCGAGCAAGCCGAAGAGGAGCACAAGACCGAGGCGATCACGTTGGCATAGCTGGGCATGATGGACGTTGCTCGACAGTGGCTACGGCGAGCGGCGGAGCTGACTGGCGGTGGAGCAGAGCAGAGGGAAAAAACGGGGACGACGGCGGCGGCTGCTGCTATATATAGGCGGGAAGGGATTGCCCGGCGTCGACAGCGCACGAACGAACTCGCCACGGCATGGGCTGCGTGTCAACGCGCGAGGAAGCGGCGCAATTTGATCGGCGGTGACCACAGCGTGGCGCCGGCGGCAAGGAGAGAGGTGGCGTTCGGCTGATTTTCAATTTTTAAGTATTTACAGAATTGCCACTGCGTCAATTTTGCAAATTACTCACAAATTTTCTAAAGAAGTTGAAAATCTCCAAAAATGAAAGTTGCTCAACTTTTCAAACTCTACAACTTTGCTTCAAGGAACATTTTCAAATTCTGCATCCATTTTGAAATTTGAATTTGGGGTGCATTTGAGCATTTGAATCATTTCAAAATTACTACAAATTTTATATGTAAACTTGAAAAACTTTGAATACCAAAGTTGATCCTTATAAAATAATCTTCAACTTTTCTGTTTGCCTCAACCCCAAATTCCACATGGATTTTGAATTAGACAAAAGGGGCAAAAAGGACTTTTATGATTTGAATTTGAATTCAAATTTGATTTGTTTACCTTTTGCTTTAACTTTGATTTTTGACCAGTAACATGGCCCATTAGGGTTATTTGAGTCAATTGACACTTGGTCTCACATGATCACATGAAATTTGACCCTTGTGGTCATGATCTTTATTTAGGGTTTTGAACCACTTCACATAAAATAACAACATTACGAAATAAAGCTTATTTAGTGAATGCATTCAAAATTTTCTACTTTATGAATGCTTTACAATGCATATGATGACATGTCAAATTTTAGTGCTAGGTCAAAACACCAGAGGTGTTACAACCTTTCCCCCTTAAAGAAATCTCGTCCCGAGATTTAAAACTTAAGGCCAAGTAATGGAAAAGGAAATGTGTCAAGCTAACACATCATAACTTTATTCAAAAGGCTAGTGAGGGGGTTTTCCATTCGGTTGACAAACGAGATAAGTTACAATATAGACAAGGTATTGCAACTAGATAGAAGCAAAGAAGTCATGAAAGTTTTCTGCTAAGTAATCCTCAGACTCCCAAGTAGCTTCATCTTCAGTGTGTTGATTCCATTGTACTTTGTAGAACTTGATTGTACGTCTTCTAGTGACTCGATCTTTCTGATCTAAGACTCTAATGGGGTACTCAGCATAAGTCAAGTCAGGTTCTAGTTCTACATTACCAAAGTCGACCACTTGGTCAGGTACTTGAAGACACTTCTTTAACTGAGATACATGAAAGATATCATGCACCGCTGACATGTGAGCTGGTAGCTTGACACGATAGGTGACTGGTCCACATCGTTGTTGGATTTGAAAAGGACCTACATAGCGGGGCGCCAACTTTCCCTGAATCCCAAAATGATGATCTCCTTTCATCGGTGATACCTTGAGGTAGATAGAATCTCCCACATTGAATTCTAGCGGCCGTCTCCTCTTATCAGCATAGCTTTTCTGTCGGGATTGAGCTATCTTCATATTAGCTTGTATGAGTTTAACTTTCTCTTCAGCTTCCTTGACCACATCCGGTCCAAAGAACCAACATTCTCTAGCTTTTGACCAATTTAAAGGTGTTTGGCATCTACGGCCATACAGTGCTTCGAATGGTGCCATTTTAATGCTCTCTTGATGGCTATTGTTATATGAGAATTTAGCTAAGGGAAGGCATTCATCCCATTTAGTACCATAGGAAAGGACACATGCTCTTAACATATCTTCAAGAATTTGATTTACCCGTTTAGTCTGTCCATCTGTTTGCGGATGATATGTAGAACTATGAATAAGTTTAGTTCCCAAAGACTCATGTAGACTTTTCCAAAACTTGGATATGAACAATGACCCTCTGTCAGAGACAATGGTCTTGGGTGCCCCATGCAGACTGAAGATTCTATCAAGATAAAGCTTTGCATATTGTTTTGCTCGATATTTATCTCTGACCGGTAAGAAATGAGTTATCTTGGTTAGGCGATCAACAATAACCCATATTGAATTGTAGCCTACAGATGTCCTAGGCAATCCCACGATGAAGTCCATACAGATATCTTCCCACTTCCAAGATGGAACTTGCAATGAATGTAATGGACCTGCAGTCTTCATATGAACCGCTTTGACTCTCTGACAAATATCACACTCGGCCACATATTGAGCTATTTCTATTTTTATTTTGGTCCACCAATATCTCTTTCTCAGATCATGATACATTTTGTTGCTACCTGGATGAATGGAGTATCTTGTAGAATGAGCTTCATCAAGAATCTGCTTTCGCAGCTCTGGATTTTTGGGTACTACCAATCTATCCTTGAACCATACAACACCTGATTCATCAATCTTGAAACATGTTGGTTTTCCAGATCTGACTTTATCCTTGATATTGGCTATGCCCTTACTTTTTCATTGAGCATCAATGATCTGATCTTTGATAGTGGACTCAACTGCAATATTGGACAGGGAACCTTGTTCTATGATTTGTAAATTCAGATGCTCCATCTCTTGACATAATGTTCATTGCATAGGTTCTACAATCAGACAATGGCAATGACTCTTGCGACTCAGGGCATCAGCAACCACATTAGCCTTAACCGGATGATAATGCACTTCTAATTCATAATCTTTGATAAGTTCTAACCATCTTCTTTGCCTCATATTCAACTCTGACTGAGTGAAGATGTATTTCAAGCTTTTGTGATCCGTATAGATATGACAGATATTGCCCAATAAATAATGTCGCCAAATCTTAAGTGCATGAACAACAACGGCTAATTCAAGATCATGGGTAGGATAATGTTCTTCATGCTTCTTGAGTTGTCTAGAAGTGTATTATATGACTCTGCCTTCTTACATCAGAACACAACCAATACCAATTCTAGATGTATCACAATAGATATCAAATGGCCTCTCGATATCAGGTCGTGCTAATACTGGTGCAGTTGTTAGCAATTTCTTCAATGTCTGAAAGGCCTTCTCACATTCTGTTGACTATATAAACTTAGTTTGATTTTTCAGCAGTCCAGTAATTGGCTTCGCAATTCTGGAGAAGTTAGGGATGAACCGACGATAATACCCTACCAACCCTAGAAAACTACGAACTTGATGAATAGTTGTAGGTACTTTCCAGTTAAGGACTTCTTCTACCTTACTCGGATCAATAGCTATTCCACCAGTAGATAGCACATGACCCAGAAATTGTACTTCCTCCAACCAAAATGCACATTTACTGAATTTGGCATATAGTTGGTGATCTCTTAACCTTTGTAGAACAATACGGAGATGTTCCGCATGTTCCTCTTTGCTTTTAGAATAGATAAGAATGTCATCGATGAACTACATGACAAACTTATCCAACTCAAGCATGAAAATTGAGTTCATTAGGTACATGAAATGAGCCGGGGCATTGGTCAGCCCAAAAGACATGACTAGATACTCATATAGACCATATCGGGTAGTAAATGCTGTCTTCGGCACATCTTTTCGTCTGATATTAATCTGGTGATAGCCTAATCTCAAGTCTATCTTTGAGAACACCTTAGCTCCCGCAAGTTGGTCAAAAAGCAAATCAATTCGGGGTAAGGGGTATTTGTTCTTTATGGTGACTTCATTTAATGGCCGATAGTCAACACATAACCTTAAGGTTTGGTCCTTCTTCACGAAGATAGCAGGGCATCCCCAAGGTGATGAACTGGGTTGAATGAAACCCTTGTCTAACAACTCTTGTAGTTGCATTTTTAACTCTGCTAGTTCTTTGGGTGGCATCCTATATGCTCTTCTGGACACTGGTGCTGTTCCTGGTTTCAGATCAATTCTAAACTCTACATCTCGGTCTGGTGGCAAACTAGGCAGATTATCGGGAAAGACATCCGTAAACTCACATACCACTGAAATTTTCTCGGCTTCTTCAACAATAGTTGCACAGACTATTTCCACTGTACTCTTAGGGAAGGGAAGTTGGATGAGAAGTTGGGTTTTGCTGTCAGGTGCATTTACCCTTACGGTTCTACGCAGGACATCTATGATAGCCCCGTGTTGAGTTAACCAGTTCATACCAAGGATCACATCTATATCTTGATCCTTTAATATCAGCATATTGGTAGGGAACTCATAACCTCCCAAATCAATAGGTACATGCTGAACTACCTCCCTTGTATAGATTCGTCCCCCAGGCGACTGTATATGATATGGTTCTTTTGTTTCCCCAATAGCTATCCCATGCTTCACAACAAATGTACGATTAATGAATGTATATGATGCACCAGAATCAAATAAGGTAATTGCAGGATGCTTAGCAATGGGAAACATACCCATCATTACTGGTTCTCCTTCTAGAATAGATTCCACCTGAGTATAGAAGACCCTTCCAGTTTTCTTCTCAGCCTGACCCTTCTGACTATTCTGAGCATTGCCCTTGTACTGATTCTGAGCTTAAGTAACCAGGGCTTTGGGTGCATCAGGATTGTTCTTCCTAGGATACGGACATTCTCGGGAAAAGTGTCTGGGTTTACCACAATTATAGCATGGATAATTGTGATTCTGGGGAGTAGCATTGCGGTTTGCATTATTTGTATTATTTTGCTGCTGCGGTGCTTGATGAGGGTAAGGCATATTCGTTGTAGGGCGAATAAAGATTTGTTGCCTGCCTTGGCCTTGTTGTAGGTGGAATCGTGCACGGCCATGATTCTGAGGATGGTAGACTATCTTTTGACGCTTTCCACTTGACGATCCAAAAGCAGATATTTTCTTTTTCTTTGCCTCCTTGTGTTGGCGGTAATTCTCCTCTGAAGCGATAGCAATGTTGATTGTCTCATGATAAGTTGCGTTACCGCAAGTTGCCATCATGGTCTAAAGTTTAGTGTTCATGCCTCTAAGAAAATGATTCTTCTTCTTCCTGTCAGTATTCACATACTCAATAGCATACTGCGATAGGTGATTGAAGCGCCCAACATAATGCATCACCGGGTGCTCCCCTTGCTTAAGAGCCAAGAACTCTTTTAACTTCATGGTCATCACACCGTCTAGAATATAGTGTGCCCTAAAAGCATCCTTGAACTCCCTCCAGGTGATTTGGTGACTAGCGAGCTGTACTGCTACAAAATTTGCCCACCAGGCACCAGCAGCTCCTTGGAGTTACTGTGCCGCAAACCTTGGTTTCTGAATCTCGATATAGTGAATTAGCTCAAACTTTTGCTCTATTGTCCTAAGCCAATTGTCAGCTTCTAAAGGCTCTTCTGCCTTAGAGAACACAGGCGGACGGGTGTTAGTAAAATCAACATAGGTTGACTCATCATTTCCATTATTACGACGACCACGATTACGGTATGGTGCTTGTTGGTTCTGCGCCAATTCCCTTAACAACCTAGCATTCTCTGCCGTTGCATTGACGAGTGCGGCTATGGCATCTGCCATAGTTGAAGGCATTAGTGGAGGATTTGGGCACTCATCATCGTCATGCGAGCCACTAGCACTAGTTCGGGTGATAGGACGAGGCATCTGTTAGAGAAACACTTTTACTTACATTATTCTTTATTGAAAGCATTTAAAAGGTTTCAAGCTATAAAGGGTTACTTATTTAAATTACATGTCTTGTATCCCATAAGACAACCCTGGTTTACTAGGGAAGCAGTAAAGGAACTATTACTACTCCGAGCTCTCAGTCATCGGCGTCCATGCCCATACCGGACGAAACCTCATCTTCATCTGAGAAGTACACTAACTCCTTAGGATCCTCCTCCTCTTCATTCTCGACTTCTCCTAGATCTACAATCATTTCTTCATCTGTAACTTCACCATCCCCATGAGGAGGATGAAGTTGAGCATACAGCATGTGGACATTCTCATGAAGAATGCCATTATCCATCTCCAGGTCCTCTATGTAGAACTCCAACTCATGGACACGTTCATTGGCCGCATCCTCTCGTGTCCAGGCTTCATTCCGCAGCTCCATGGTCATGGTGATACCCCTTTGCATTTCTGCCAGCTTCTCTTGATCTTTGGCATGAGCTCGACGAAGAGTGTTGAGCTCCTTGTTAAGGTTCTCGATGTTGGCGGGATTGCTTGAAGATCCTTCATCTCCTAATTTCTTGGAACTTCCTTCACCAAGCTCATGGTTTCATGGTGCCAACTGGTGACGAGGGACTCCATGAGGTCCGGTGGACTTGCGTGCGGTTACCTTGGTCTTTGCCATAGCCTGTAGGATTCAAGGTAGGACTATAAGAATAGCTTGAGGATAACGGAGGTTAGCAAGAATGGGATTGACATTACTTACCCAACCACTTTTTAAGGGGAATTATTATGCAAGGTGTTCAAGCATGATGCATGAATCGATCTTACGAATCTAGGTACAAAAGATTTATATAATCATAAGTACTAGATTTTTAATACATAGGATAAACCTAATCATATTATCTGCCACAAACTTTCAAATAAGACAGGATTGAGGCTAGATCAAAGGTAAGAAGAAAGAAATTTGAACTTTAAAATATCAAGTTTACTTTCTTTGATCCAAATCAATTTGAAGGTTTTCCAAAGTAACCTACAATGATCTTAGATGGGAACTGCTCTGATACCAGCTGTGGTAGAACCTCCTAAGAAATTGGGCCCACGTGCACCTATCATTGTCTTACCAGACCTCGGATAGCGTTCACGAGTTCCCAACAACTCAACAGGTCTATCGGGTGTCCTCAGGAAACCCGAGTCATCCACGAGTCTCTTTTCAAATAGGATCCCAATCACAGACATTGCAGATTACAATAGTTTATTCAAATATATACATCAGAGTAAAGATAGCGGAAGTCTTAAGATAACATAGTTTACAAACCAGTTGTTTCCAAACTTACAATACCATAAGTGTCATACAACCATAGTAGCAGGATAATATTACATTAACTTTATTTATCATACAAACTAGTGCCTTGTCCAAAGGCCATTCATCACTCCTCATCGTCATTGACTTCAAACATAGACATGCAGCAGGGACTAAAACAAGCCTGCGCATGTGACTCACCTGCAACAAGGGTTAACAAACCCTGAGTACAAAAGTACTCAACAAGACTAACCCGACGTAAAGGGGGTGAAGGACTTTAGGGATGCAGGTGTTGGGACAAGGTAAGGATGTAGCAAGATTCAAAAGTTCTTTGCCAAAAGCTTACTATTCTTGATCCTATTTTCAAGTTTTTATCCCCTAAGTCTTCTTAGTTCATTATCTCAAACTAAGTGTTCATTTCTCATATTCCAATCCTTCTCATTCCATTCCTTTTTCTCATGTTTTAGTAATTCACCAGTCCTGCATTGCTTCTGTAATGAATCAAGTCTTCATATCCACGGAGCACCGGCAATTCGAATTGATTTAAGTCCCAGCTGGGGATTCCTTATCACACGACATATGTAGAACTTAATCTTGCATATATCAACCTCGCTACCGGATCCTCCTATACTAAGCCATCTCCACGCCACCCAAGAGCACAGCACACCTCAAATCCGGCCACATTCCAGCCATGAGGGTACACGCTACTCCCACCATCTCTCCACTCCCAGTGCATGGGCATTCGTCTTAGTATCGGATTAGCCGAAGTAGGCTTACCGGAGTATGTGACCAGTACTACAAAGTGTCTCGTTCAGAAGATCCACAATGAGTGGCCTTTAAGCGATATAGTCGGCAATATTACCCAACATTCAAGATAAGTCACCCGACTAGTCTCTAGTTCATACAACTTTCTTTCTTTCTTTGGCCAGTATGCCATCTTTGATTGTATCAAAACTTTTACTTTGAAAGCCTATCATAAAGCATACTAAGCATTCTATGCCTTTATAAATGAAAACATCTTCAAGGATGGTAAACAATTAACAAGGTAGGCAATGCATTAAGTAGGTAACATTTGAATTAATCAACTTAATGCAATAAACAACATAGGTGATAAACTTTTCAAAGTAAACAAGGTAATGGTTTAATGCATAAACCGGGGCTTGCCTTCGTTGACGATCTCAGGTTTCGGATCAGTATCACAATTATCGAATCTCATGACAACCGGGGATTCTTCCAGAACTTGCTCAACTAGAATCATTTCACTCTCAGGTTCTACACAAAATGATAACATATGCTTTAACATGATGATAATGTAAACATGATGCTTTCACGGTACATGAAATGTAAAAACACCCCGAATACGATTTTTCTCCATGGTACAGTTGCAAGCCAACAAAACCAACTTGCAATCCTACCGTCACGAACCTCACATGTGACTTGACCAAATGAATCTTGAAACCCTACTAGTCACAAAAACATGACCAAAACAAGATTCAACACTAATCAAACACTCAGGGTTTGCTTTTATTTCTTTTTGAATTAATTTGGAAATAAGCCCAAAAATGAACTTGTTCCAAATGACCTCAAAATTTTATGTAAGCTTCCTTATGTTAAATTAGTATACCAAAATAAATTTCATAATTTTTGAAATTATACAGTGGCCTACAAAAATCATGGAAATTGTATTTATCAATTAATGGACTGAATATTTGAACATTAAAAATTTATTCAAATTTCAAGTTTCAAATTTTTGAACCATGCTAGAACATGTACAGAAGCTACACACAAATTTTTAGAATTTTTGGAGCTATGATTATTTTCCTATAAATTTCCAAAGATTCAGCACTATTCAAAATCAGAAAATAACAAAACCTTACTGTTCTTCTCTTTCTCTCTCACTGACAACCCGACCCCACTCGTCAGTGTCACATAACAGGACATGGCGGCGCTGCCATCACTGACCGGCCCAAAATGCGCCGACGGCGATGCTCCGGCGAGGCAGACCGCACCTAAACGATCTACACCATCCTACAAATCCATCCCAGTCCTCAGAATGGCAGAAGGCGCACCGGAGGAAGCTCCACGCCGGCCATGGCGGCTCGGGCACGACGGCGCACGGTATAACTCTGGCAACGGTGCAGTGGAGTCAAAAGCGAAGTGAGCATCACGTTCAGTAGCTCACCACGATCATGCCGGTGTGCTTGGTGAAGATGGAGATGGTCTGGAGTAGCCTGGCCACGTCGAGTCGATGGTGGCGGAGCTCCGGCCGGTCTCGGGGAAGAAGACGTTCCGCTGGGCGATTCCGGCCAACCCAAGCAACGCGAGCAAGCCGAAGAGGAGCACAAGACCGAGGCGATCACGTTGGCATAGCTGGGCATGATGGACATTGCTCAACGGTGGCTACGGCGAGCGGCGGAGCTGACTGGCGGTGGAGCAGAGCAGAGGGGAAAAACGGGGATGACGGCGGCGGCTGCTGCTATATATAGGTGGGAAGGGATTGCCCGGTGTCGACAGCGCACGAACGAACTCGCCATGGCATGGGCTGCGTGTCAACGCGCGAGGAAGCGGCGCAATTTGATCGGCGGTGACCACAGCGTGGCGCCGGCGGCAAGGAGAGAGGTGGCGTTCGGCTGATTTTCAATTTTTAAGTATTTACAGAATTGCCACTGCGTCAATTTTGCAAATTACTCACAAATTTTCTAAAGAAGTTGAAAATCTCCAAAAATGAAAGTTGCTCAACTTTTCAAACTCTACAACTTTGCTTCAAGGAACATTTTCAAATTCTGCATCTATTTTGAAATTTGAATTTGGGGTGCATTTGAGCATTTGAATCATTTCAAAATTACTACAAATTTTATATGTAAACTTGAAAAACTTTGAATACCAAAGTTGATCCTTATAAAATAATCTTCAACTTTGCTTTTTGCCTCAACCCCAAATTCCACATGGATTTTGAATTAGACAAAAGGGGCAAAAAGGACTTTTATGATTTGAATTTGAATTCAAATTTGATTTGTTTGCCTTTTGCTTTAACTTTGATTTTTGACCAGTAACATGGCCCATTAGCATTATTTGAGTCAATTGACACATGGTCTCACATGATCACATGAAATTTGACCCTTGTGGTCATGATCTTTATTTAGGGTTTTGAACCACTTCACATAAAATAACAACATTAAGAAATAAAGCTTATTTAGTGAATGCATTCAAAATTTTCTACTTTATGAATGCTTTGCAATGCATATGATGACATGTCAAATTTTAGTGCTAGGTCAAAACACCGGAGGTGTTAAAATAAGGAGGGCGGCGCAGGCACGGGCTATATTTAAAGGGGCGCGACGTCTTGGGAGGCACGACATAGGCTCGTGGCGGAGCCAGACACGGGTGTCAGCGCGGTGATCTCCGGCTTGGTTATGGCACAAGGAAGGAGGAGCGCCTAATAGGCGAGCCTAGTGCGTCAGTAGGACGGAGACGCGGTGCGGCGTGCGGAGCTAGGCTAGCTACCTTGTAGGGCCACTGCGGGAAGGGAGGCACGGGGCGCAGCGCGACCTAGGCCGGGCGCTCGGCTGGGCCGCGCGAAGGGAAATGAGGCGGCCGGCACTGGAAGCAGGCCACGGGCAGAAGCAGGCCAACCAGGCTGACAGGAAGGGGAGAGGGGAATTCGTTTTCCATTTCTTCCAAAACAATTTCAAAATCAATTTTGAATGCAAATTCAATTCAACTAGGAATCTGATTTCAAATCAAGTAATACAAAAAATATGCAGCAGCATGGACGCACACACATGATTATGAACCTACATTTGATTTTAATTTAATAAAATTATTACTTTCCTAAATTGAAATGCCCACAAAAATGCATAATTAATCATTTTCTCCTATTTCAAAGTTATGCAAATTTTAAGGTGTTACAATTCTACCCCCTTATAATGAATCTTGTCCTCGAGATTCAGATGATGCTTACTGAAATAACTGTGGGTATGTTTTCCTTAGATCCTCTTCTCTTTCCCAAGTAGCCTCATCTTCTGTATACCGATTCCACTGAACCTTACACATCTTTATAACTTGGCTCCTTGTAACTCTTTCTACCATCTCCAAAATCTTTACCAGAAACTCCTCATAAGTGATATCTTCCTTAACAGTAAGCTCTTCTAACAGTATCTGCTCCTCTGGTACACGCAAACACTTCTTCAATTGAGATATATGGAACACATCATGTACACCTAACAAACTCGCAGGCAATTCCAACTGATAAGCTACTTCTCCACGTCTCTCTAAAATCTTGAAAGGTCCAATATACCTTGGTGCTAACTTCCCTTTCATGTTAAACCTCCTCACACTTCTCATAGGTGACACCTTCAAGTAAACATAATCCCCTACTTCAAAAACCAATTCTCTTCTCCTAGTGTTGGCATAGCTCTTTTGTCGAGACTAAGCCACTCTCAAGTTATCTTTGATCATCCGTACTTGCTCTTTTGTGTCTCTTAGAACATCTAGTCCGAACACTTGAGTTTCTCCCATTTGATTCCAAAACAACGGGGTCCTACACTTTTGTCCATACAAAGCTTCGAAAGGTGCCATATTGAGACTCTTCCAATAACTGTTGTTATATGAAAACTCTGCATAAGGCAAACTCTTGTCCTAACTTGTACCATACTGCAATGCACAAGCTCTCAACATATCCTCCAAAATCTGATTAATCCTTTCAGTTTGCCCATCTATCTATGGATGATATGATGCACTAAAATTCAACTTTGTTCCCAACGAACTATGTACTTGCTGCCAAAAATGAGATGTAAATTGAGTACCTCGATCAGACACAATTTTCTTGGGAACTCCATGTAGACACACTATCCTCTCCATATATAATGTAGTCAATTGGGGTCCAGTATAGGTAGTCTTGACCGGTAAGAAGTGAGCAACTTTAGTACACCGATCCACTATCACCCATATTCCATCATAGCCCCTCTGAGTATGTGGTAACCCAACAATGAAATCCATACCAACTTTTTCCCACTTCCACTCAGGTATCTTCATTGGTTGTAGCAATCCTATAGGTCTTTGATGTTGAGCTTTGACTCTCTGACATGTATCACATAAAGCAATATATTCTGCAACATCTCTTTTTAGTCCGTACCACCAATATTTCTCTTTCAAATCTAAATACATCTTGGTACTTCTAGGATGAATAGAGTAAGCAGACTCATGTGCTTCACAAAGAATTGCCTCTCGTATAGCCTTATCCTCAGGCACACATAGTCTTTTCCCAAACCACAGAGTTCCATTGTCATCCATACGGAAACCTGGTACCTTATCAATCACTATGTTTTTCGCTATCTCTTTCAACTTTGCATCCTGTAACTGTCCCTTACATATTTCTAGCTCCAGTTTAGGCTCCAACACCAACTCCACTAAATTAGTAACAAAGCCCAAATTTAGTCGCTCGAATTCAGTACACAACTCACTTGACATTGATGTCACTTGCACCTCATTGGCATAACTCTTCCTGCTAAGAGCATCGACAACAATATTTGCCTTTCTAGGATGATAGTGTACCTCTAGATCATAATCTTTGATCAACTCTAACCATCGATGTTGTCTCATATTCAGATCTATCTGAGTGAAAATGTACTTTAGAGTCTTGTGACCTGTATAGATGTTACTCTTATGCCCGATAAGATAGTGCCTCTATATCTTCAAAGCATGAACCACTGCTACTAACTCCAAGTCATGAGTAGGATAATTTAACTCATGCTTTCTCAACTATCGGGAAGCATAGGCTATTGCTCTCCCTTCTTGCATAAGAACACATCCGAGACCTTGACGAGATGCATCACAATAGATCAAAAAGCTCTTGTTCAAATCTGGTAAAACCAACACTAGAGCGGTAGTCAACCTCTTCTTCAACTCTTCAAAGTTAGCCTGGCACTTCTCGGACCACACAAACTTGGCATTTTTCTCCAACAAAGCTATCATAGGCTTGACAAGTTTAGAGAAACCTTCTATGAACATTCTATAGTATCCAGTCAATCCTAAGAAACTTTGAATCTCTCCCACATCGGTTGGTGGTTTCCAATTCAATACATCTTTCACCTTGCTTGGATCTACTATGATTCCACCATTAGAGACAACATGGCCTAGGAAAGAAACTTCCTTCAACCAAAATTCACACTTGCTTTGCTTAGCATACAACTTGTGTTCTCTAAGCTTCTGCAAGACCAACCTTAGGTGTTTAGCATGCTCTTCTTCTGTTTTAGAGAATACCAATATATCATCGATGAATACGACCACAAACTTATCCAAAAACTCCATGAACACCTTATTCATCAAGTACATAAAATAGGCAGGTGCATTGGTCAAACCAAAATACATAACGGTGTACTCATACAAACCATACCTCGTAGTAAAAGTTGTCTTGGGTATGTCAGTTGCACGAATCTTTAGCTGATGATAACCAGAACGAAGATCAATCTTAGAGAAAATACAAGCACCTCTCAACTGATCAAACAAGTCATCAATTCTAGGTAACAGATACTTGTTCTTGATAGTAACCTCATTAAGTGACCGATAATCAACACACATCCTCTGAGTATCATCCTTTTTGTCAATAAATATAACCGGTGCTCCCCAAGGTGACGAACTAGGATGAATAAAACTTTTCTCCTGTAACTCCTTTATTTGTTTCTTAAGTTCCTCTAATTCATTAACCCCCATTCTATATGGACGCTTAGCTATAGGTGTAGTTCCAGGTAATAATTCAATACTAAACTCAATGTCATGGTCAGGTGGCATACCTGGCAAATCATCGGGGAACATATCTAGAAATTCATCCACCACTGGGTCCTCCTTGTTGACGTTATCATCAAGCTGGTTCGCTGTAGCTGTCGGCTATGCTTGTACCACAACTTCAATATTGATTCTATCCCCATTTGGTGCGGTCACAACAACTACCTTCTCCTGATGCTGAATGACTGCTTGTTGTTGCTTCATCCAGTCCATACCCAAAATCACATCAATGCCAGACGTTCTCAGCACAATGGGGCTCACTTTAAACTCTACCCCCCTTAAGAATAGACTAGTCGAAAGACAACGATATGAAGCTTGCATACTACCTCCCGATGAGTTTACTAATAGAGGATCTTGCATGGCACATAATGGTATGCTATGGTTTCTAACAAATGCTTGTGATATGAATGAATGCGAAGCTCCAGAATCAAAAAGAACAGTGACAGGGGTTGAGTTGACATCAAACGTATCGAGCATGACTTCTGGTTCTGCAAGCGTTGTCTCGGTAGACACATGGTTCACCTTTACTATGTTGGGTGCTGGCTTCTGATAACTATTATGCCTATGGAGGTTTGCTGGTTGGGCTTCTCAGGGCAATTATAAGATAGGTGACCTTCTTTACCACAACGGAAGCACTTGCTAGGAGTGCTAGGGGCACTAGTCATCATGGGAGTGTTGTTGGGTGCTCAATGTCGTGGTGTCTGCTGACCACTCTACTGCTGAGGGCGTTGATTGCCATTCTACTGCTGGTTCTGGTTGCGCTTGGGGTACTGACCCCACTGATTGGGTGGTCCCTGGAACCTCTACTAGAAGCCTTGCTGAGGATTGGTGCACGGACAAGTATTACTTCCAGTTGCCTACCCCTGAAGCCTCCTCTTCTTGGCCTCCATCTCTTTGCGCTTATTGTCAATAACAATGGCATGATTCACCAGCGTCTGAAAATTGGGGTATGTATTGGACATAAGCTGGAGCTGCAGACCATCATACAAACCCTTAAGAAAGCAGTGTTGCTTATCAGCATCATCAGCCACCTCATTTGGAGCATAACGTGACAACTGAGCAAACTTATCACGATACTCCGCCATGGACATAGATCCCTGCTTTAGAGCTCTGAATTCCTCTAGCTTGAACTCTATCGGTCCTTCAGGTATTTGATAGGATCTGAAATTCTTCCTAAATTCCTACCAGATGACAGGAGGTGCATTAGCGGGACGTCCATTCTCAAATGACTCCCACCAATCTTGAGCTTCTCCCTAGAGCTATCCTAAAGCATACAACACCTTCTGTTGACCATCGCATTACGCTATGTTGAGCTATTTTTCCACTGCACGAAGCCAATCATCTGCTTCTAGTGGATCAGTGGCATGAGAGAACACAGGGGGACGGCCCTTCAAGAATTCACCATGCTTATCATGCGGTGCTCCACCAACTGGTTGGTTCTGCTGATTCGGCACCAACGCTTGTATGAGCTGTGTTTGCACTGCTAGAAGTTGCTCAATTGTCGGTGGGGGTGGTGGTGGTGGATGTGGGAGAACACCTCCATGACCTCGGCCTCTTCCTCTTCTAGACATCTACCATCCAACACATATTCAAGATTTAGAGATTTCCAAGTTAGAATACATTCTAAAAATTTTCTGGATGAGTTTCAACATTAGTAGCTCGGTAAAATAGTCATATCTCGAGTTTCAGATATCCAAAAGAGGCATACTTTATATGATTGGAAATCTTAAGAGATTATCTACAACTTTTATTCAGACCACATTCCCAGATTCTGTCGTTAGGTTACTCAAAAACAGGATACAACTAAAACTTTTTCCAGATTTTAGATTGCATAGAAACTTTATCTTGAAACAGCGATATCTCATAAACCAGATTAGATATGAGGGTGATTCTAGAAGCACTGGAAAGATACTTAAGTCCAGTTATTCCCATAAAAATTTCATAAATTTTGGTTGTGTAGATTTTAATTGGCTTTGAGATAAATGCAAACTGCTTCAAAAATCAGATTCCGAGAGAACAAGATATACCAAACCCAACTATTTATTTGTTGACCCAAACTTTAATATTCTTAACTATGAAACTTGCGGACATGACCATAAAGTTCCAGCACTCATTACAAAAATCTAGCTCACACATAAACACAATAACAAATCAACTAGGCACACCAATGTTCACACCGCACTAATAGAATCGACTAGACCCAACTTGACTCGTTCTACTATCGTTTTATTACATAAAAGGGACTCCAACATCTATGGGTGAGGCTTATGGGGAAGCTCCTCATCCATCTTTGGCGAGTTAAGGCACACTCTTTGTTCATCTATCACATATTGATGTCTCTTAATGGTTATCTGTTGTGCCTTCAACTGATCCTCTAGTCGACGAATCTTTGCTATGGACTCATAGCCAAAGTGTACCATCACTTGGGTTGTTGGATCCGTGCCCTGCGGGTCCATCATTGCCCATCCCAATTCCGGGTGTTGGTGGGGGAGGAATCGGTATTTGTCATTCTTCGTATCCTCGAATCGATGACCACAGAGGCCTATGCAAGCTTCAGCGACTACATCTTCTATACTGTCCTCCATGGTGGCACAGTGAGCATGATGCGCATAGTTTGAATCCAGCTGATATGCGCCTTTCTATTCATCCTTGATGGAGATGCACACCCTGGTCTTCCAATAGGTGTCTTCTAGAGGGTGTGTATGTTCATTGCAGACGTACTCCACAGCTGCATCCTAGTCACTGTAGTAGGTTTGAAGAATGCTCATGAGTCGGTGGTGTGAAATAGAGGATTCACATCCCAGCTTATACCAAACCTTTGTCGTCCATCCTAAGGGCGGGATCAGCTCATCTTCTTCAATGATGTCTTCCTCATCATCATCGTCGGACAGTTGGACAACCTTGACTTCTTTGGGTTCCTCCTAGACTGGCTCAGGCGTAGGTACAGGTGTTGGTGAATCAAATTCTTGTTCCTAGGGTTCCTCCTCCTCAGGCTCCATGGACAAACCACGAGGCGGGTAGTAACCTCCGGTGCTGATGTGGGCAGTCTTACTAGCATGAGGCATCTATAGAATTTGATTTAGTTAGATTAGATTAGATTAGAAGCAATAATTTTTATAATAGAATAAGGCAAAAGAAGCATAAAATTTTAGCAAATAACAAGGGTGAGATAGAAAGCATGAAATAAGTGAAGCAAAAGAAGCTAAAATGACCATTGCTAATTAGGCTTGCATCCTACAGTCAACACAACTTTGATACCAATCTATCACACCCAATTTTAAGGATAAAATGGGATGCAAAATCTTATGTGCACCCAGAGATCAGTCACACACATAAGCCAATAAATTATGAATAGTATCATTGTAAGGAAAATAGACCCTAGGCCCATTTACTTTGAATTTTGGTATTTGATGACCAACACAACCAAATTGGACTAATGGATTTGCAAGTGATTGTTTTGTAGTTCAATAGGATGCAAGACATGACTTGGACAAAGGCGACGTGATGATCCGATGATCAACACCTCAAGCAAGACCTTGGGAGCACAAGAGAAGGCCCAAGATATCAAACAAAGTCCAAGCATGAAGATAGGAACCAAGCCGCACGCAAGATCGTGAAGAAACGAGCTCACAGAGGTGACTGGACGCTGGACTGGATGTTGAAAGAAAGTGACCTGACGCTCCGATCAGTGGCTCGGCAACAACAGACATCAGCAGCAGCGACCGGGCGCTAAACAAGTGAATCGACCGGACGCACTAATGGCACTGTTCATCAGTCCGACAACACAATCAGCAAGTGATCGGACGCTAGCAGCAAACCGACCGGACGTAGGACAGCAGTGTCCGATCGAGTACAGAGAGGTTCTAGAGCGGCGAACTTGCGACCGGATGCGTCCAGTGGAATCTGACCGGACGCTGGCAGCGTCCGATCAGTTGTTCGTGGCTCCAACGGTCAAGACAATCGGACATGTCCGATCAGGACGACTCCAGCGTCCGGTCAGTAACAGAAAAGCGGGACTTCGTCCCCAACGGCTACTTTCTCAGTAGGGCTTATAAATACAACCCCAACCGGCCAAATGGCAAGCGCGGAGCTGAGGAAACATATCAAGGGTGTTGATATACCATTTTAGTGATCTCCACTTGCATAGTGCTTAGTGTTTTATTAGGTGATTAGCGTAGGTGCTTTACGAAGTGCTTAGGTTGATTAGACCATGGCTTATGCGCTTGCTCTAGGTTTAGGCCTAGTGTTTAGTGAGGTTTGCATACCTCTTATCATTCGATGCTTGCGAGCACCATTGTTGTACATCAGAGGGGCTTGTAGTCTTGTGAGATCACACCAACCGCGTTTGTGGTGTGGCTGCCACCGTGTACCGGAGGGAAAAAGGACCGCGACATTTCGGCCAGAAGCTTGATAGCAAGACAGCGGGGAGCATCCGGGAGAGGCTTATCGGAAGGCACATTAGAGACCCACTTACGCGTGGAGAAGGCCCGAGGCTATCCATGGAGTTACCCGACCAGGAGCTTGGCCCTTGCGAGGAATTCCTTGCGAGGGGCTCCAATGAGGACTAGGGGGAAGCTTGTGCGCTTCTTAATACCTCGGTAAAAATACCGGAGTCGCCGACGGGAGTTTGCATATCTCTACCTTGGTATTTAGCTTCCACATTTACATTGATTATATTACTCCTTTTGCGGCAGAGATAGCAACACACTAGCAAAACTATAGTTGCACATTTAGATAGTTTATCTTTTGCATAGGTTTTGCTAGGGTTAGAAAAAGATGCCATAGTTTAGGAGTTAGATTTTTAAGTTGCCTAATTCACCCCCCCCCCCTCTTAGGCGTCACGGTCCCCCTTCAATCATCATAAGTGTTTATTACATCATGAATAAGATAGAGTCTTCACATAGATATAGCAAAAACATAAAGAAAAGAACTCTTGCAGAAGCTTCATATCACAGGGACGTCGACTGGTTGACCACAAGTCTAGAAGTCCTCAGGAAAATCATCATACCCATGGCCATCTGTTACCCATCCAGGATTTTTATCCAAATAATAAAAATAAAAAAGCGTAAGTATATGTCGTACTCAACAAGTGTAACATGGGGTTCATGAGGCTCAAAAGGCTTGACACAGGTTTAACAACATTCAGCTTTTAGTTGTCACAATTTTAGCTTAAGAGTAGCATCAAGTTGTTTCAATTCTCAATGCAAAATACATGATCAATGTAAACATGAATAATGAATAGCATAAACAGCTAATTCTTAGTGTTCATCTATTCCATAAATGTTCCAAGGTCGCTCGTGACCGTGAGCACGGCTGATATACCAGTTTTACACTCTACAGAGGTTGTACCCTTTCACTGTGAGTCGTGATACCCATATACCCGGGTTAATTACTCCCAAAACACTTCCAAGGTGAGCAGGTAGGGGTCACTATGAAGCCTTTCAAAGGTTCGTCTAACAAGTTAGGGCCATTAGATTCACTCGACAAACAGATGTAGAGCCCCCCTTCCCGATGGCACATTGACATACAACCTATACACATGGAGACAGAGGCCGCATTATACCCGATTCGACAAGCCATTCTTACGCCAATAAAGGTAACCATTAACAAGCTAGAAAAGTTCCTTATACTGAGCTAAAGCCAGAGCCATGTAGCCCTCACAGCTGTACTGTAAGTCCCAAATCATCACTTATAGATAAGTCCTTAGGGAGAGGAATCTGAAGCATTTAGAAAGTAGCTAAGCACTTCAGCCCCCTGTTTCCAAGTTGCTAAAAAGTCATATTTTAATGTTTATTGCATATACCATTAGTCAAGTTATAAGATCATGGTTTAATTGAGCACTAGCAAAGCTACCCAATGCATATCCCATAGGTGACAAGGTATAAGTTCAATTCTAGGAAATCCCTATCAAGGTGACACATGCAACATGAATTTAATGTATTAAAGTGAATAGGAAACAAGGATGATCCCATGCTATACTTGCCTTTAGGAAAGTACTTTTGCTGATCCTGCTCATCAAAGTAGTACCCTTGATCTCCCACGAATTGCTCACCGTCTATACTCGATAATCACAGCAACATACAAGCATCCAGGAGCAATCATGCATAACAAACAAAAGCTATAGATTAGAATAGTACACCAACAGCATAAAATCAAGATGGAAAGTTTGAAAAATGAATCCACGTCTCGCTACGAACACACATACATGAAGATCACAAAAATCGGAGCTAAAACGAAGAAGTTATGAATTAAACAAGTTTTTCTTTATTAAAATAATAGATTAAATCTAACCTCAAATTTTAAAAGTTGAAAACCAACATAACAGTAGTATGAACATGTAGATTACTTAATTATAAACCTCACGCAACTTGAACGGATCAAATCGGAGTTAAAACGGAGATTTTATGGCTAAAACAAGTTGAGTGACACAACTGTAAATAGCTAAAACGTATTTTCAATCTAACCGAACCAAAGTACGCTTTCAGAAAAAGAAAACGGAATCTAGAAAGACACTAGGGACGGCAGGTTCTATAATTAAAAACCCGAGGGACCTTTTTGCAAAACAACCAGCCGAATTGGTTCATTGGATACCGGCTGTTGGATCTGATCTAACGGGCCAAAACAGATCAAGCGGGGAAGGAGGACGCCGGCCGGCCAGAAAAGACGGTCGCGGTGGCGCCATTGCCGGCTCACCGGAGTTCTCGGTGTTCGGCCTACAGCGCACGGTTTGACTCACCGGTGACATGGGGACAAAGCGGAGGAGATGGGGATCTCACTGGAGCCGAAAAGAACAGACAGGAGGCGACGACGGCTGCGCGGCACTCGATGAAACAGCGGCGGCTTTCCAAGCATGAGGCGGCTGCGAGCTCTTTGGCGAGGCGGAAAGCTTGTTGCAAGGCGGGATAAGGAGGGCGGCGCAGGCACGGGCGATATTTAAAGGGGTGCGGCGTCTTTGGAGGCACGGCACAGGCTCGTGGTGGAGCCAAACACGGGCGTCGGCACGGTGGTCTCCGGCTTGGTTACGGCGCGAGGAAGGAGGAGCGCCTGACGGGCGGGTCCGGCGTGTCAGCGGGACGGAGACGCGGCGCGGCGTGCTAAGCTGGGCCAGCTGCCTTGCTGGGCCGCTGCGGGAAGGGAGGCGCAGGACGCAGCGTGACCTGGGCAGGCGCTCGGCTAGGCCGCGCGAAGGGAAATGAGGCGGTCGGCGCTGGAAACAAGCCACGGGCAGAAGCAGGCCAACCAGGCCGAAAGGAAGGGGAGAGAGGGGAATTCGTTTTCCCTTTTTCCATTTTTTCAAAATAATTTCAAAATTAATTTTGAATGCAAATTCAATTAACCTTGAAATCTGATTTCAAATCAAACAATACAAAAAGATATGCAGCAGCATGGACGCACACACATGATTGTGAACCTACATTTGATTTTAATTTAATAAAATTATTATTTTCCTAAATTCAAATGCCTACAAAAATACATAATTAATTATTTTCTCCTATTTCAAAGTTATGTAAATTTTAGGGTGTTACACAAATGGTGCGAACTCCTGGCGAAGATCATCATCATTGAATTCAGTGGGCAAGTTCTTTATATATACATTTGTGCACTTGACTTCTCTGTCCCGACGGCGCATGTGTAGGCCCACAAACATTTCTCTGTCATTTGCTAGCATACCATTAAGTCGGTTAATTGCATCTTGAGCAGATTCCTCAGTCTCATATTGTACAAAACCATACCCTTTTGACTGACCAGCTGAATCAATGGCCACCTTGCATGATAATATGGTGCCAAAGGAGGAGAAGATCTCATACAGGTTCTTGCTATCAATCAGCCTGTTCGGCTGGTGCTGATATGATCGTATATGATCGTAGATTATTACTGTTGGCTAATTTGGTGTGAGAGAGAAATACTGTTCTGTCTGAAAATTCACGATCATTTACGACCAAGCGAACATGCTGAATGTTAGGCTCAAGGTTTTTTACAAACAAGTTAGCGCGTCCACTTTTAGGCAGGCTTGGATCCCGGTTAGAGAACATAACCCGGATGTACTTTCCACTCAATGGGGTAAAATTCAAAGCTTCCAGTGCACGAGTAGCTGCAAGTAATCATAATCCAAGTTATAATAAACTTAATTTATAGATATATTGATAAATATCATTCTATGCTTTTACATCAAAATTGAATAATACATCATATAATTGATAATCAAAGCTATGTTTTCTTGGTCCACAAAAGAATGCAATTCTCATTTTTTTAAAGTCAAACAGTATAAACTTTGACTAAATTTATATAAAAAAAATAGTAACATTCATGATACAAAATAAGTACCATTAGATTCGTTATAGAATATATTTTCATAATAAATTTATTTAAAGGCATAAACACTAATACTATTTACTATAAACTTGGTCAAACTTGAACTAGTTTGACCGGCACGTATACCGTAATTACATTTTTTTTGACCGAGGGAGCAATGTACTAATGGAGTAACGTCGGCTATTGAACGTGATCCCTTGTGGTCTAGGTGTTTTAATCTTTGAGCTGGTGTTAATTATTAAGTCCTCCTAAATTCTAACACCAGTGAGATCGTTTATATACACTAGCCCAAAACAACTCTTCACTGTCGGTTCAAAAACCCAATCACTGTAGGTTTCTTGAACCATTAGTAGGAAAGTGGCAGTGGGGCTCAACACTGCTGGTTGATGAGGTTTTTCAAAAAATCAATTTTGGGCTGAAAAATAGCACACTTTTTTAATACTGCGAGACATATAAGCGTTTTTTCGTGCTTTACCTGGAGACCACACTGGACAGCCACACGCGCGTGCAAGTCACGAGTTACAAGTCACATGATTTTTCACACTTTACCGGGAGACCATACCGGCCAGCACATGCGGCTGTCGGCGCTCGAACCCATGACCTCAGTCTTCGCGTGTTCATACCCTAAACAGTAAACACTCCATCCATAAGACACTTGTGGCCATTTGGGATACTCGTCCTTCCCATTTTATGTCCATCTGATTTTAAAATGAGTATTTTGGACCCTAAACGAATTTAAATGAAAAAGTTGTCAAAGTTCAAAGTTTTGCAATACATCAAGAGACTTTTCCCTGTGTGCCATTATAAAAAATAATATGATTTTTCTAAGATATATTAATCATATCAAATCATATTTTTTTTACGGAATTAAATGAAAATAATTTTTATATGAAAATTATAGATCTCGACGAGATCTACAACTTTCTAGTTTTGAGTTTTTTTATTTGAAGTCGTTAAGATGCTCAAAAAAATTAATAACATATTTGAACTTAAGGGCATTTTCGTCTTTTCACACCTGCGGTTTGACGGCGTTAGAGTCCAAACTGACGGAAGTGGCATGGAGGACACGAAAAAGTTGGAGTAGTGACGCTGAAGACCGCTAAATTTTTTCAGGAACACATAGAGAATTACGATCTTTTATAATGACACACAGGAAAAAGTCTCATACATCAATGGTCTTTGTTTTGATGCTCCTGCTCCTGTAGTTTGCCCTTCATGGATAGTGTTGCAGTCCTACGTGAATTGGTGATGTGCCATAAAATCCCCAAACTATTAAGTTTTTTATAAAGCTCACTCTCTAAATCATCATTTAGAGAGTTATTTACATAAAAACTGTTTTCTATATCTTCCCACACTTCAATAGTTTTTCTATACCTTTTTTACACTCTACAGAGCCATTCTCGTTTTCTATCTTTGGCAACAAAAAATCTGGAATAGAAGATGGCTATATTTGGATGACCAATTGAAGAGTGTGTTGGAGGGTATTTTATCATCAAAATTTATATTTCTAGCAATTAAGAAGGATTTAGAGAGTCTTTTGAAGTTGCTCTGTTACTGTGATTTGCATACAAAATTTCACCAATAACTTATAACCTGTCTAAATTATTGGACGTGTTTAGATTGAGACCTAGCAGGCAAATGTCTACTAGGCAACAAATTCTGGCTCTAGACGTTTAAAATCGGACGCCTGAGAAACATGTCTATTTTGGTCCTAGGCATCCAATATCAAACCTCTGGGAAGCTTGATGCAAAGCCTGCCTGGATCAACAACCTTTTGAAGTTTTGAACCAAACATGTTGTGCAAGAGCAAACATGATCTACGCTATAATTTTGCTTGGCTGCAGCTATGCCTTTCCAAATCCGAATAAAGGGGATTTGCTCCGGGGTACTTCCTTTCTTAAAAAAAATTGATACGAATCATCGGCCTGTTCGGCAGCCTGTATCTTGCTGATAAGCTAGCCATCCAACAGTATTTTTCTCTGACACCAAACCAACCAACAATACTTTCAATCATGATTTATAAGCCAATCCAACCGAACAGGCTGCATAATACAAACAAATAATTACGCGCTTTTAGCCCGACGCCCCAACCCTACCCGATTCTAGCCCGTAACCGGCCTATGCCCACCCAGCTTGCGAAATTGGGCTACGCGCTTTGTCCGGAGTTTTTGTTTCCACACGCGTGTGGGCCGGACGCGGTAGCGCTCCACGTGACGATAGGTTCTCCACATCGGCGGAGCTCCAACACGAGTTATTCACGCCGTTGGCGTTCCACGGGCTGGCAGTTGACGGCGGCAGCGATTACGCGCGAACGCCTCCTCGGATTGTTTCAATGGCTTCGCCGCCGTGTCTCCTCCGCCCCCGCCCACCGCCGTGCAGCCGCCGCGGCAGCAGCAGGTCCCTCTACCTCTTTTCGAAGCAGAGCCTGCACCTCGCCGTCCAGTGTTGGCGCCAGTGGCAGAGCAGCTCGTGCCGAGGCCGCCTGGGCCTGGTACCGGCCGACGGATGGGGGCAACGGGCTTTGCCTGTCACTCACTGTTCCTACGAAACCAAGAACGGATAATAGTCGTCTGCTGGCTATTTGTATTGAGGACGGCGCAGCTAGTTGCTCATCAATCCTGTTCGCACGAATACAGATAGATTTTGACCGAGCTAAAATTGAAATTTAAATTCAATTTGTGGGTAAGACATAGACACCTGTAGGTTGACAGGTCGTAGTGAGCAGCATTTTGCATCTACCAGAAGATGCAAAGCAAAGAAAATTTTCCATCCATCAAGTTCCCCTAAAACGGGCTGCGAGACCATCCTGAACTGTACAAGAATCGCCTAACCAAAGCTAAGCTAGCCCCTGAATTATCAAAAACCTACTCCGCTTCCCTTCTTTTCTTCTACCTGCTGCAATCTGCGTCCCTACAACGAATTTTCGAGCCTCTTGCTCCACCAACGATGCGAAATCATCCAAAAGAGAAACCGGTCCAATGCCGTCGGTACGGTCACCCTTGCTGGCTGCCGGGCTTGATGAGCGGCTGCTGCGAGGTCTTGGCCCACTCCTCGGGCGGGCTCTTCACCTCCTTGAGCAGTGCCACCACCTCCTTCATCGTTGGCCGCTCCGCCGGCGCCGCGTTCACGCAGAAGATGGCCACGCCCAGCGTCTGCAGCATCTCCTGCACCAGCTGGTCCGGCATCCCCCGCAGCTTCGGGTCCAGGATGTTCACCACCGGCTCGTAGCTGCCCATCTTCTTCTTCGCCCACTCCACGATGTGCAGGCTGGTCTCACCGACCACCGGCTCGATCGCGCTCTGCCCGCTCAGGATCTCCAGCAGCACCACGCCGTAGCTGTACACGTCGCTCTTCTCCGTGATGTTGCTCGTGTACGCGTACTCTGAAATGTATCACAGATATATGTTAATGATTGATTCTTTTGAAAATGATCATCCAGTCATATCTATGATCAAGCAATGTAACATTATTATATAGTGCGTTAAGAAACTATAGAAACAATATCAAGCCAACATATTCCAATCGACAAAAAGGATACTTGTGATGTGGGGAACTAGTGGTATGTACTAGTTGGATGTGGACTAGGACAAACTTCATTTAGTGGCCGAAAAGCCATGGCTGAAAGTTCTGTTCGTTGATTTGTTGTTAGAGAAAAACATTGTTCGTTCGCTGAAATAGTACGGCTTATAAGACAAGCGAACAAGGTCCAGTGTTGAGACAGAGTGATCACTGTTACCAGCTTAAGCTACAAGCAACTGATGAAGAACAAGGTTAAGGTTGCTAGAAGCAACCACAGGTCAAAGATTCTCGCTTAGCAGCAGCATTACCAAAGAACTACTGAGTTGTGACATTAATTGGGGTTGCTGCTCTTCTACACTACTACAGTCTAATTGCTGAAGAAATAAGAACAGAAAAATGTTGATTAATACTACACCAAAAAGATTAGCTTATTACCTGGAGCAATGTATCCATAAGAACCGGCAATGCGTGACATGGCGTGATGATAACTGGGGGAGTTCATCAGCTTGGCCAGCCCAAAATCAGCCAAGTAGGCCTCATACTTGGAATCGAGCAGTATGTTGTTGCACTTGACATCCCTGTGGAGTATCGCCGGAACGCAATCATGGTGGAGGTAAGCCAGCCCCTGCGCTGTTCCAACGGCAACCTTGTACCTCGTGTCCCAGTCCAGACTCCTGTTCTCCTTCAGGAGCTCCAGCAGGTTGCCATTGGGAATGTAGTTGTAAAGCAGGAGCTTGACAGACCTGTTAGAGCAGTACCCAAGTAGCTTCACGATGTTCCGGTGCCTGATGTGCCCCAAAATCTGAATCTCAGCAGCAAAGGCGTCAATCAGCTCATCCTTGCCGGCCTTCCATAGCTTCTTCACTGCGATGATGTCCCCATTCGGCATCTCGGCTCTGTATACCACCCCCGAGCAACCTTTGCCGATCACGTTCTCATCCCTTAGGCATGCCAAGATGTTGTCAATGCTGAAGTTGAGCTTCTGGAATGGTGTAAACGTCCAGGGGTTGGAGAAATCATCACCGCCAGCACCTGACAAGCTCATTGCCTTCTGGCTAGCCAGCTTCCTGCTCCTGTTGATCAGAATCCAAACCACAACAAGCAGCAGCGCGACTGACCCCAGAACACCACAGACAAGGATCACGGTCTTAACCGTCTTCAGGGCGGACCTGCGAACCATGTCCGCCGCACAGGAGTGGCCATCGTAGGACTCACAGAGGTTGGCATTGCCAATATAGGAGTTGGACGACAATGTCTTGAAGAACGGCGTCACTGGGATGGCGCCAGAGAAGTTGTTGTACGAGATGTTGAGGGATGTCAAGCTGGTGAGCTCACCCAGAACCGAGATGCTGCCGTAGAGGCCATTGCTCGCGAGGTTGAGTGACTGCAGCTGCGTCAAACCAGACATCTCGTCCGGCAGCTCGCCGACGAACCTGTTCGAGCTGAGGTCCAGGCTGATGCCCAGGCTAGACAGCGCGCCGATCTCCGGCGGTATCGGGCCAGAGAAGCTGTTATTGCTCAGGTCCAGCATTGTCAGCTTCTGCAGGTTCCGAATCGACTTGGGCAATGGCCCGGACAGATTGTTGCCGCTGAGGATCAGCTTGTTAAGGTAGCTGAAGTTGCCAAAGCTCGCCGGTATCTCGCCGGTGAGCTTGTTCATGCTCAGGTCGAGCTGCTCCAGGTTCATGAGCTCCCCGAACTGCGGCGGGATGCCACCGGTGAAGCTGTTGTTGTGCACGTCCAGCAGCTCCAGCACCGTGATGTTTGCGAGCTCGGCAGGCAGCGAGCCGGTGAACCTGTTTGAGTACAGGTCCAGGAACACCAGGTTCTGCAGCTTGCCGATCTCTCTGGGTATCTCGCCGACGAGCTGGTTCTCACCGAGCCGGAGGCGCACCAATGATACGCAGTTGGCGACGCTCGGGGGTAGGTGGCCGGAGAGCTCATTGCCCAGGAGTAGCAGCTTGCTGAGTTTCTGCAGCGCGAACACCTCGTCGGGGATGCCGCCGGAGAAGCGGTTCTTTGACAGGTCCAGCGCGTAGAGCTCGGTGCAGTTGCCCAGCGACGGCGGGATCGCGCCAGACAGCGCGTTGCCCCAGAGGAACAGCACCTGCAGCGCCTTCAGCTCTCCCAGCTGCGGCGGGATCGCGCCCGAGAAGCCGTTCTTGTCGAGCTGCAGCGCGGTGAGGCTGCTCAGGTTGCTGAGTTCCGGCGGTATGCGCCCCGTGAGCTGGTTGTCCGACAGGTGCAGCTGCTCGAGCGCGCCGAGCCGCCCGAGCGCCCCGGGCACCTCGCCGGTAAGCCGGTTGCCCGACAGGTCGAGCACCACCAACGCGGGGCAGTTGGATAGCTCCGGTGGGATCTTCCCGGAGAGGGCGTTGCCCCAGAGGAGCAGACTGGTGAGCTTCTGCAGCCGCCCGAGCTCCGGCGGTATCGGGCCGGTGAGCTTGTTCATGTGAAGGTAGAGGTTGCGCAGCTCGACGCAGCCGCCGAGCGCGGCGGGTATGGACCCGGACACGCTGGTGTCGTACAATGCCAGCGTCTGGAGATTGACGAGGCTGCCGAACTCCTCGGGGATGGGACCGGACAGCGCGGTAGCCGCGGCGCCGAAGACGGTGAGGTTGGAGAGCGCGCCGAGTGAGGCCGGGATGGGGCCCGACAGCGCCGGGTTGCCGCCGACGCGGAACTGCTGGAGCGCGGTGAGCGCGCCGAGCGATGCCGGGATGGTGCCGTTGAGGAGGTTGTCCTGGACGCAGAGCACCTGGAGCGCGGAGAGGTTGGCGAGCGAGCGCGGGATGCCGCCGGTGAGGTGGTTGGAGTTGAGGAGCAGGAACTGGAGCCCCGAGAGCGCGCCGAGCTCGTCGGGGATGTCGCCGGTGAGCGCGTTCGAGGACATGTCCAGGACGCGCAGCGCGGAGAGCGACGCGTACGAGGGCGGGATGGTCCCGGAGATGTTGCAGGTGGAGAGGTTGAGCAGCTGCAGCGAGGAGAGCGTGGCTAGCGGCGGCGGCAGCGAGGACAGGTTGAGGAAGGTGTTGGGCAGCGAGAGCGACACCACCCGGCTCTGCGGCGAGCACGTGACCCCCTGCCACGAGCACGGCGTCGCGGCCTTGGGGTCCCACGACGGCAGCACGGGAGACGGCGCTCCGCCGGGCAGCAGCGACAGCAGCGCCTTGCCGTCCGGCGACAGCGCCGCGGCCGGCCCGACCGACAGCACCAGAAGAGCGGCGGCGGCGACCACAGAGAAGAGCCGGGCCCGCCGGTGGTGCGCCATTATTATCGACAACCGCCTCGATCAAGAACCCGCCGCGGGAACCGGAAAAGGTGCGGCGACGACTTTTTTTTTCCTTCAACCGAGAGCGCGGCCGCCCGGCACGGCGAGGTCACGGCATGCGCGCGCGGCGCGCTCGGTCGCTTGCTACTGGGAAGAGCAAGGAAGAGCAGGACGCGATGGTCGCCGAGGCATGTGGGGGTGCAGTGGTGAGGTTCGCTCGGTCGCTCGCTTTCAGCAGCTGCCGTAGTTGCTTGCGCCGCACCCAACAAGCATATGGAGGCCGTGACTGGCGTTTCTCTCCAGCTCCGTCTCCTCCCTCTTCCTCACTTCAGTTACGCCGCCTGGCCAGCAAGGAGATGGATTATGGAGGAGGAGTAGGAGTACTAGTACAAATTGGTTGCTTAAACCTTTGATTTGGGGTGCGTTAAACCCCGGGCGTTTTGGTCTTATCTGCGGTTCTTGGGAGATGGAGCAGTATTTAATGGGTGGCTATGACAGGTCCTCTCAACGTAGGTCCGGCTGGGCTGGCTGGAAGTGTCACTGTTGCTGAGTGAGCTTTAGTACTTGTTTAATTGCAGTTTTGGTCACTTGTTGCTTGGATTCATCTGTGCATCATTTACACCCTAACTAGTAGGCGTTTGCAGTTTTTTTTTGAGCCTAGTAGGCGTTTGCAGTTTCTCGTGAGTTGAGTGATTTTCGCATTTTCTTGTGGCCTAGAAAGCCACTTTTCGTACCCGAAAACAGAAGTAAAAAGGCTGGAGTGCTGCACTATCTGTTGCATCCGTTTCAACACGAAAAGACATGGAAATTGCAAGTTACTGCTACTATCCAATACGGAGTATGTTTATATATATTTAGTAGAGCTCTGCTATTTGATTCTTAACTCTAGGCCTTATTTAGATGAGTGTTAGGAATTAGTATTCGACACTGTAGCACTTTCGTTTGTATTTAGTAATTATTATTCAATCATGGTCTAACTAGGCTTAAAAGATTCGTCTCATAATTTACAATCAAACTGTGTAATTAGTTATTTTTTTATCTATATTTAATACTCTATGCATGTGTCCAAAGATTTAATGTGACGAAGAGAGAGTGAAAAAACTTAGAATAAACAAGGCCCTGGTTCCTTAACTTATTCTGGTCGCGGCACAGAGAGGAAAGCAGATGACGAATGATTCTAGAGCAGTTTTGGTGAATATTTAAATAAAGAGCAGTGAGGAACAAGTTTTTCAATGATAGTTAGGCAGATCTTCGCTCCCAACTTTTTCGGAGCGGATTATTTGATCTCTACTAAATGTTTAAAATGTAACTGGACTATAATGGAGAGCTATGAGCTAAAAAAAACCTACTCTCCACCAACCTCCTTCGGTCCTCGTTCAATCACCATTAGAATCGATTCTCGCAGCTCCCCACCCCGCTTCTCCACCATAATCACTCCATCAGAAATGAAGCTCAAAAACCAGAAAGACGAGCTCTACCAAACGTCCAAACTACTCCCCTGTCTCAAAATAAGTGCACTTCTAAGCCTTTGACCTTAGGTGAAGAGATCAATACTATACTGGTGAGAAATTACATATATATCTCCTGTAAAGATGTAATCATTGCACTTTAGCAAGAGAGAAAATAAAAAAGACAACTAGAGTTAGGTTGTCTCGTACCTAGAGGTGCACTTATTTTATGATAAATTTTGAACTTTAGAATTGCACTTATTATGGACTTATCATGAGCGGATCCAACATCGAGGCGGGGTGGGCTCGAGCCGCCGCTACTGCTGCTTGGACCATGGAGCCCCTCCTAAGTCTTATACAAATATGCACATATTCAAGTTTGGAAGGAGAGACTAGAGATGAAAGATTATGAAATAAGCCTCTCCTGCCTTATGTTCCTAGATCCGCCACTAGGATTTATTATGGAACGGAGGAAGTAGTCATAGATAAGCCCCTCCTGACTTATGTTCTTAGATTCGCCATTGGGACTTATTATGGGACAGAGGGAGTAATCCTTAGCTCTAAGCTTTTAATGTAAATGAAGAAATAATTTATGTCCACTTCCCCTAGAATTATAAGAGAAGCCGAAAATACAGCTTTTCTGAAAAAAAAACAAGCCCGTTCAGAGGGAGTAATCCTTAGCTCTAAGCTTTTAATGTAAATGAAGAAATAATTTATGTCCACTTCCCCTAGAATTATAAGAGAAGCCGAAAATACAACTTTTCTAAAAAAAACAAGCCCCGTTCAGAGGGAGTAATCCCTAGCTCTAGGTCCGTTCGCTTCGCTGAAAAAACAAGGCGAAACACTATTTCGGTTGAAAAAAAAACAAGCTGAAAAGTACGGATTATAAGAGAAGTGAATAGGTGTACTCCCTTGTCCCAAAACATTTGATTTTATCTCATTCAAATTTTATACTAAAATATTCTCACTTCGTAATACACTTTTCTCATCTTTCAATATATCTTTTTTCTTTTTCCGATGCATCTTTCAGTATATCTGGCTACAGCAGCAAGGAAAATACAGCTATTACGGATTTACCAGCTGTTACGGAGGGAGAGGTGGAAAGGGTGAAGATCACAGGGACAAAACACGTGAAAACCGCACTAATGACAAGGCAAAACAGGAGGCTTGTGGATGGTGTGGGAAGTGGGATCGTGTCCGGGATCACAATATCCGCCATCGTCCGTTCTCCAACGACGGGCCCACCCGTCAGCCTCTTTAGAAAATGGGCCCGTTCTGCTCTTTTTAGACTGTCTCCAACTGTCAAAGGAACCTAAATGCGAGATGCATTGGACGGTTTGGATTGCGCACAGAAGAAAGGGTCTGGCACCTAAAACTTCTCTCTCCAACGGAGGGTGCAAAAAGAAACCCACTCAGCAAACCCTGCCGAGCGCCGCCCGCGCCTCCCTGCATGTGACCTCCCCTGCCGACGGATCTCCAACCGGCGTTCCCTTCCCCTGCCGCTTGCTTCTCCATGGCCGGTCGTGGATGCGACCTCCCCTGCCCCGACGCGGGCTTCGCGCGGTGTGAGCTCCTCTCTCCTCGCTCCGATTCTCCATGGCCGGCCGTGGATGCGACCTCCCCTGCCTCGGCGCGGGCTCCGGTAGCGGTCTCGGCGCGGGATTCGGCGGCAGCTCCGCCGCGGGCGCGTGGCCTTGCTTCGACGACGTGAGCTCCTCTCTCCTTGCCCCGATTCTCCATGGCTGGCCATGGATGCGACCTCCCCTACTCCGACGCGGGATCTAGCGGCGGCCGCAGCCCCAACCCCGATGCGGACGTGGCCCTGCCGGCGAAAGTGGGCGAGAGCTCCGACCCAATGCGGGCTGCGATTGAGTCGAGGAGAGAGACGACCAAAAGAGAACGCATATCTGAGTTTCCTCTCTTCTTCTACTCAAAATAAAGACTCCCTTTACTTACTCTGTTGGAGGACGTTTTTTTTTACTGTGCAGAACATAAAATGGGTTTAACCAGCGGTTGCACACACTTTCCATCACTAGCACAGCGGCACACAGGTCACCAGTAATTATTGGTGACCAACGTTCAATCACATCGAAACATGGAGTGCCGCGAGCCAGCGCTGCTCTTTTAGTAGTGGAGAATTATATTCCGGAGTACTAGTTTATAATTTTTTCCTTGTTTTATTTTATTTGAACTCTTTTGGGAGTACTCTAGTAGTAGTGCAAATGTGCGGCTCCGGGTAATAGGGGTCGTAAGTACTCCTATCTGTTAAGCAGCTTACAAGCAGTATTTTGATGCTTGTCAGTGCAGGTGTACGAAAAAGGGCACTTATTTCAAGCTAAATATTTGACCAAAGGACCATAGCATTTGATGCCCAAAAGTTCTTTAATACACTTTCAGTACCAAGAATAATCAAAAGGAAGGTCTGGTGAGCAGGAACCAGTGACTACGGAAAAGGAAAGACCACGTGATACTACGGGCCAGTTTGGCAGGGCTCTGACTCCTTTGAAAATGACTCCGACTCTGACTTCTTTCAAAAAGCAGCTTTTCTAGCGGAGTTGAAGCCGTTCTGAAAAATGTTTGGCAAAACAGCTCATTCGCACTAGACGACGTGAACCCACAGCAAGGAGCCACGCGAAGCTCGTTTTTGAGGCTTATCCTGCGCAGACAAAAAAATGGCTCCGACTCTTAACTGGCTCTCCATGCGAAGCCCTTTCCAAAACAGGCGTTTTACACAGCTCCTGCAGGAGCCGAAGCTAAAACCCATACAGAAGTCCTGCCAAAGAGGCTCTACTACCACAAATATGGAAATGAGTGGGAAAAAGCTTATTATCATTTTCTCCCACTTGTATATTATATTATATAAAAATAAAAAACAAAAGCTTGCATCGGTTGCGATGGGCCTTGAACTAAACAGGCCCAACTGATGGACCAAAGCCCACCGGCGCCCGCCCCATAGGGATCGCGGTGACACGCAGCCCATGCCGTCCGACCAATAACTTAAAGCCGCTCGCTCGCTTATCCCCCTCGCTAATCCCAACCGTGCAAATCCCAAAAAACTCGCAACTCTGCCCTCCAAACCCTAGGCCAGATCCACAGGCCCGTACCAAGAACCCTGGGGCATTTTAGTCTATTTGTACACGCCTCGGGTCAGAATCCTTGGGAAGCCCGAGAATTTGATGATATTGGGAGCTAGGCAAGCGAGCACTAGCAGTCTGCAAGCATGGGGCACCGTGTTTAAAGTAAAAGCGCTTAATGAGAGAGAGAGGGGGCAAATGGGCAATGCAAATGCAAGCGGCTAAGGCCTTGGTTACTGTAGTCACTCCTAAAATTCCTATCGCATCGAATGTTTGGACATATGCATGGAGTATTAAATATAGATTAATTATGAAACTAATTGCATAACTTACGACTAATTTACGAGAAGAATCTTTTAAGTCTAATTAGTCCATGATTTGACAACGTGGTGCTACAGTAAACCTGTGCTAATGACAAATTAATTAGGCTTAAAAAATCGTCTCGCAAATTAGCCTCCATCTATGTAATTGGTTTTATAATTAATCTATATTTGATGCTCTTTATTAGTATCTAAATATTTGATGTGACATGAATTTTAGAAAGCGACTAAAGAACCAAACACCCTCTAAGACTATCTTCAACATGAGATCTATTACAGAATTCAAATTCAAAATAAGTCTCTAGCATAATACCTATAATCTCTAACAGAGTACCTATATGGAAAATTTATTTTTGTGCTAGGAGAGGCATAACCTAAATCTAAGTATCCTCTTTCCTGAAGACCTATTTGCAGAAATAGTTATCTTTTAGGTTTTGTTGTTGAAGAAGACTAAAAATAAGTATTAAATACTTTGTCTATAACACTATCTAAAGGACGAATATGTCTTATACTTTGAGTCGTGGTTACCTGAGACAGCTTAAGCAAGCGCCCTTTTCTAAGTTTTGGGATTCGGCAGTTCAAATTTTACTGACCCCGTCTCTCTCATGGTCACGGCCCCATTGGGTTTCGGTCTAAAGGCAGGGCCGGCCGGTGTGGTGGATGCCTTTGGTGATATTTACTGCACTTTTTTTTTTAGAAAACTCTCTCTCTCTCTGTTCTTTTCTTGCTGTGGTCTGAGGCCCCGTTTAGTTCCACCCGAAAGTCAAAATTTTTTGCATAGTACCCATCACATCGAATCTTACGGCACATGCATGGAGTACTAAATGTAGACGAAAAAAAACTAATTCCACAGTTGAGTGAGAAATCGCGAGACGAAACTTTCGAACCTAATTAGTCCATAATTAGACACTAATTACCAAATACAAACGAAAGTGCTACGATACTCAAAACACAAAAATTTTTGGATCTAAACGACGCCTGAGAGTGGACGCCTTTGGTTTGGATTTTTTTACCGTGTTGTGAATGAACAGGATAAAAAGATGGTGGGTTGGGGGTTCCAAGGGGTTGGAGGTGGGTGGGTTTGGGGAATTGGGTTAAACAAAGTGGAAACTGCAGAGGTTTGTACTTGACATGTTGCTGCTCTCTGCTCACATGTTTCAGCTTTGTGTGAAAACGAGTCATAAACACTGTTAATAAAACTTCCAGCCTATTCGGTTGGCTGATTCGTATCGTTGCTGGTTCGTGAAGAAGTACTGCTTGCTAGTTTATGTGAGAGAAAAATATTGTTCCGGCTGGAAATTTACGATCGTTAACGTAAAATTTTCTCCTAAGTACTCCAATAGTTGAGAAACCAGTGGCTATTATCCTGGACATTTCAAGTCCTTGTACTTGTTTGAAATAAAGCTCTACAATGATTTTACAGGGAGTTCTTATACAATGATGTGGCCGTCAAGCAAGATCAAACCACTCATATAAATATAGGTCCTCAACTCCAAGAGTTCGTCTAAAACTAATAGTCAAATTTCTTGTTTTAGCCGTTGTGTAAAATAGAAAAGTCCTATGAATATAATAGCCTAGCTATTTTGCCTCTTGTATATTTGAAAACATGCTATTTCTGGATAGCGACAACATAAATTCATGTGGGGAGGGGAGCGTCGACAAAAGTTCACGAAGGGAAGAGGAATAGCGAGCGGCTGCAGCATGCTATTTCTAGATAGCGAGAAGTACGGGATACATGGCTTCTTACTTTGGCTTACTGGATACGATACCTGTTGGAGTACTGTTTTTCCTTAAAAAGTCTAAATTTCGACTCCAAGACAAATATACACCATCTGTTGGAGTTGCTCTACACTCTGGCCGTAAAAAAAAAACAAAATTCTATATTTGGACAAAATCATTTGTGTTGAGTTTGACTATATTTATAGAAAATAGTGATAATATTTTATAGATAATAGTAATATTATTTATGTCTTTAAATAGGTTTGGCGGTCAAACCAATTCTTTTACTCGATCTATGAAAATTAAAATTGTACAGTATCATTTTTTGAACGGAGGAGCATCAAATAAGTCACCATAGTAATATGGGATTACCAGGAATAGTAATATAATAATTATGTTTCGTCAATCATAATAACGCGCTGAAGGGTGTGGCAAGTACTCTCAGAATAGGGCATACTACTTTGACATGATTACTTGAAAAACTGGGAACAAATACACAGTGCAAAACGGATTACTAATTTGACAGGACCTGGCTCGTAGATCAGTGTGTTAAGCATCTGACAAATAATATTTTAGTTTGAAAATAACTTTATTTAAGGTTGCTCTTATCCTTTTTTGACTGTGCCCGCACTGGACTGGGTCCGGGTTGTACTCGCAGATTGCCCCGTCAGATCCAACCTGTTTATAGGATCGATATACCAAGAGTTAATCAAGTTGACGAAAGTGTGTATTTTTCCTGTGTAGTGACTAAATGCGGTGGTGGACATAGTTTATAATGGTTTATAACTCTAATATGAAATGCAAATCATCAGTCTCATCCCCATGAATATTTTTAGTGAGAAAAGTTGATTTTTCTAGACTTTATAATCAACTTATCTCGAGTTGGCCACTAACACCCTGGCTAAAATCTATCTATGGCCCAGCTCCAACGCAAAATAAGTACGTATATGTATGGCACCTCTTCTGTACTTTCATCATTGTTGCATGCAAAAGAATTAACCCGGAGATACTATATTTAGAGCAATAAGGATTTTAAGCTGGCCAAAACTGGATAAACAACTAATATGAGACTAATTTCATTAAAATACAACACATGGACCACAATAGACCAAAACCAAAATACTCCTACTAATAAGCTAAGGGCCTGTTTGGTTTCCATAAGTCAGGTGACTGAAAATCAGCGACTTATAAGTCATGCTGTTTGGTTGTAGATAACTTATAAGCTCATTAAAGGTGTGGGCCTATGGCAGAACCTCCTAAATTATAGGACCCACATGCACTTGTTACTATCTAACGACCTTTGACAACTATGCATATGTTCCTGGTAACTTAAGAAGTCTGTCGGGTGTCCGCGGGGAACCCCGAATCATCCACGATTTCCGAGCAGGATCACATTACAGAGTCATTACAGTATTACAACATTTATTCAAATATATACAATCAGAGTAAAATAGCGGAAGTCTTACGATAACATAGTTTATAAACTAGTTGTTTCAAACCTTACAAACTAAGTTCGATAATTATTACAAACCATAGTAGTAGTGGAGTGGCATAATTAACATAAACATAGCAAAAAAAATAAGCATCCTGCTCAAGGATCACACATTTACTTATCGTCATCGACCTGAACAACAGTCATGCAGCAAGGTCCAAAATAGACCTGCTCATGAGGCTCACCTGCAACAAAGGTCAACGAACCCTGAGTACAAAAGTACTCAACAAGACTTAACCGAAATAAAAACTGAGAAGACTCAGGAATGCAGGCTCAGGGATTCAAGGTATGGCTTTAGCAATAATCAAAGTTCTTTTGCGTAAAAGCTCTTTAACAAAATTTTAGTATTTCAATATTTAAACTTCATAAGAACAATATATGAATCTGCCCTGATCCATAATGAGATCATGAACTTCATATCAAACTCTTCTCAAACCTTTCTCAAGTTTCAGTTATTAACTACGATGATGAACAGTGAGTTGAGTCTCCATAACCGAGGAGCAACGATGATTCGAACCGATTATAAACCCACCTAGGGATTCCAGATCACACGACATATGTAGGTCCCTGACTTACATATATCAACCTACCCTCGGATCTTCTAAAACAAGAACGGGTCCGCGCCACCCGAGAATACAGTACTCCACCAATCTGGCCCATTGCCACGTGGGTACATGTTATTCCCGCCATCTCTCCACTCCCAGTGCACGATTATCCATTCTCGTAATAGAATCGCCAAGTTAAGGCTTACCGGAGTATGTGGTTAGTACTACAAAGTCTCACCTCATGCAATTCAACAACGGACGGACCTTAATCGACACAGGCAGAAAGAAACCGCTCACAAGACCTCCATGTCTTGTGGCTCTCACACACCGAGTCCGCCCGTTCTAGATTTATTACTTCCATGCTCATATCTCATGATAACATAAGTAACCAAAGATCCATTTAAAATTCTCAGGTGACAGGTAATCACTCGACTAAGCATGACTAAGCATATCTAGACATTTACGAATAAAACAGGTAATCAAGGTAGATATGGAAAAACAAGGTTGGTAATGCACCAATTAGGTTTCCACTTGACTCCTAATCACATAATGCAATATATAAAAGCAAAAGCGATAAAATTTGTAAAACACAAGGTAGCGTTAAATGCATCCGGGGCTTGCCTTCGTTGACGGAAAAATTAGGTTCCTGCGACGTTCCACAAGTATTAGATCTGACCTTAATAGGTGGATTAACCTCCTCCGCAACTTGATTAACTATCACGTGTTCACCTTCGGTCACTACACGTAGTAACAATACTATGTTTAACATGATGTGGAATACGAAACATGATGCTCGATGATGGATGCAAAATTAACAATTCGGATACAACTTTCCTTCGCGGTACAGTTGCAAGTTAAACTAACTAAATCTTTTTCATAACACATACATCACTTGCCAAGGATCATTATCAACTAATGACCTAAGGTCATCACTCAATCCAAAATTTCAAACAAAACCTAAATAATTAAAGGTTACTACTTGCTTTTATGAATTAATTATTTAATTCAAAATTATGAAATAAATCAACTTATTCCAATTGAGCTCAAAATTTTAGTAAAGATTCATCACATGATAATTAAGTGGCAAAACAAATTACATAATTTTTGGATAATTAATTGAGCCTAGAAAAATCATGGAAATCCATTTATTAATTAATTGAGTAATTTTCATCACATTCAAAAACTACTGTAAATCAATATTTCATATTTTTCCTAAATAATATTCATCATAGAGAGGTCACACAAAAATTTTCATAATTTTTGGAGCTCTAAATAAATCTACACAAAAATAACAAAAACAGACACTATTCATTCAAATATGAAAAACAGAAAATCCATTTTGAACTACACAGTCGCTGACAAGGTGACCCCACCTGTCATCCCTAACCTCTAGCTTTGACCGCAACGGCGACGGCGCTGACCGACGCTAACTCATCGATGGTGAGTCCAACGACGACGGCCAAAGTACCAAAACACTCACAACAACATGGCGCATCGATTGGAGACACTAGCTAACTCAATCACAACACGATTCGAGGCTGACGCCGGCCATGGCGGATGCGGCAGCTCGACGACACTACGCCAGCGATAGGAGACTAGTAGCAATCAAATAAATAGCTCAGGAAGCATCGGTAGCATACCCCGAACGCGTTGAAGCAAAGAGCGAGACCGGATGAGCTACGGCGACACGGGTCGACGTTCATGGTGATCGCGGCAGAGCAAAGCTCATCGGTGACGGTGTTCCAGCGACTGCAGTGGGCAAAATGACTAAGAAATAATGGATTAAGCACCACGACATCGAGATGGAGCCGTAGGTACACTAATCAAGGGCAACGGCTCACCGGAGGACGTTGGCCACGACGGCGCAGCCACGACGGAGAGGCTGCTGGCCGTGAGGAAGAAAGGCGGCTAGCGACGATTCCTAGCGGAATCAGGCGACCACAGTGGTTGTCAAGGCATGCAAGGAGTAGGCAAAACTATTGTTCGCTTTGCTGCGACGGTGGAGGCGCTGGTTCGACGGCGAGGGCTCGACGGAGATGACCGGCGACGACGGGAAAAATAGAGCAGAGAAAGGAAAGCCGACGACGGCGTCGAAGCTTTATAGAATGGCCAGGAGAGCGAGGAGACGACACGCAGTGACCTTCACCACGCCAGCGCGAAGCCAAGTGTGGCCACAGGCGCATCTAGAAGACCGGAGAAGGAACGCCGGCGGTGGGGCGGTGGTCGTGGTACTGTTTCTTATATTTACAGAATTGCCATCCATTTTAAAATTCAAATTACTCCCAAATTTGTATAACAACTCAAAAATCTCCAAAAATAAAAGTTACTTAAAATCCAAAGTTCTACAACTTTGCTTTTATAACCACCCCCTAATTCGGTCTACATTTTGAAATGACATTTGAATTCAAATAGGGGACATTTAACGAATTTCGCCTTTCCAAATTACTTCAATTTTTTCATAACAACTTTGAAAACTCCAAAAACAAACTTTGATTAACTTGACAAGCTCTACGCTTTTGCTTTTAGGCTCAACCCCAAAATATGCTTAGATTTTTTAATGAGTTTTCAGGGTAGGATTTAAATACTGAAAATCAGGGTTTTTCTTAAAAAATTCAAAATCCAAACAAACTTTGAATTTGATTCAAACAATACAATTCAAAACATACCACATAATTGTAAACTTGTTTTATTGTATGTATATCAAAATTTTCACTAAATGCCAAATGCTTTGCAATGCATATGATGACATGGCTGGTTTTAGTATTTAAACACCCGAGGTGTAACAATCCTTCCCCCTAAAAGAAATCTCACCCCGAGATTCAAAGCCATAGGGTAAGTGATGGAAAAGGAAATGTGTCATGAGAACACATACAAAATCAATCCATAAAATAGCTGAGGTCTCTTTACAAACACAACTTGCAATAACCGAGCTCAACTAACATTACTCTATATTGACGCAAGAAACTCTGGAAACTTTTCTAGCAAGTAATCTTTGGATTCCCAAGTAGCTTCTTCTTTAGAATGTTGATTCCATTGTATTTTGTAAAACTTGATTGTCCTTCTTCGTGTGACATGATCTTTCTGATCTAGAACTCGGATAGGATATTCGGAATAAGTCAAATCAGGTTCAAGTTCCACTCCTTCAACCTCAACATTCTGCTCAGGCACTCAGAGATACTTCTTCAATTGAGAAACATGGAACACATCATGTACAGCTGAAAGATGTTTGGGTAGCTTCAAGCGATATGCCACTTTTCCATACCTCTCTAAAATTTGAAATGGCCCAATTGAAAGGTCCTAATATGGCTAGAGGGGGGTGAATAGCCTATTTAAAAATCTACAAATCAACTAGAGCAATTTGATTAGTGTGACAAATAGCGTAATGCAAACTTGCTCTAGCTCTACAAGGGTTGCAAGCCACCTATCCAACAATTCTAGTTGCAATGATTACTTAGGCACACAAACTTGCTATATAACTACTCACTAAGAGCTCTCAACCTTGCTACTCTAAAGTGCTCAACTAGATGAATGACAATAATAAAGCAAGCTCTCAATTCTAATTACACTAAAGAGCTTGTATCAACTAGTTTGCAAGAATGTAAATAGGTGAGTAGGGTGATTATACCGACGTGTAGGGGATGAACCAATCACAAGATGAAGATTAAGCCAATCACCGGGAGAATGGAGAATGCAAAAGACAAAAGACAATCGATTTTCTCCCGAGGTTCACGTGCTTGCCAACACGCTACGTCCCCGTTGTGTCGACCAACACTTGGTGGTTCGACGGCTAAGAGGTGTTTCACAAACCTCGTCCACACGATAGGACATTGCAAGAACCGACCCACAAGTGAGGTAACTCGATGACACGAGCAATTTACTAGAGTTATCTTTCGGTGCTCCGCCGGGGAAGGTACAACTCCCCTCATAATCACCGGAGATGGCCATGAACAATCACCAACTCGTGCCAATCCTCCACCGCTGCTTCAACCGTCTAGGTGGTGGCAACCCCAAGAGTAACAAGCGAAATCTGCAGCGCAACATGAATACCAGGTGCCTCTAGATGCAATCACTCAAGCAATACACTTGGATTCTCTCCCAATCTCACAAAGATGATGAATCAATGATGGAGATGAGTGGGAGGACTTTGGCTAAGCTCACAAGGTTGCTATGTCAATGAAATGTGCAAGAAGGTGAGCTTGAGACTGCCATGGGGCTTAAATAGAAGCCTCCATGAAATAGAGCCATTGTACCCCTTCACTAGGCACAGTGCGGGCTGACTGGATGCTCCGGTCAGACTAACCGGACTCTAGACCCAGCGTCCGGTCAACCGATGTAAGCCACGTGTCATACTGCGTTCAACAGGAGTCGTCTGATCTCAACGGTCATGACATGACCGGACGCGTCAGTTACAAAGTGACCGGACACTAGATCTTAGCGTCCAGTCATTTCCAGTAAGGTTCCAAATGTGAGATTTCATGACCGGACGCGTCCGGTCATGCTCGACTGGACTTACCCAGTGTCCGGTCACTCAACTTCTCTTCTGTACGCCCTACGTCAGTGTATGTCAGCACTGACCGGACGCACCCTACCAGCGTCCGGTCGCTTTTAGCGCCAGCGTCCGGTCGAAGACCAAAACACGTGCCCTCTGCTACCACAGACTGGACGCTCTGGTCTAACCAAGGCCAGTGTCCGGTCACTTACAGTGACCTCCAATTTTTCTGTCTAGGGCATCGATGGCACCATCGGACTGTCCGCACTCTACAGGCGGACACTCTGCCGGTGGAGTTCCTTACTCTTGCTCCCAAACTTCACCACCCTTGATCAAATGTGCCAACCACCAAGTGTATCACCTTGTGCACATGTGTTAGCATATTTTCACAAACATTTTCAAGGGTGTTAGCATTCCACTAGATCCTAAATGCCTATGCAATGAGTTAGAGCATCTAGTGGCACTTTGATAACCGCATTCTGATACGAGTTTCACTCCTCTTAATAGTACGGCTATCTATCCTAAATGTGATCACACTCACTAAGTGTCTTGATCACTAAAACAAAATGGCTCCTACATTTTATACCTTTGCCTTGAGCCTTTTGTTTTTCTCTTTCTTCTTTTCCAAGTTTAAGCATTTGACCATCACCATGCCATCACCATTGTCATGATCTTCAACATTGCTTCATCACTTGGAGTAGTGCTACCTATCTCATAATCATCTTGATAAACTAGGTTAGCACTTAGGGTTTCATCAATTACCCAAAACCAAACTAGAGCTTTCAATCTCCCCCTTTTTGGTAATTGATGACAACCCTTATACAAAGATATGAATTAAAGTACATTTGAATCCATGTTGCTTGCCCAAGCATATTTACCATGTGTAAAGGTAATGGATAAGTTTCATGAACTCCAAATGGTAGTAATTGCTCCCCCTACATATGTGCTAAGAGTTTGGATTGTAGCTTGCACATATGCTTAGATAGGAAATATAGGAGTTAATTTCTACCAAGTGATGCTAAGGTGTAAGAGATGGACCTTTGAAGCGTGATACCAATCGGAGTGCACCAATATACCATCCTTAGCACCATTAGTAACTAGACATATAGAAGAACTAGAATACCCCGTGAGACCAACATTACATGCAAGGGTCTAGTTTCCATAGAATGAATATAAGTCTAGTTACTTAGCCTATGCATGCTAGTTTTTCATTTCAACATTCAAACCTACAACTAGCATACACCACACAAGCATGGATATTTGAAATTAAAACTTATGCCATGCAAGCAAACATATGTAATGCTCATTCAAGTGCACCATACAAGTTTATGAGCTTGCTCCCCCTATTTGTATGCTCAAAATTTTAATTGATCCCCTTCTTTTATCATATATTATCTCTCCCCCTTTGTTTCACTATCTTTGTACACTATTTCTCCCCCTTTGTCATCAATGACCACAAAGGCTTAAAGTATAGATAGGGGTGACCTCAAATTATAGATATGTTGGGGTGAAACCATGTGAAATGAGGATCATTTTCCCAATTTGTTCAATCTAGAGTACTTGCAAAAGTTATTTAACTCGGTTTGATCCAAAGACAAGCTTCTTCACACCTCCAAATAAGGGTTATCTTGTACCATGTTGAGTTAAACACTTATAGCTCATTTTCTAAATCAAACACTAGGTTTACAAGCCCACAAACATGTCATATGCTACCACTAGATCATTTCAAACATACAAGCAATAGTGGTACCATACAAGCATCAAGTTCATTTAATCTTCATGAATGAGCCTATTCAAATGTGAAATATGCCTAGATGCACTAATCATGTCCTTAGCAAGGATGTATGCCATGCCAATCAACTTTTACCTTGGATTGCTCGAAGGAGAGGCATGTCAAATAATGGGGGTGCATCAACACATATTGGAGAAGTCAAGTATGTTCAATTCATTCTTAGCTTGCAAAACCTCTTCTCATCAAGTGGCTTGGTGAAAATGTTGGCAAGTTGATCTTCGGTGCCCACACTCTCTATGCAAATGTCCCCTTTTTATTGGTGATCTCTTATGAAATGATGGCGAACATCAATATGCTTTGTTCTTGAGTGTTGAACCAGGGTTGTTTGTGAGCTTTATGGCACTTTCATTGTCACATAGCAATGGCACTTGCTTGAATTTGATTCCAAAGTCACTCAAAGTAGCCTTCATCCAAAGTAATTGAGCACAACAACTACCGGCCGAAATGTACTCTACTTCGGTGGTTGAAAGTGCTACACTATTTTGCTTCTTTGATGACCAAGATACAAGTGATCTTCCCAATAGTTGACATGTGCCCGATGTGCTCTTTCTCTCAACTTTGCATCCCGCATAATCGGAATCCGAATATCCAATCAACTCAAATCTTGCTCCTTTGGGATACCATAATCCAACATGTTGTGTATGCTTCAAGTACCTCAATATTCTCTTTGTTGCCTTCAAATGACTTTCTCTTAGTGAGGCTTGAAATCTAGCACACATGCATACACTAAACATCACATCCGGTCTTGATGCGGTCATATAGAGTAGACTTCCAATCATAGACCGATACATCTTTTGATCCACCATGTTGCCACTAGCATCACTATCCAAGCTTCCACTTATCCCCATTGGTGTACTAATAGCTTTACTATCATCCATTCCAAACTTCTTGAGCATGTCCTTGATATACTTGCCTTGACTTACAAATGTACCATTCTTCATTTGCTTGATTTGAAGACCAAGGAAGTAACTAAGCTCTCCAATCATGGACATCTCAAACTCACTTGCCATCATCTTGCCAAACTCCTCACAAAATTCTTGATTTGTTCACCCAAAGATGATATCATCAACATAGATTTGCATTACAAACAAGTCATTCCCAAGCTTCTTGGTGAAGAGAGTGGTGTCAACCTTTCCCATTTTGAATCCCTTAGAGAGTAGGAAATCCCTCAATCTCTCATACCATGCTCTAGGTGCTTGTTTCAATCCATACAAAGCTTTTCTCAACTTGTAGACATGGTTGGGTTTCTTCTCATCTTCAAAACTCGGGAGGTTGCTCAACATACACAAGCTCATTGATGTACCCATTTAGAAATGCACTTTTCACATCCATTTGGTACAACTTGATGTTGTGGGCACAAGCATAAGCTAGCAAGATCCTAATTGCTTCCAATCTTGCAACCGGGGCATATGTTTCTCAAAGTCAAGACCTTCAACTTGAGTGTAACCTTGAGCCACTAATCTTGCTTTGTTTCCTTATTACTATCCCATCTTGATCTTGCTTGTTCCGAAAGACCCACTTAGTTCCAATCACATTATGATCCTTAGGCCTCTCAACTAAATCCCATACTTGGTTTCTTGTGAAGTTGTTTAGCTCTTCATGCATATCATTTATCCAATCAATATCCCTCAAAGCTTCATCTATCTTCTTAGGTTCAATGGATGACACAAATGAGAAATGCTCACAAAATAAGCCAATCTTGATCTTGTTTGCACACCTCTTGAAATATCACCAATGATAGTGTCTAATGGATGATCTCTTGCAACATTGGTTGGTTGAAGCACTTGCACTTGATTACTAGCATTTGATTGATCACTTGGTTGAGATGATGAACTAGCCATTTGTTGATCTTGCACATTGCCATTACTAGTGCTTGCTTGGATTTGATCATGAGAACCACTAGCTTGCACATTTGAGTTAGAGAGTACTTGATTCTTGTCATCTTCAACATCAATCACCATCTCTAGGCCTTAACTCACCAATGTCCATGTTCTTCATTGCATTGACCAATTGAGTGCCTCTTACATCATCTAGATTCTTATCTTCCTCTTGGGAACCATTTGTTTCATCAAACTCCACATCATGAACCTCCTCAAGAGTACCACTAGCCAAATTCCAAACTCTATAAGCCTTGCTAGTAGTGGAGTAACCAAGCAAGAAACCTTCATCACATTTCTTTTCAAACTTGCTCAATCTAGTGCCTTTCTTCAATATATAGCATTTACAACCAAAAACCCGAAAGTATGCTATGTTTGGCTTTCTTCCATTCAATAGCTCATAAGGTGTCTTCTTCCATCATGGGGTGACAATAGAGTCGGTTGCTATAGTAGCAAGCCGTGTTGATTGCTTCGGCCCAAAATGAATGACTCACATTGTACTCACTCAACATTGATCTTGCCATATCAATCAAGGTTCTATTCTTTCTTTCAACTAGCCCATTTGATTGAGGAGTATACTTGGCCGAGAATTGATGTCTAATTCCAAATTCATCACATAACTCATCAACTCTAGTGTTCTTGAATTCACTACCATTGTCACTTCTAACTTTCTTGATGGTTGTTTCAAACTCATTGTGAATGCCTTTGACAAATGATTTGAATGTTGCAAACACATCACTCTTGTCAACAAGAAAGAATACCCATGTGTATCTAGTGAAATCATCCACAATCACAAATCCATATTTGTTTCCACCAATGCTAGTGTATGTGGTTGGTCCAAACAAGTCCATGTGCATCAACTCAAATGCCTTAGATGTGCTCATCATGCTCTTCTTAGGATGTGTATTACCAACTTGCTTTTCCTGGCTTGACATGCACTACATAGCTTATCCTTCTCAAATGTGACATCTTTCAAGCCTCTAACTAAGTCATGCTTAATCAATTTGTTCAATTGTTTCATTCCAACATGACCAAGCCTTCTATGCCATAACCAACCCATGCTAGACTTAGTGATCAAACATGTTGACAATTGAGCTTCTCTAGCATTGAAATCAACTAAGTATAGATTCTCATATCTAAATCCTTTGAATATCAAGTTAGAGCCATCTACACTTATGATCTCTACATCATCCACACCAAATATGCACTTGAAACCAAGATCACACAATTGAGCTACCGATAATAGGTTGAAGTTCAAGCTCTCTACTAGTAGCACATTGGAAATGCTCAAATCATTGGATATTGCAATCTTACCAAGCCCTTTGACCTTGCCTTTGCCATTGTCACCAAATGTGATACTATCAATCCCATTGCTCTTGCTTTCATTGATTGAATTGAACATTCTTGGATCACCGGTCATGTGTTGTGTGCACCCACTATCAAGCACCCAATGCCTTCCTCTGGCTTTATAATTTACCTACAAAAGAAGATCAATTCCTTTTAGGTACCCAAACTTGCTTGGGTCCTTGTAGGTTAGTCACCAAGGTCTTTGGTACCCAAATGGCCTTCTTCTTTGGGCCCACAATTGGTGTACCAATGAACTTAGCCTTCACACAATTGGTACCCTTATAAAGCATGTAACAAGAATCAAATTTAATTGAGGATACATTAGGTAACTTGTTCTTGTTGGTCTTGCAATTTTGCTCTATATGCCCAACTTGCTTGCATCTATTGCAAAACCGACCATTGCCCTTCACAAAGCTAACTTTGGGAGTGACAAAGGCCGCCTTGCCTTTCTTGGGGTATAGCCTAATCCCTCTTTGTTGAGAGAAAACCTTTGGCTACCCAAGCACTTTAGCAAGCGGGCATCTCCACCATAGGCATTGCCTAAGGCATGAGTGAGCTCATTCACCTCCTTCTTGAGGTTCTCATTTTCCACCATTAGTGATGTATCATTCATAGGTGGAGTAGTAATGATTGTGCTACAAGAAGTGTTAGTAGGAGCAACAATAATGGGTTCATGAAAAGATTCATCAATAAGATCACATGTTAGTCCCACATCACATGTTATGATCACTTGCTCCTTCTTGGCTTCCTCCACTTTGACTTGCTCAATAAGAGAGGAGTGAGCCTTTTCAAGCTTAGAGTGAGCTTTACCAAGCTTCTCATGGGCTTCCATTAGCCTCTCATGAGTGGCATTGAGCTCATCAAGGGATTGCTCAAGAAATTTGACTTTCTTGTTCAATTCCTTGCACTCCTTTCTCTTCATCTCAAAGCAAGTATGCACTTGCTCACACATGTCCATGAGCTCCTCCTTGGAGTACTCCTCATCATCATCATCACTCCTACAAGCATCACTTTCACATTCTTCATCATCACTCACATCATATTTTACCTTGGTAGGTTTTGCCATGAGGCACGTCGATGGAGTGTCGAAGATGGAGGGCTTGTTGTTGATGGCAATGCTTGCTAGTGCTCTCTTGATAGATTTCTTGTCATCATCACTAGAGCTATCACTATCCGAAGAGCCATCACTATCCCATGTGACCACATAGCCTCCACCCTTCTTCTTTTGGAAGGTCATTCTCTTCTCCTTCTTCTCCTTCTTTTCTTTCTTATCCTCCTTGTGCTTCTTCTTCTCATCCTCATCATTGTCACTATTGTATGGACAATTTGCTACTACATGATCGGGGCTTTTGCAATTGTAGCATCTTCTCACATACTCTTTCTTCTTGGTGTGATCTCTTCTCTTTCTTACACCATAGCCCTTCTTCTTCATGAACTTGCCCATCTTGCGCACAAAGAGAGCCATAGCTTCATCATCAATATCACTAAGATCATCATCACTTGATTCTTTCTTGGACTTGCCCTTGTTCTTTGATGATGATGAGCTAGCCTTGAATGCTATGCTTTTCTTCTTCTTGTCTTCTTCTTCCTTCTTGTCATCCTTGTCATCCCCCTCCCTTTCCACACGGTATGTCTCTTGTGTCATGACATCACCTAGTACTTGGTTGGGGGTAATATCCTTCAATCCTCCTCTTATGATTAGCAATCTTAACATCTCAAATCTTGGAGGTAGGCACATCAAGAACCGATGAGAGACGTCATCATCCTTGATCTTCTCTCCCAAAGCCTTCAAGTCATTGACAATTACTTGCAATCGATGGAACATCTCCGGAATGCTCTCATCTTCCTTCATCTTGAAGCTTGTCAATTTGTCCTTGAGGATATACAACTTGGCACTCTTCACCGCCGGTGTGCCCTCATATGTTTCCTCCAATCTTTCCACACCTCATTTGCTCTTTCACAATCCTTGATTTGCTCAAACACCTTGGAATCAATGGCATTGTATATAGGTGTTGAGAGCCATTGTATTGCATTGCTTGTTGATCTTATCTTGGTTGGTGGGATCATCGGGATCAATGATAGCATAGTCATTCTTCGGTCACTTCCCATACTTGATCATTGATTGAACCAAGATACATCCTCATCTTTCTCTTCCAATAATCATAGCATGTGCCATCAAAGAACGGTGGTTTGCCCCCCACATGGTTGAACACAACTTGAGCCATAATTTGACACCGAGGTTGTTAAGCCTTCAATCAAACGGTGACCACAGGCTCTGATACCACTTGAAAGGTCCTAATATGGCTAGAGGGGGGGTGAATAGCCTATTTAAAAATCTACAAATCAACTAGAGCAATTTGATTAGTATGACAAATAGCGTAATGCAAACTTGCTCTAGCTCTACAAGGGTTGCAAGCCACCTATCCAACAATTCTAGTTGCAATGATTACTTAGGCACACAAACTTGCTATGTAACTACTCACTAAGAGCTCTCAACCTTGCTACTCTAAAGAGCTCAACTAGATGAATGTACAATAATAAAGCAAGCTCTCAATTCTAATTACACTAAAGAGCTTGTATCAACTAGTTTGCAAGAATGTAAATAAGGTGAGTAGGGTGATTATACCGACGTGTAGGGGATGAACCAATCACAAGATGAATATATAGCCAATCACCGGGAGAATGCAAAGACAAGAGACAATCGATTTTCTCCCGAGGTTCACGTGCTTGCCAACACGCTACGTCCCCGTTGTGTCGACCAACACTTGGTGGTTCGGTGGCTAAGAGGTGTTTCACAAACCTCGTCCACACGATAGGACACCGCAAGAACCGACCCACAAGTGAGGTAACTCAATGACACGAGCAATTTACTAGAGTTACCTTTCGGCGCTCCACCGGGGAAGGTACAACTCCCCTCACAATCACCGGAGATGGCCACGAACAATCACCAACTCGTGCCAATCCTCCACCGCTGCTCCAAGCCGTCTAGGTGGTGGCAACCACCAAGAGTAACAAGCGAAATCCAGCAGCGCAACACGAATACCAAGTGCCTCTAGATGCAATCACTCAAGCAATGCACTTGGATTCTCTCCCAATCTCACAAAGATGATGAATCAATGATGGAGATGAGTGGGAGGACTTTGGCTAAGCTCACAAGGTTGCTATGTCAATGAAAATGTGCAAGAGGGTGAGCTTGAGCCGGCCATGGGGCTTAAATAGAAGCCCCCATGAAATAGAGCTGTTGTACCCCTTCACTGGGCACAGTGCGGGCTGACCAGACGCTCCGGTCAGACTGACCAGACTCTAGACCCAGCGTCCGGTCAACCGATGTAAGCCACGTGTCATCCTGCGTTCAACAGGAGTCATCTGATCTCAACGGTCATGACATGACCGGACGCGTCAGTTACAAAGTGACTGGACGTTGGATCTCAGCGTCCGGTCGTTTCTAGTAAGGTTCCAAACATGAGATTTCACGACCGGACGCATCCGGTCATGCTCGACCGGACTCACCCAGCGTCCGGTCACTCAACTTCTCTTCTGTATGCCCTACGTTAGTGTACATCAGCACTGACCGGACGCACCCTACCAGCGTCCGGTCGCTTTTAGCGCCAACGTCCGGTCGAAGACCAAAACACGTGCCCTCTGCTGCCACTGACCGGACGCTCCAGTCCAACCAAGGCTAGCGTCTGGTCACTTACAGTGACCTCCAATTTTTCTGTCTAGGGCGCCGGTGGCACCGTCGGACTGTCCGCACTCTACGGGCGGACACTCCGCCGGTGGAGTTCCTTACTCTTGCTCCCAAACTTCACCACCCTTGATCAAATGTGCCAACCACCAAGTGTATCACCTTGTGCACATGTGTTAGCATATTTTCACAAACATTTTCAAGGGTGTTAGCACTCCACTAGATCCTAAATGCATATGCAATGAGTTAGAGCATCTAGTGGCACTTTGATAACCGCATTCCGATACGAGTTTCACCCCTCTTAATAGTACGGCTATCTAATCCTAAATGTGATCACACTCGCTAAGTGTCTTGATCACCTAAAACAAAATGGCTCCTACATTTTATACCTTTGCCTTGAGCCTTTTGTTTTTCTCTTTCTTCTTTTCCAAGTTTAAGCATTTGATCCATCACCATGCCATCACCATTGTCATGATCTTGCACATTGCTTCATCACTTGGAGTAGTGCTACCTATCTCATAATCATCTTGATAAACTAGGTTAGCACTTAGGGTTTCATCAATTAACCAAAACCAAACTAGAGCTTTCACCAATATATCAAGGTGCCAACTTGCCTTTAACACCAAAATGAGTAACCCCCTTCATCGGTGATACCTTCAGATATACAAAATCTCCCTTGTTAAATACCAATGGTCTACGTCGTTTATCTGCATAACTCTTTGTCAGGATTGAGCTATCTTCAAATTACTTGTATTTGCCTAACCTTGTCTTCTATTTCTTTCACAAGGTCAACTCCAAAGAATCTTCTTTCTCCGGGCTCAGATCAATTCAGTGATGTTCTACATCTATGACCATAGAGTGCTTCAAATGGAGCCATTCTAATGCTCTCTTGATAACTATTGTTGTATGAGAATTCTGCCAAAGGTAGACATTCATCCCACTTCTTGGAATAGTTAAGGACACAACACCTTAAACATATCATCAAGCTTTGTTTCTTATTACTATCCCATCTTGATCTTGCTTGTTCCGAAAGACCCACTTAGTTCCAATCACATTATGATCCTTAGGCCTCTCAACTAAATCCCATACTTGGTTTCTTGTGAAGTTGTTTAGCTCTTCATGCATATCATTTATCCAATCAATATCCCTCAAAGCTTCATCTATCTTCTTAGGTTCAATGGATGACACAAATGGGAAATGCTCACAAAATAAAGCCAATCTTGATCTTGTTTGCACACCTCTTGAAATATCACCAATGATAGTGTCTAATGGATGATCTCTTGCAACATTGGTTGGTTGAAGCACTTGCACTTGATTACTAGCATTTGATTGATCACTTGGTTGAGATGATGAACTAGCCATTTGTTGATTTTGCACATTGCCATTACTAGTGCTTGCTTGGATTTGATCATGAGAACCTCTAGCTTGCACATTTGAGTTAGAGAGTACTTAATTCTTGTCATCTTCAACATCAATCACCACTCTAGGCCTTAACTCACCAATGTCCATGTTCTTCATTGCATTGACCAATTGAGTGCCTCTTACATCACCTAGATTCTTATCTTCCTCTTGGGAACCATTTGCTTCATCAAACTCCACATCATGAACCTCCTCAAGAGTACCACTAGCCAAATTCCAAACTCTATAAGCCTTGCTAGTAGTGGAGTAACCAAGCAAGAAACCTTCATCACATTTCTTTTCAAACTTGCTCAATCTAGTGCCTTTCTTCAATATATAGCATTTACAACCAAAAACCTGGAAGTATGCTATGTTTGGCTTTCTTCCATTCAATAGCTCATAAGGTGTCTTTTCCATCATGGGGTGACAATAGAGTCGGTTGCTATAATAGCAAGCCGTGTTGATTGCTTCGGCCCAAAATGAATGACTCACATTGTACTCACTCAACATTGATCTTGCCATATCAATCAAGGTTCTATTCTTTCTTTCAACTAGCCCATTTGATTGAGGAGTATACTTGGCCAAGAATTGATGTCTAATTCTAAATTCATCACATAACTCATCAACTCTAGTGTTCTTGAATTCACTACCATTGTCACTTCTAACTTTCTTGATGGTTGTTTCAAACTCATTGTGAATGCCTTTGACAAATGATTTGAATGTTGCAAACACATCACTCTTGTCAACAAGAAAGAACACCCATGTGTATCTAGTGAAATCATCCACAATCACAAATCCATATTTGTTTCCACCAATGCTAGTATATGTGGTTGGTCCAAACAAGTCCATGTGCATCAACTCAAATGCCTTAGATGTGCTCATCATGCTCTTCTTAGGATGTGTATTACCAACTTGTTTTCTGGCTTGACATGCACTACATAACTTATCCTTCTCAAATGTGACATCTTCCAAGACTCTAACTAAGTCATGCTTAATCAATTTGTTCAATTGTTTCATTCCAACATGACCAAGCCTTCTATGCCATAACCAACCCATGCTAGACTTAGTGATCAAACATATTGACAATTGAGCTTCTCTAGCATTGAAATCAACTAAGTATAGATTCTCATATCTAAATCCTTTGAATATCAAGTTAGAGCCATCTACACTTATGATCTCTACATCATCCACACCAAATATGCACTTGAAACCAAGATCACACAATTGAGCTATCGATAATAGGTTGAAATTCAAGCTCTCTACTAGTAGCACATTGGAAATGCTCAAATCATTAGATATTGCAATCTTACCAAGCCCTTTGACCTTGCCTTTGCCATTGTCACCAAACGTGATACTATCAATCCCATTGCTCTTGCTTTCATTGATTGAATTAAACATTCTTGTATCACCGGTCATGTGTTGTGTGCACCCACTATTAAGCACCCAATGCCTTCCTCTGGCTTTATAATTTACCTACAAAAGAAGATCAATTCCTTTTAGGTACCCAAACTTGCTTGGGTCCTTGTAGGTTAGTCACCAAGGTCTTTGGTACCCAAATGGCCTTCTTCTTTGGGCCCACAATTGGTGTACCAATGAACTTAGCCTTCACACAATTGGTACCCTTATAAAGCATGTAACAAGAATCAAATTTAATTGAGGATACATTAGGTAACTTGTTCTTGTTGGTCTTGCAATTTTGCTCTATATGCCCAACTTGCTTGCATCTATTGCAAAACTGACCATTGCCCTTCACAAAGCTAACTTTGGGAGTGACAAAGGCCGCCTTGCCTTTCTTGGGGTATAGCCTAATCCCTCTTTGTTGAGAGAAAACCTTTGGCTACCCAAGCACTTTAGCAAGCGGGCATCTCCACCATAGGCATTGCCTAAGGCATGAGTGAGCTCATTCACCTCCTTCTTGAGGTTCTCATTTTCCACCATTAGTGATGTATCATTCATAGGTGGAGTAGTAATGATTGTGCTACAATAAGTGTTAGTAGGAGCAACAATAATGGGTTCATGAAAAGATTCATCAATAAGATCACATGTTAGTCCCACATCACATGTTATGATCACTTGCTCCTTCTTGGCTTCCTCCACTTTGACTTGCTCAATAAGAGAGGAGTGACCCTTTTCAAGCTTAGAGTGAGCTTTACCAAGCTTCTCATGGGCTTCCATTAGCCTCTCATGAGTGGCATTGAGCTCATCAAGGGATTGCTCAAGAAATTTGACTTTCTTGTTCAATTCCTTGCACTCATTTCTCTTCATCTCAAAGCAAGTATGCACTTGCTCACACATATCCATGAGCTCCTCCTTAGAGTACTCCTCATCATCATCATCACTCCTACAAGCATCACTTTCACATTCTTCATCATCACTCACATCATATTTTACCTTGGTAGGTTTTGCCATGAGGCACGTCGATGGAGTGTCGAAGATGGAGGGCTTGTTGTTGATGGCAATGCTTGCTAGTGCTCTCTTGATAGATTTCTTGTCATCATCACTAGAGCTATCACTATCCGAAGAGCCATCACTATCCCATGTGACCACATAGCCTCCACCCTTCTTCTTTTGGAAGGTCATTCTCTTCTCCTTCTTCTCCTTCTTTTCTTTCTTATCCTTCTTGTGCTTCTTCTTCTCATCCTCATCATTGTCACTATTGTATGGACAATTTGCTACTACATGATCGAGGCTTTTGCAATTGTAGCATCTTCTCACATACTCTTTCTTCTTGGTGTGATCTCTTCTCTTTCTTACACCATAGCCCTTCTTCTTTATGAACTTGCCCATCTTGCGCACAAAGAGAGCCATAGCTTCATCATCAATATCACTAAGATCATTATCACTTGATTCTTTCTTGGACTTGCCCTTGTTCTTTGATGATGATGAACTAGCCTTGAATGCTATGCTTTTCTTCTTCTTGTCTTCTTCTTCCTTCTTGTCATCCTTGTCATCCCCCTCCCTTTCCACACGGTATGTCTCTTGTGTCATGACATCACCTAGTACTTGGTTGGGGGTAATATCCTTCAATCCTCCTCTTATGATTAGCAATCATAACATCTCAAATCTTGGAGGTAGGCACATCAAGAACCGATGAGAGATGTCATCATCCTTGATCTTCTCTCCCAAAGCCTTCAAGTCATTGACAATTACTTGCAATCGATGGAACATCTCCGGAATGCTCTCATCTTCCTTCATCTTGAAGCTTGTCAATTTGTCCTTGAGGATATACAACTTGGCACTCTTCACCGCCGGTGTGCCCTCATATGTTTCTTCTAATCTTTTCCACACCTCATTTGCTCTTTCACAATCCTTGATTTGCTCAAACACCTTGGAATCAATGGCATTATATATAGTGTTGAGAGCCATTGTATTGCATTGCTTGTTGATCTTATCTTGGTTGGTGGGATCATCTGGATCAATGATAGCATAGTCATTCTCGATCACTTCCCACACTTGATCATTGATTGAACCAAGATACATCCTCATCTTTCTCTTCCAATAATCATAGCATGTGCCATCAAAGAACGGTGGTTTGCCCCCCACATGGTTGAACACAACTTGAGCCATAATTTGACACTGAGGTTGTTAAGCCTTCAATCAAATGGTGACCATGGCTCTGATACCACTTGAAATGTCCTAATATGGCTAGAGGGGGGGGGGGGTGAATAGCCTATTTAAAAATCTATAAATCAACTAGAGCAATTTGATTAGTGTGACAAATAGCGTAATGCAAACTTGCTCTAGCTCTATAAGGGTTGCAAGCCACCTATCCAACAATTCTAGTTGCAATGATTACTTAGGCACACAAACTTGCTATATAACTACTCACTAAGAGCTCTCAACCTTGCTACTCTAAAGAGCTCAACTAGATGAATGACAATAATAAAGCAAGCTCTCAATTCTAATTAGACTAAAGAGCTTGTATCAACTAGTTTGCAAGAATGTAAATAGGTGAGTAGGGTGATTATACCGATGTGTAGGGGATGAACCAATCACAAGATGAAGATTAAGCCAATCACTGGGAGAATGGAGAATGCAAAAGACAAAAGACAATCGATTTTCTCCCAAGGTTCATGTGCTTGCCAACACGCTACGTCCCTGTTGTGTCGACCAACACTTGGTGGTTTGGCGGCTAAGAGGTGTTTCACAAACCTCGTCCACACGATAGGACACCGCAAGAACCGACCCACAAGTGAGGTAACTCAATGACACGAGCAATTTACTAGAGTTATCTTTCGGCACTCCGCTGGGAAAGGTACAACTCCCCTCACAATCACCGGAGATGGCCACGAACAATCACCAACTCGTGCCAATCCTCCACCGCTGCTCCAACCGTCTAAGTGGTGGCAACCACCAAGAGTATTAAGCGAAATCCACAGCACAACATGAATACCAGGTGCCTCTAGATGCAATCACTCAAGCAATGCTCTTAGATTCTCTCCCAATCTCGCAAAGATGATGAATCAATGATGGAGATGAGTGGGAGGACTTTGGCTAAGCTCACAAGGTTGCTATGTCAATGAAATGTGCAAGAAGGTGAGCTTGAGCCAGCCATGGGGCTTAAATAGAAGCCCCCACGAAATAGAGCCGTTGTACCCCTTCACTGCGCACAGTGCGGGCTGACCGGACGCTCCGATTAGACTGACCGGACTCTAGACCCAGCGTCCGGTCAACCGATGTAAGCCACATGTCATCCTGCATTCAACAGGAGTCGTCTGATCTCAACGGTCATGACATGACCGGACACGTCAGTTACAAAGTGACCGGACACTAGATCTCAGCGTTCGGTCATTTCCATTAAGGTTCCAAACATGAGATTTCACGACTGGATGCGTCCGGTCATGCTCGACCGAACTCACCCAGCGTCCGGTCACTCAACTTCTCTTATGTACGCCCTACATCAGCGTACGTCAGCACTGACCGGACGCACCCTACCAGCGTTCGGTCGCTTTTAGCGCCAGCGTCCGGTCGAAGACCAAAACACGCGCCCTCTGCTACCACTGACCAGTCGCTCTAGTCCAATCAAGGCCAGCATTCGGTCACTTACAGTGACCTCCAATTTTTCTGTCTAGGGCGCCGATGGCACCGTTGGACTGTCCGCACTCTACAGGCAGACACTCCGCCGGTGAAGTTCCTTACTCTTGCTCCCAAACTTAACCACCCTTGATCAAATGTGCCAACCACCAAGTGTATCACCTTGTGCACATGTGTTAGCATATTTTCACAAACATTTTCAAGGGTGTTAGCATAACACTAGATCCTAAATGCATATGCAATGGGTTAGAGCATCTAGTGGCACTTTGATAACCGCATTCCGATATGAGTTTCACTCCTCTTAATAGTACGGCTATCTATCCTAACTGTGATCACACTCACTTAGTGTCTTGATTACTAAAACAAAATGGCTCCTACATTTTATACCTTTGCCTTGAGCCTTTTGTTTTTCTCTTTCTTCTTTTCCAAGTTTAAGCATTTGACCATCACCATGCTATCACCATTGTCATGATCTTCAACATTGCTTCATCACTTGGAGTAGTGCTACCTATCTCATAATCATCTTGATAAACTAGGTTAGCACTTAGGATTTCATCAATTACCCAAAACCAAACTAGAGCTTTCACCAATATATCAAGGTGCCAACTTGCCTTTAACACCAAAATGAGTAACCCCCTTCATCGGTGATACCTTCAGATATACAAAATCTCCCTTGTTAAATACCAATGGTCTACGTCGTTTATCTGCATAACTCTTTTGTCAGGATTGAGCTATCTTCAAATTACTTTGTATTTGCCTAACCTTGTCTTCTATTTCTTTCACAAGGTCAACTCCAAAGAATCTTCTTTCTCCGGGCTCAGATCAATTCAGTGATGTTCTACATCTATGACCATAGAGTGCTTCAAATGGAGCCATTCTAATGCTCTCTTGATAACTATTGTTGTATGAGAATTCTGCCAAAGGTAGACATTCATCCCACTTCTTGGAATAGTTAAGGACACAACACCTTAACATATCATCAAGTACTTGATTGACTCTTTCAGTCTGACCATCGGTTTGTGGATGATAAGCTGTACTATATAGTAGTTTGGTACCTAATGAAGTATGCAAATGTTTCCAAAAGCTGGAAACAAACTGTGTACCCTGATCTAACACTATAGTCTTTGGTACTCCATGTAGACTCATGATTCTTGCTAAATACATCTTGGCATACTGGATAGTAGGATACATACTCTTGACTGGAAGAAAATGTGCTGACTTAGTTAGTCGATCTACAATGACCCATATTGAATCAAAACCTTTTGATGTCTTGGGTAGACCAACAATAAAGTCCATACTAATATCCTCCCACTTCCAAGCTGGAATAGGTAATGGCTATAACTCCCCAGTAGACCTCAAATGTATAGCTTTCACCTTTTGACAAGTATCACACTTGGCTATATACCGGGCAATTTCTATCTTCATTTTGGTCCACCAAAATCTTTGTTTCAAGTCATGGTACATCTTATTACTTCTCGGATGAATAGATAATCTTGTAGTATGTGCCTCTTCAAGAATTGACTGACGCAACTCAGGAACTTTTGGCACCACTAAGTGATTCTTGAACCATAACACCCCTTCATCATCTATGCTAAAGCATTTCGCCTTTCCATTCTTGATTCTTTCCTTGATATGGACTATACCCTTGTTTTCTTTTTGAGCAGCAATAATCTGGTCTCAAATAGTGGCTTCAATAGTTATATTGGTTAAACTTCCTTATTGAATTACCCCTATACTCAACTTTTCTATCTCTTGGCATAAAGTCAAACCCATTGTTCTTAATGTCAGATAATTGCAATGGCTCTTTCGACTAAGGGCATCTGTAACTACATTTGCTGTGCTAGGATGGTAATGTACTTCCAAGTTATAATCCTTAATCAATTCTAACCATCTTCTTTGTCGCATGTTCAAATCCGATTGAGTAAAGATATACTTTAAACTCTTGTGATCTATGTAAATATGGCATATATTACCAAGTAGGTAATGCTGCCAAATCTTCAGAGCATGGACAACTGCTGCTAACTCTAGATCATGAGTGGGATAGTGCTCTTCATGTTGCTTGAGTTGCCTGGATGCATTGGCAATAACTTGGCCTTCTTGCATCAACACACATCCAATACCAATACCTGAAGCATCACAATAAACATCAAACGACTTCTCGATATCAGGTTAGGCTAATATTGGTGTAGTGGTCAACAGTCTCTTCAAGGTCTAGAAAGCCTCTTCACAATTAGATGACCAGACAAACTTGACTTGATTCTTCAACAATTCAGTTATGGACTTTGATACTTTAGAGAAATCTAGAATAAACTAACGGTAATACCCCGCCAATCCCAGAAAATTCCAAACTTGATGAATTGTGGTTGGTGGTTTCCAATCAAGCACATCCTTCACTTTGCTTGGATCAACAACAACTCCTTTAGCTGATAAGACATGTCCAAGAAACTATACTTCCTTGAGCCAGAAGTCACACTTACTGAACTTGGCATATAGTTGATGTTCTCTTAAGCGGGTCAGGATAATTCTGAGATGTTCTGTGTGTTCCTTCTTGTTCTTGGAATAAACTACGATATCATTAATAAACACCACTACAAACTTGTCTAGCTCAGGCATAAACACTGAATTCATCAGATACATGAAATGAGCTGGGGCATTTGTCAAACCAAAAGATATTACCAAGTATTCATATAATCCATATCTTGTGGTAAATGCTATTTTGGGAATATCTTCAGGCTTAATCTTGATTTGGTGATAGCCTGACCTTAAATCAGTCTTAGAGAAAACTTTGGCTTCGACCAGTTGATCAAAAAGCAAGTCTATCCGAGGTAAGGGATACTTATTCTTAATGGTCACTTCATTCAATGGACGATAGTCAATACATAACCTCAGGGTCTCATCTTTCTTCTTCACAAAAATTGCAGGGCATCCCCAAGGTGATGAACTAGGTTGAATAAATCCTTTCTCAATCAACTCTTGCAGTTGAGTCTTCAACTCGGCTAATTCCTTTGGAGGCATCCTATAAGTTCTCCGAGATATCGGAGCTATTCTAGGCTTTAACTCTATGTTAAACTGAACATCCCTATCTAATGGTAGACCATGTAAATCCTCAGGAAAAACATTAGGAAATTCACAAACTACCGGGATATCCCTAATCTCCTTGACAAAAGTTGCACAAACTCTTTCCACTGATCTCCTTAAGGTTGGAAGTTGGATAAGAAGCTGAGAATTACTATTAGGCAAACTCACCCTTAATGTCCTATGCGAAGCATCTATAACAGCATTATGCTGATACATCCAATTCATTCCCAAGATCACATCTATATCTTGATCCTTGAGAATAATCATGGTAGTGGGAAAAATATGCCCACCTAGATTTATGGGTACCTAGTATACCATTTCCTTAGTACACAGACGTCCCCCGGGCGACTGTATAAAGAAACTTTCCTTTGTTTCCCCAATTGGAATTGCATGCTTTACGACAAAGGTTCTATTGATGAATGAATGAGATGCACTAGAATAAAAAAGCATAACAGCAGAGTGATTGGCGACAGGAAACATACCCATCATCACTAGCTCCCCTTCCAAAATTTCCCCAGCTTAAATATAGAACACCCGCCCTGTCTTCCTTTCATCTTTGCCCTTCTGAGCATTCTGATTGTGGTTCTTGTTCTGTGCTTGACCCTGTTGTTGATTGGCAGGGGCCTTCTGATAATTTTGATTAGCCTGCTTGGGGTACGGACATTCCCTAGAAAAATGACCGGTCCTTTCATAATTGTAACACGGATAATTGTGACCCTGGGATGTTGGAGCATTGCCACAAGGAGCATTGGTCTGCTGTGCACTCGGGTAAGTTATAGCAGGACGGACATTTGACTGTTGCCCGGCTTAGAATTGTGGTGGACGATAAGGAGGACGATAATGGTTGACTGGATGATAGACTATCTTTTGCCTCTTTTGATTTCCACCAAAAGATCTAGATGGCACACTCTTCTTTTTCTTGATCTCCTTATGCTACCGATACTTTTCCTCAGAAGCAATTGCAATATTCATCGCCTCATGATAAGTAATATTGGCACATGCAGTCATCATTGTCTGTAATTTGGTATTCAATCCTCTCATGAACCATTTCTTTTTCTTGGCATCTGTATTGACATGTTTAGTTGCATACTGTGACAGATGATTGAATCTACCCACATATTGCATAACCGTTTGATCCCCTTACTTCAAAGCAAGGAACTCATCCAACTTCATGGCCATCACCCCTTCTAGAATATAATGAGCTCTGAAGGCAGTATGGAACTCAGCCCAAGTTATTGGAATACTAGCTGGCTGCATAGCTACTAGATTTTCCCACCAGGCACCTGCTGCACCTCTAAGTTGCTGGGCAGCAAACACAGGTTTCTGCATCTCCGTGCATGGAATAAGATCAAATTTCTGCTCCATGGTCCTAAGCTAATCATTAGCCTCTAGTGGTTCATCTGCCTTAGTGAACATTAGGGGTCTTGTATCTATAAAATCAACATACGTAGCCTCCTGCCTATTATGATTGCGGCCATGATTTCCTTGCACCATATTCTAATTACTCTGAGCTATCTCTCGAAGCAATCGAGCATTTTCAATAGTCACATAGACCAGTGCTGCTATAGCATCAACTAAAGTTGGCGGAACTGGTGGTGGATCAGGAACACCATCCTCTTCATGCGAAGAACCAAGAATATCCGAAGCATGAGTATGAGGCATCTGTTCATAACAAACCAAACTTTACTCACAAGCTTTTATTGAGATATAAAAGAGCTCACTTGCAAACACATTACATTAGGTTTACTTATTTAAGCACAAGCCTGCACCTAAACAAGACTACTTAACTTAACTAGATTTTCTATTTTACAACTCTACTCTTCTCCTCGACCACATCAAACCTCATGATCGGTATCCATTCTAGAAACATTTCTGCCTTCATTATCACTTTCATCAACCATCACTAATTCTTCTAGATCTTCTTCTTCTTCTTTCTCTTCAAGTTCATCATCATCAGCAATGATGACACCAGGGTCCATTGCATCAGCTTGAGGTTCATGATTTGGATCCAAGAGGTTGCTCAGCCTATGGACTTCTTCATGCAAAGTAGTATTATGTTCTTCTAAATCTTCTACATAAAATTCTAGCTCATGTGCTCTAGCTCTAGCTACATCTTCCCTATGCCAAGCCTCATTTCTCCCTTCCACCATATGAACTAACATACGCTCGTAGTTCTTATGAGCGGTGGTGCTACACTTCAATTGCTCCTTTAACTTGCCCACCCGGATGGCATCCAAGGCTCTATTCTTAGTAACCTATGCTAACTCTGTTGAAAGCCTTTGTATCTCTGCCTAAGGATCAGGCCTAGAGCTGCTACTACTAGCACCGTCATTTCTAGGAGCAAGCTGGTGATGAGGAACTCCTTTAGGTCTAGCGGACTTACGGGGCGTTACCTTGGTGCCAGCCATACTGTAGGAAGCAAGATTAATCCAATTAAGACAATCTGACCAAAATCTAAAGAGCAGCCAAGATGGATTACATAACTAAACCCAAACTCACTACCCAACCCAGACTCAGGGTGAAGGAAGTAACAAGTGAATTAATCATGATGCATGAATCGTTCTTACAAACAAAAACATCAAAGCTTATAAGGTACATAACCATAGTTATTTTTATATAGGGCATAATAAGATTACTACTCCACCATACAAAGCCTTTTTAATCAATTAAGGAATGGTGAGAATAAAATAAGATAAGCCAGAAGCAATTTGGACCAAATTAACAAGTTATATCTATTTGTCCCAAATCATTTTGAAGTTTTTGTAAAACAATACAACAAAGACTTTGTAACGATCGCTCTGATACCATTATGTGGCAGAACCTCCTAAATTATAGGACCCGCATGCACTTGTCACTGTCCAATGATCTTTGACAACTATGCATATGTTCTAGGTAACATAAGAAGTCTATCGGCTGTCCGCGGGGAACCCCGAATCATCCACGATTTCTGAGCAGGATCATATTATAGAGTCATTGCAGTATTACAATATTTATTCAAATATATACATCAAAGTAAAATAGCAGAAGTCTTACGATAACATAGTTTACAAACCAATTGTTTCAAACCTTACAAACTAAGTTCGATAATTATTACAAACCATATTAGTAGTGGAGTGGCATAATTAACATAAACATAGCACACAAAATAAGCATCCTACCCAAGGATCACACATTTACTTATCGTCATCGACCTAAACAATAGTCATGCAGCAAGGTCCAAAACAGACCTACTCATGAGGCTCACCTGCAACAAGGGTCAACGAACCCTGAGTATAAAAGTACTCAACAAGACTTAACCAAAATAAAAACTAAGAAGACTTAGGAATGTAGGCTCAGGGATTCAAGGTATGGCTTTAGCAATAATCAAAGTTCTTTTGTGTAAAAGCTCTTTAACAAAATTTTAGTATTTCAACATTTAAACTTCATAAGAACAATATATGAATCTGCCATGATTCGTAATGAGATCATGAACTTCATATCAAACTCTTCTCAAACCTTTCTCAAGTTTCAGTTATTAACTACGATGATGAATAGTGAGTTGAGTCTCCATAACCGAGGAGCAACGACGATTCGAACCGATTATAAACCTAGCTGGGGATTCCAGATCACACGACATATGTAGGTCCCTGACTTACATATATCAACCTACCCTCGGATCTTCTAAAACAAGAATGGGTCTGCGCCACCCGAGAATATAGTACTCCACCAATCTGGCCCATTGCCACGTGGGTACATGCTATTCCCGCCATCTCTCCACTCCTAGTGCATGATTAGCCATTCTCGTAATAGAATCGCCAAGTTAAGGCTTACTGGAGTATGTGGTTAGTACTACAAAGTCTCACCTCATGCAATTCAACAACGGACGGACCTTAATCGACACAGGCGGAAAGAAGCCGCTCACAAGACCTCCATGTCTTGTGGCTCTCACACACCGAGTCCGCCCGGTCTAGATTTATTACTTCCATGCTCATATCTCATGATAACATAAGTAACCAAAGATCCATTTAAAATTCTTAGGTGACAGGTAATCACTCGACTAAGCATGACTAAGCATATCTAGACATCTACGAATAAAACAGGTAATCAAGGTAGATATGGAAAAACAAGGTTGGTAATGCACCAATTAGGTTTCCACTTGACTCCTAATCACATAATGCAATATATAAAAGCAAAAGCAATAAAATTTGTAAAACACAAGGTAGTGTTAAATGCATCCGGGGCTTGCTTTTGTTGACGGAAAAATTAGGTTTCTACGACGTTCCACAAGTATTAGATCCGACCTCAATAGGTGGATTAACCTCCTCCGCAACTTGATTAACTATCATGTGTTCACCTTCGGTCACTACACGTAGTAACAATACTATGTTTAACATGATGTGGAATACGAAACATGATGCTCGATGATGGATGCAAAATTAACAATTCGGATACAACTTTCCTTCGCGGTACAGTTGCAAGTTCAACTAACTAAATCTTTTTCATAACATATACATCACTCGCCAAGGATCATTATTAACTAATGACCTAAGGTCATCACTCAATCCAAAATTTCAAACAAAACCTAAATAATTAAAGGTTACTACTTGCTTTTATGAATTAATTATTTAATTCAAAATTATGAAATAAATCAACTTATTCCAATTGAGCTCAAAATTTTAGTAAAGATTCATCACATGATAATTAAGTGGCAAAACAAATTACATAATTTTTGGATAATTAATTGAGCCTAGAAAAATCATGGAAATCCATTTATTAATTAATTGAGTAATTTTCATCACATTCAAAAACTACTGTAAATCAATATTTCATATTTTTCCTAAATAATATTCATCATAGAGAGGTCACACAAAAATTTTCATAATTTTTGGAGCTCTAAATAAATCTACACAAAAATAACAAAAACAGACACTATTCATTCAAATATGAAAAACAGAAAATCCATTTTGAACTACACAGTCGCTGACAAGGTGACCCCACCTGTCATCCCTAACCTCTAGCTTTGACCGCGACGGCGACGGCGCTGACCGACGCTAACTCATCGATGGTGAGTCCAACGACGACGGCCAAAGTACCAAAACACTCACAACAAAATGGCACATCGATTGGAGACACTAGCTAACTGAATCATAGCACGATTCGAGGCTGACGCCGGCCATGGCGGATGCAGCAGCTCGACGACACTACGCCAGCGATAGGAGACTGGTAGCAATCAAATAAATAGCTCAGGAAGCATCGGTAGCATACCCCGAACGCGTTGAAGCAAAGAGCGAGACCGGTTGAGCTACGGCGACACGGGTCGACGTTCATGGTGATCGCGGCAGAGCAAAGCTCGTCGATGACGGTGTTCTAGCGACTGCAGTGGGCAAAATGACCAAGAAATAATGGATTAAGCACCACGGCATCGAGACGGAGCCGTAGGTACACTAATCAAGGGCAATGGCTCACCGGAGGACGTTGGCCACGACGGCGCAGCCACGACGGAGAGGCTACCGGCCGTGAGGAAGAAAGGCGGCTAGCGACGATTCCTAGCGGAATCAGGAGACCACAGTTGGTTGTCAAGGCGCACAAGGACTAGGCAAAACTATTGGCCGCTTTGCTGCGATGGTGGAGGCGCTAGTTCGACGGCGAGGGCTTGACGGAGATGACCGGCGATGACGGGAAAAACAGAGCAGAGAAAGGAAAGCCGACGATGGCGTCGGAGATTTATAGAACGGCCAGGAGAGTGAGGAGATGACACGCAGTGACCTTCACCGCGCCAGCGCGAAGCCTAGGGTGGCCACAGGCGCGTTTGGAAGACCGGAGAAGGAACGCCGATGGTGGGGCGGTGGTCGTGGTACTGTTCCTTATATTTACAGAATTGCCATCTGTTTTAAAATTCAAATTACTCCCAAATTTGTATAACAACTCAAAAATTGCCATATGTTCCTTATATGATAAGCTTTATGGTTTGCTGGGTTTCCTTTTTGCGAAAAGCATTACTAATGGTGAATCCTTATGTATGTGTTTTATTAGCAGTCATGATTAGCTCATTAGCTAACCATTTTATGTAAGCATCTGTTCTACTTTCAAGCAAGAGTGGAGCAATCAGACCCATTCATCCCCTTTCATCTTCCAGTTCTTACTATGATACTAGACCATAGCCAAGTCATACTATATCACATGATGATTCGAGAACCAATGTATCCCAGTAGGGTACCCCAAAACACACACCCCACTTGTACCCCAGACACAAGCAAGACCAACCCACCACTCTCCTGTCAAGGGGTCCAGGTCTCCATCCAAACTTAGACTCCAAGCCCCCACTCCTGAGTCCCGGACTTAGTGTGGTGCTTAGACCTCCATCATCTTCGCCTCCAATCAATCGGTCCGAAAAGAACCAGAACCCACGACAAGAGAGCAACAAGCCTTCCCGCTTCCATAAGCAAGTATGTGCTCATGATAATAAGTCTATGACCTGACAACCATCCATAGCAACAGACGGTCCTTAACCAATATGGATAGGGAAAATAGTGTAACCAAGCTATGCCCCGTTAGCTGTGGGACACAAACCTATTACACCCACCAATACCCGTACCATATCCTTGCCTGGTCTCCATTTCCTTTCACCATTTTATCATGAGAGTAATAATAATAATCACCTATTGTGAGTAACGGTAGGTTACTCACGCTACCAAAGCCTAAGCATAGCAGCTACTCGACCTATGCTAGTACGACTCATAGGTAGGTTTATCTATACATGTAGTTTCAATATAAATCCTATAACGAAAATGCAGATCACATGTATATATCCAAAGATTATTCAAAATAAGGGTTATGCACCGGGGCTTGCCTTGGGCAGGTGGATTGTCTGCTATGTTAGTCATCGATGGCTCTGAGGCTTCCTCCTATATGAGAATGTCGACAGAATATCATCGACAGTCCTCCGAGGGATATCCCATGAAGGTAGATTGATCGGTAGAGGAGCGTGAGATCAAGAACAAGAAGGCAATAGAGACACATGAGTTAGACAGGTTCAGGCTGTCAGTATGACGTAATACCCTACTCCTAAGATCTGTTGGTTTATATTAGCTATCGTATGATATTGCGTGCCTGCAGATATATGTATCTTGTCCGCTAGGGGACCCCTACCTCTCTTTATATAGTCTGGAAGGGTAGGGTTACAAGGAAAGTATCCTATTTGGTACTATACAATAGCTTGTGGTGCACGTCGAGTAGCGCCGTGAACGCCTTGTCTTGTGGGCTAGGCCACCTCTGATGGCACGGCCCATGTCTTGTCTTGTGGATACCGAGGGCCGTACCCCCACAGCTAGTCCCCAAGCCTAACAGTAGCCAATAGGTGACATAGTCACATGGTGCCAGGGTCAGAAAGTAGAAGACCAGCCGAGCAGGCAACCAGTCCCCGGGCATAGCCTTGAGATGAGAAAAGCACACATTCACTGCAAGATGAAGTGTGCCCACTTAGTCCCCGAGCCTACTAGAAGATGAAGAATAAATCTTGTAGCAGGGTCAAAGAAAAAGAAGTCTAAAAGCTTGCCGACGTCGTCTGACATGCGCATATCAAGACCCTAGACGCGCTGCCCAAGATCAGCACCCTAATCCGAATAGCATAGAGCAGCTTGATAGCACACCGATGAGATGTAGCAAGATCTGAGTAGCAAGGGAGTCCGCGGTGTCGCTGGTGATGTCCAAGCACCGAAGAGCGAGGAGTCCTCGGCACCACTGCAATGTTTGAGCACCAAGGAGTGAGGAGTTCCCGGCATTACCGGTGATGTCCGAGTACCGAGGAGTCCTCGGCGTCGCCGATGATGTTCGGGCACCGAGGACTGAGGAGTCCCCAGCGTAGCTGATGATGTTCGAGCACCAAAGAGCGAGGAGTCCCTGGCATTGCTAGCAATGTCTGAGCACCGAGGAGTGAGGAGTCCCCGGTGTCGCTGGTGATGTTCAAGTACCGAGGAGTCCCCGGCGTCGCTGGCAATGTCCGAGCACCGAGGAGCAAGGAGTCCCTAGCATCGCTGGCGATGTCCAAGCACCGAGGAGCGAGGAGTCCCCGGCATCACTAGCGATGTCTGAGCACCGAAGAGCGAGGAGTCCTCGGCATCGCTGGCAATGTCCGAGCACTGAGGAGCAAGGAGTCCCTAGCGTCGCTGGCGATGTCTGAGCACCAAGGAGCGAGGAGTCCTCGGCGTTGTTGGCGATGTCTGAGCACCGAAGAGCGAGGAGTCCCCGGCGTCGCTGGCGATGTCCGAGCACTGAGGAGTGAGGAGTCTCTAGCACCGAGGAGCGAGGAGTCCCTAGCGTCGCTGGCGATGTCCGAGCACCAAAAAGTGAGGAGTCCCCGGCGTCATTGGCGATGTCCGAGCACTGAGGAGCGAGGAGTCCCCGATGTCGCTGGCGATGTCTGAGCACCGAAGAGCGAGGAGTCCCCAGCATCGCTGGCGATGTCCGAGCACTAAGGAGCGAGGAGTCCCCAGCGATGTCCGAGCACCAAAGAGCGAGGAGTCCCTAGCATCGCTGGCGATGTCCGAGCACCAAGGAGTGAGGAGTCCCTGGCATCACTGGTGATGTCTGAGTACCGAGGAATCCCTAGCGTAGCTGGCGACGTTCGTGCGGTGAAGTGTGCCCACTTAGTCCTCGAGCATGAAGAATCTGAGCGCCGAGGAGTAACCGGCGTAGCTGGCGATGAAGCACGAGCGACGAACAATCTGGTCAACTAGTCAGCGGTGAAGTGAGCATTGAGTAGAAGCGACCGACAAATAGTCCAATCAACTGGTCGGTGTCAGAGTCCATGAACCAAGCGATCCGACTAGTTGATCGGTGGAGAAGTCCGAACACCAGGTGATCCAATCACCTGGACGATGATTCTGTAATACAAACATGTAGAATGAGTAGTACATGATGTAAAAATATATGAACTCCGGAGAAAAATCAGCAATGGCGATGAAATAACGTATGCATCTTGGCGATCAATTGGTGTGAACATATATTTATATTTAATATAAACCGCCCAACCAGTTAGTGTGTAGTTGAGTCTCCAGCCCTAGCTAGCCCATAGTCCATAACATCGAGCGTGGAGCCCGTGCACATATAGGAGGAACAGGCATCATCAAGGAGCCACTGTCGATCACCCATAATGCAGAGGGTAGACGCTCATGCATGTGTAGGGATGAGCTGGAGACAGGGCCGTCTCTGGGGACATCCGAGCATCAACATGACTGTTTGGGGGTTCAGAAAACCATTTGGAGAGCAAACATGGAGAAAATAGCTCGGAGAAATATTATAGCGATATACGAAGATTGGAGACTATTTAGAAGAATATTAAAGCCTAACTTAGCTTTAGACAGAAAGTCTAGTCGGCGACGTATGGCGTTATCTGGTCGGTGTCGACGGTGAGCACCTGGCAGGCGGTGAGTTGTTGATGAAGACGACCTCGGAGGTGGTTCTGAGATTGGATCTGCTATCGTAGGGGCTGGCATAGCCAGCAATGAATCATTGTTGTGGACCAGCATGGATCTCCATGAGATTGATCATGAGAACGCGTTGTTGATTTGAGGTCCATCTGGCTCACCATGGATCAAGCGCACACCCCTACCTGGCGCGCCAACTGTTGATAGAATATTGTCGGTAGTCCTCCAAGGGGTATCCCATGAAGGTAGATTGATCGGCAGAGGAGCATGAGATCAAGAACAAGAAGGCAATAGAGACACACGAGTTAGATAGGTTCAGGCTATCAGTATGACATAATACCCTACTCCTATGATCTATTGGTTTATATTAGCTATCGTATGATATTGTGTGCCTATAGATGTATGTACCTTGTCCGCTAGGGGACCCCTACCTCTCCTTATATAGTCTGGAGGGGTAGGGTTACAAGGAAAGTATCATATTTGGTACTATACAATAGCTTGTGGTGCACGTCGAGCAGCGCCATGCACGCCTTGATCTTGTGGGCTAGGCCACCTCTAATGGCATGGCCCATGTCTTGTCTTATGGATACTGGGGCCCGTACCCCCATGGAGAACCTCCTCCTCATACACCTCGATCATCTCCTCATACTCCTACTCTCCGGTGGTCACGAACTCCACCAACTCGTTCTCTACATGCATGCAATGATGATGCAACACTTATTATTTTGACAACAACTCTTAAAATAAGAATACACATGCTAAGCTACTAAGCTAGCTCTAATGACTAAGATACTAAGCTAATCATTATCTCTACCAAATAGATTTCAAGCTCACCCTACAAGTGCATAACTTTTATAAACCAACATCATGCCATTATTCCTTTAGCCTTAATGGGTATTTAGCTACCATATTAAGTAGTCTATTCTAGGGCTACAAAAATTATAGAGCACATAATAATACAATGAAGCTATAAGGAAAATAGACCCTTGGCCCATTTACTTTGGATTTTGGTGTTTGATGACCAACACAACCAAATTGGACTAATAAATTTGCAAGTGTTTGTTTTGTAGTTCAATAGGGTGCAAGACGTAACTTGGACGAAGGCGACGTGATGATCCGATGATCAACATCTCAAGCAAGACCTTAGGAGCACAAGAGAAGACCCAAGAGATCAAGCAAAGTCCAAGCATGAAGATTAGAACCAAGCCGTACGCAAGATCACAAAGAAACGAGCTCGCAGAGGCGACCGGATGCTGGACCGGACGCTAGTGGCTTGGCAGTCGAGACGACTGGACACTGGACCGGTGGCTCGGCAGTCAAGACAACCGGACGCTGGACTGGTGGCTCGGTAGTTAGGACAATCGGATGCTGGACCGGTGGCTCTATAGTCGGGATGACCAGACGTGGGTGGCGAAACCGACCGGACGTAGGGAAGTAGCGTCCGATCGAGTACAGTAAGGTTCCAGAGCAGCAAATCTATGACCGGACATGTCTGGTGGTAGGCAATCGGATGCTGGCTTGCGTTCGATCAGTATATTGCTAGCTCAATGGTCAGGACGACTAGACGTGTCCGGTCAGGACGATTCAGCGTCCGGTCAGTAGCAGTTTCACGGGAATTCGACCCCAATGGCTACTTTCTCAGTGGGGCCTATAAATACAACCCCCAACCAGCCACTTGAGTAGTGTGGAGCTAAGGAAACATACCAAGGGTGTTGATACACCATTTTAGTGATCTCCACTTGCATAGTGCTTAGTGATTCATCAGGTGATTAGCGTAGGTGCTTTGCGAAGTGCTTAGGTTGATTAGACCACCGCTTATGTGCTTGCTCTAGGTTTAGGCCTAGTGTTTAGTGAGGTTTGCATACCTCTTACCACTCGGTGCTTGTGAGCACCATTGTTATACATCGGAGGGGCTTGAAGTCTTGTGAGATCACACCAACCGCGTTTGTGGTGTGGCCGCCACCGTGTACCGGAGGGAACAAGGCCCATGGTGTTTCGGCCAGAAGCTTGATAGTGAAGACGGCGGGGAGCATCTGGGAGAGGCTTGCCGGAAGGCACGTCAGAGACCCACTTGCACGTGGGGAAGGCCCGAGGCTATCCACGGAGTTACCCGACTAGGAGCTTGGCCCTCACGAGGGATTCCTTACGAGGGGCTCCAACGAGGACTAGGGGGAAGCTTGCACGCTTCTCGATACCTCGGTAAAAATACTGGAGTCGTCAACGGAAGTTTGCATATCTCTACCTTGCTCTTTAGTTTCCACATTTATATTGATTACTTTACTACATTTGCGGTAGAGATAGCAACACACTAGCAAAATCGTAGTTGCACATTTAGATAGTTTATCTTTTGCATAGGTTTTGCTAAGGTTAGAAAAAGAGGCCGTAGTTTAGAGTTAGAATTTTTAAGTTGCCTAATTCACCCCCCCTCTTAGGCATCACGGTCCCTTCAATTGGTATCGGAGCCGGTTGGCTCAATTTGGACCTTTGGCTTAACCGCCGTTGAGCCGATGCTATTTAGAGTGGTTGGGATGGATACCGCTAGGCCTCCGCACTTTGACGGCACTAACTTTCCGTACTATAAAGCTAGAATGGCTTGTCACCTTGAGGCCGTTGATTTGGGTGTATGGAGAGTCACTCGTGACGGGATGAAACCCATCAAGAATCCCGAAAAACCCACAAAGAGTGATGAAAAAGAAATGCACTTCAATGCTAGAGCTAAAAATTGCTTGTTTGAATCACTTAGTATGGATGTTTTTAACCAAGTATTCACTTTAAATATGGCACATGAAATTTGGTTAAAACTCCAAGAGCTCCATGACGGCACAAGCAATGTCTGTGAGCAAAAACATTGTCTAGCAAAGCAAAACTATGATTCCTTTACTATGAATGATGATGAGCTTGTTCATGATATGTATTCTTGTTTGAATCTAATTATCAATGAGCTCCATTCTATAGGATTATTAAAGCTAGACGATGTGGACATCATGAGGAAGATCATCTCCGTGCTACCACAAAAGAAATATGCAAGCATCATCACCATCCTTCACAACATGGAGGACTTGAGCAACATGACCCTGGGCATAGCCATTGGCAAGTTAGTGGCATTTGAAATGTCACGTAAGATGGGTCAAGAAGAAGCTTCTTCATCAAGCAAAGGCAAAGCTCTCGCTTGTAGCGAGAAAAAGAAGATGAAGGGCAAGCAAGTTGAGACAAGCTCAAGCTCAAGTTCCTCAAGTGAAGATGAAGAAGAAGATGAAGACAATGATGATGATGATGAAGATTCAAGTGATGATCAATCTTCCTCCTCCACCTCCGATCTTGATGAAGAATCAATCAAAGTGATCAACAAGGTGGAGAAGATGATACAAAGGCTCAATGTCAAGGGTGTGCCCAACCAAATTCAAGATTTTATTTTCACAAATCAAAGAAATAAGCAAAGAAAGAGAGGATGCTATGGATGCGGCGAATTGGGGCACTTTGTGGAAGTTTGTCCTAACAAGCCCACACCCAAGACAAAGAAGAAGGCATGCAAGAACCAAGCCCTCACATCAATAAGGTCATGGGATGATTCTTCAAGTGAAGAAGAACCCCATCACAAGAGGCGAGGCCACAAGCACTCATCATCAAGCTCTTCTCGTGTGTGCCTTATGGCATGAGGTAATGAAAGCTCTTCCTCTAGTGAGAGTGATAGTGATGATGATATGCCTTCTTATCATGAATTTGTGCAAGAAAATCTTAATTATGCTGAAGCTTGCATTAGTCAACAAAAGAAGCTCAAAAGTTTAAAAGAAAAGCTAGATAGTTCACAAAAAGCATACAAAACCTTGCTTGAACAATATGAGAACATTGCTAATCTCAATGTTGAACTATCTACTAAAATTGAGAAACTTGAGACTAGTGCAACAACAAATGCATGCACAATCAATGATGAGCAACTCTTAAAGAAAAATGAAAAATTAAAAGAAAAGTTAGCTAGCTCACAAGAAGCATATAATAGTTTGCTTGCTAAAATGGAAACCATGTGCAAACATTATGATGAGCTAACTAATAAAGTTGCTAATCTTGAAGCCGTTAGCACAACCCCCATCAAGGCATCTAAAAAGAAAAGTTCTATCTTTAACATGCCTAAAAAGGATGCCTCTACTTATTGTAATGATTTATGTTTAGACTCACCTTTGTGCAACCAAGTTTTTGTTGAGAAAATTGTTGCAGATACATGCACACAAGAGGTTGCAAAGGAGAATGAGCAACTCAAGCAAGAAGTAGCTCGCCTCACCAAGGACTTGACTCAAGTGAAAGCAAGGCGAAGCAAACCCAACTTCTTCAAGATAACACCGTCAAGGGAGTGAAGAAGCTTAATGAAGGACAAACCGTGGTTTGTTACGTGTGCCACAAGGAAGGTCACAAGTCCTATGAATGCAAGGTGAAGAATGGGGGAGGAGCAAAGAAGGAGGAGAAAAAGCAAACAAGCAAGCTCTCCAACACCTACACCAACAAGATAGACAAGATGGCCTCCATACCTTATCTCTTGAAGAAGAAGAAAAATGACAAGGTGGTGGCCATCAAGGTGAACAAGAAAGCCAACAATGGGGTCAAACGCTTTTGGGTGCCAAAGGAAATCATTTCCAACATGAAGGGCACCAAGAAGGTTTGGATCCCGAAAGGGAAGTGAGAAGTTCGTCGGACTTTGGGGAATTTGGAGACCTAGCAAAGTTTGGGTGCATTTCATGGGGTGCATCATGATGGACAAAGTCATTGCCAAGTCCAAATTATAGATAATCTCTCCCAAATATCATTTTTGAAAATGATTCTCACATTCATGAGAAGTCATCTTTCAAGTGGTATTTTGATTCTAAAATCAATGTGCATGATTCCTGCAAAGTGTTCCACATTTGTGTGCACATATTTAGGGGGAGTAATTCTACAACTTGGATGCTTTGAGACTAACACTTTTTCAAATGGTATCAATTTTTCAAACCTATCACATGTGTAGTAGTCTCATTGCAAGGAAATTGGAGTCCCCGGAGTTAAGCATCATTCTTCAATTGGCATCATCATTTTGATTTCATTTCATATTTATATGCTTTCTCCATGCATTATATAGATTAAACTCTCTTGTACAATAAATTGCTAATTATGCATATGCTTTGCCTTCTACCATATGTATGCATATGTTTAGGGGGAGCTTAGTCTATATAATGTGAGAGTCAAATTTTGTGATCCATTTCACTCTACATATAAAGGATCACAAAGTTTGACCCTCCCTTGTGCCACTAATGTCTTCCTTTTCGGTGTTTGATTCCAAAGGGGGAGAGTTTGAAGGACCAAAGGCAAGCATCAAGTTGATGTCTACAAGTGGTAATGGTCTGAGAAAAGGGAGGAAAGTGGATTATGGATTAGTCTAAGTAATGGCAAAATTTGTAGGAATCCATGATGCCACATGGGGATTTTTGCAAGGGCAAGATAAGCTTTCATTTAGTTTTAATTGGTATCTTACAATTGACTTCAATTGGTATCCCTTAATATCATATATGATTTCAATTGGTATCTTTAAGTATCAAATAAACTTGCCCTTTGCAGTGCATCCTAGCAAGTAGGTAGTTTTTAACTTCCAAATTCTTAGTATTTGCTTGCTTTGGTCGTGTTGGCATCAATCACCAAAAAGGGGAAGATTGTAAGGAAAATAGACCCTTGGCCCATTTACTTTGGATTTTGGTGTTTGATGACCAACACAACCAAATTAGACTAATGAATTTGCAAGTGTTTGTTTTGTAGTTCAATAGGGTGCAAGACGTAACTTGGACGAAGGCGACATGATGATCCAATGATCAACACCTCAAGCAAGACCTTAGGAGCACAAGAGAAGACCCAAGAGATCAAACAAAGTCCAAGCATGAAGATTGGAACCAAGCCATACGCAAGATCGCGAAGAAACGAGCTCGTAGAGGCGATCGGACGCTGGACCGGATGCTGGTGGCTTGGTAGTTGGGACGACCGAACGCTAGACCGGTGGCTTGGCAGTCAGGACGACCGGACACTGGACCAGTGGCTAGGCAATCAGGACAATCGGGCACTGGACCGGTGGCTCTACAGTTGGGACGATCGGACACGGGCGGCGAAACTGACCGGACGTAGGGAAGCAGCGTCCGATCGAGTACAGTAAGGTTCCAGAGCGACAAATCTACGACCGGACACGTCTGGTGGCAGGCGACCAGACGCTGGCCAGCATCCGATCAGTATATTGCCGGCTCAATGGTCAGGACGACTGGACGCGTCCGGTCAGGATGATTCAGCGTCTGGTTAGTAGCAGTTTCGCGGGAATTCGACCCCAACGGCTACTTTCTCAGTGGGGCTTTTAAATACAACCCCCAACCAGCCATTTGAGTAGTGTGGAGCTGAGGAAACATACCAAGGGTGTTGATACACCATTTTAGTGATCTCCACTTGCATAGTGCTTAGTGATTCATCAGGTGATTAGCGTAGGTGCTTTGCGAAGTGCTTAGGTTGATTAGACCACCGCTTATGCGCTTGCTCTAGGTTTAGGCCTAGTGTTTAGTGAGGTTTGCATACCTCTTACCACTCGGTGCTTGTGAGCACCATTGTTTTACATCGGAGGGGCTTAAAGTCTTGCGAGATCACACCAACCGTATTTGTGGTGTGGCCGCCACCGTGTACTAGAGGGAACAAGGCCCACGGTGTTTCAGCCGGAAGCTTGATAGTGAAGACAGTGGGGAGCATCCAGGAGAGGCTTGCCAGAAGGCACGTCGGAGACCCACTTGCGTGTGGGGAAGGCCCAAGGCTATCCACGGACTTACCCGACCAGGAGCTTGGCCCTTGCGAGGGATTCCTTGCGAGGGGCTCCAACAAGAACTAGGGAGAAGCTTGCGCGCTTCTTGATACCTCGGTAAAAATACCACAGTCATCGACGGGAGTTTGCATATCTCTATCTTGCTCTTTAGCTTCCACATTTACATTGATTACTTTACTACGTTTGCGGTACAGATAGCAACACACTAGCAAAACCATAGTTGCACATCTAGATAGTTTATCTATTGCACAGGTTTTGCTAGGGTTAAAAAAAGAGGCCATAGTTTAGAGTTAGGATTTTTAAGTTGCCTAATTCACCTCCCCCTCTTAGGCGTCACGGTCTCTTCAGAAGCTACTATAAAAATTTTAGGGTTTTTGCTATCACCAATCTACCACAAAAATTCCTACAATTATTAATCAAAATAATACTAAGCATCTCAACTATTTTAATGCTCCTTAGCAACCACATAGATATGTATGAACTAACTATACTAATAGGTAGACAATGTTTTTGAGAACCTAACAAAATTAGTTTCATAATTTTTGGATATCTACATTAATTTATATTAATTACTAAAGTTTAGCTCAGAATTAAAATGAAAATCTATTTCTATTTCCCACAAAAAAGATAAACTAATTTTGGCCCAATGCGGCCCATGCAGGGCGTGGCCCACGCAAGGAGGCGGCCCACGGCAAGGAGCTTGTGCGTGCATCGGCACTCTTGCAAAAATGCCCTCATATTATCAGACAATGGCGCAAACACTACACGTACTATTTCTATAGACATCGACTTTGCAACGGAGCCCTCGTATCTTTTCACCTTCGCACCGGAGAGGTCCCCGAGATGCCCCGCTCTCGCCGGCGCGATGAACGATAGCACTAGGTGGTACGCCAGCCACTCGAGGCTCGCATCGACCCAACTAACGAGCCAAACCCCATCTACGACCCTAACACCTACCCTAAGCGGCGATATGGAGCAACAGGGCGCATTGGAGCGAGCTGCCACCGCACGCGGTCGCCCACGATGGCGTCATGGTCATCCCGGTGAGCTACATCGCTAATAGGACGATAGAGATAGGGGATAAGCACTAGGGGCACACTATGAATCCGATCGAAGTGCTGGTTCGGCCGACGACTACCTGAGCAGGGCTGGCCGCGTGCGCGCGACGAGCATGGCGACGAGCCGTGGTGAACACGGCCACGTCAGTGGCGCGCGGGGAGGCAGTAGCGCTTCCACTGGCATACGCATGGTGGAGAGGGAGCCAAGGCAAGCTAGTGGTGTAAAGGAATTTGCGTGGGTGATGTGGTGGAGACTGACCATGGCATAGGCGGTGACGGGTCTTAACGGTGCGGTGGCAGGGCGAAGCTCCAAAATTGAGGCTCGGCTGAGCCACAATCAAAGCGGGGTGGGGGCAGCTAGAGAGAGGACATGAGGATGGAGGCATGGACAAGAGGGATTGATGAGAGGTGGCCCCTCGTAGCGGCAACACCGGTGTGATTCGACGGCGGTAGGGAGACGAGAACAGAGAGAGGGAGTGAGGGGAGCGGTGGGGAAGGGCCAGCCAGCGACTCGATAAGGGCGTACCATAGCGGGACATAGTTAGCACGATCGGCGTAGACCGTGGCTAGGGACTAGCTGACAGACACGCATGCTCACGACCAATGTGGCCCACACGCCACAGTGCCATCAATGGCAAGGCAACGGCGACACAACCACGTGCGCGCAGCATCAAGGCGGGCCAGCGGCGTAGCGCAGCTATAGGTGCGTAGCGTGGTGATGCGACTGTGGTGGCATAGCAATATTCTTCTTCAACAGCAAGTATTTCATTGTCATCTACAAAGTTTACACTTCCAACTTTATTTAAGTATCACACACATGTTCTATAGTATTTTTGCTTAATAAAAATTGATTTTAAACCCTACTTGATATGCATATGCATGAACCATCGAATGAACTTTCGTTTAGCATTTCTATTGATCATTTTGAGTTACAAAAATTGATCTACAGACTTCACCACATGCATTAACACACAAGTATAATGCTCATGACATGTTTTAGCAGATGATTAATGGGGTAACACTAAGAGTGTTACAGCTCTACCCCCCTTAAATAAAATCTCGCCCTGAGATTTCATGTGAGTGCCTAGTGTAGGAAAAGAGATAAGAATAAATTCTGATTTAAACAATTACCTTAGTGAACTAGAAAGAAAGTGGGGATAATGCTTCAAGATATAGCTTTCTTGCTCCCACGTTGCTTCGTCCTCCGAGTGATTTTGCCACTAAACTTTATAAAACTTCACCACATTATTTCTAGTCACTCTTTCTTTTTCATCTAAGATCTTGATGGGATGCTCAATATAAGACAAGTTGGGCTGGAGGGGAAGTCCTTCAATTTCCATAGCTTCATCGAGGACCCGCAAACATTTCTTTAACTAGAAAACATGGAAGAAATTATGTACTGCTAACAAAATATCCAGGAGCTAGATATGATAGGCAATAGAATCACACAGGGACAAAATCTTGTAAGGTCCAACATAGCGAGGGCTAGCTTTTTCTGGACACCAAAGCGATACACCCCTCTCATGGGAGACACTTTGAGATACACATGATCACCAACTTCAAATTGTAAGGGCCTTCTTTGCTTGTTCGCATAAGTTTTCTGACGATTCTGAGCTGCCTTCAAATGACTCTGAATAACACTAACTTGATCTCAAGCTTCTTTGATAAAATCAGGTCTAAAATAACCATGGTCTCCCACCTCAACCCAATTAAGTGGTGTTCTATATTTCTTGCCATATAAAGCCTCAAATGGTGCCATTCAAATGCTTTCTTGAAAACTATTGTTATAAGAAAACTCAGCTAAAGTCAAACATTTGTCCCACTTTTCTAGAAAAAAGATGACACAAGCTCTCAACATATCCTCAAGTACCTGATTGACTCTTTTTGTCTGACCATCAGTTTATGAATGATAAGCTCAACTTCTAAGGAGACTAGTACCAAGACATTTCTAGAGTTGCTCCTAGAAACAAGAGACAAAGACTGACCCTCTATCAGAGATGATAATAAGAGAAACTCTATGCAGGGTCACAATCCGATCAAAATACAACTTGGCATACTTCTTGGCTAAATATCTGGTATCCACCGGAAGAAAATGATTAGCGGACTTGGTAAGACGATCCACAATGACCCAAATAGAGTCATAGCCCTTGGACGTGCTGGGTAAACCCACAATAAAATCCATGGAAATATCTTCCCATTTTCAAATAGGGATGGGCAAGGGCTGTAGAAATACAGGCGTACGCATATGGTCCACCTTAACTCTTCCACAAGTGTCACACTCTGAGACGTACTTGGTAATATCTTGTTTCAGATTTGGCCACCAATACAAGTGACGCAAAGCATGATACATCTTATTACTTCTTGGATGAATGGATAACTTGGAGTTATGAGCTTCATCCAAAATCTTTCTCCTAAGCTCCTCACTTGATAGAACAACCAATCTATTCTTGAACCTCACTACACCTTGATCATCAATACTAAAATATGGACCACGCTCTTCGGTGATTAACTTCTTAATGTGAGGAATTCCTAAAGTATCTTGCCTTTGCTCGATAATAATTTGCTCAAGTAGATATGAGACTAGAGCAATGTGAGCTAGCACCTCAGCATGGTTGAGAGACAAAGGTGCTTCTTCAACTTGATATGACTTTTGGCTCAAAACATCAGCTACCACATTAGATTTTCTAGGATGGTAATGAACCTCCAAATTATAATCCTTGATTAGCTCTAGCCATCTCTATTGCCTCATGTTTAGCTCGAACTGAGTTAAAATATATTCGAGGTTCTTGTGATCCGTATAAATATGCACTTTATTTCCCAACAAATAATGTCTCTAAATTTTTAGAGTGTGCACCATAGCAGTCAGCTCTAAATTTTAGGTGGGATAATTCACCTCGTGCTTTTTTAGTTGGTGTGAAGAATAAGCTATCACATGTCCATCCTACATAAGCACTCATCCTAATATAGTCCTTGAGGCATCACAATACACATCAAATGGCCTGTCAATATCTGGTTCGGTGAGAACAGGAGCAGTGGTAAGAAAATGCTTCAGAGCTTGGAAAGCTTCTTCACAAGCCGGACTCCATACAAACTTTCTGGAGCAACTTGGTCATTGGTTGGTCTATTTTGGAGAAGTCAGGAATGAAGCACCGATAATAACCAGCAAGACCAAGGAACTAATGGATCTTATGCACTGACTTTGGAGACTTCCAATTTAACACATCTTGCACCTTGCTTGGGTCCACAGAGATACCCTTAGGTGTCTGAACATGTCCCAAAAACTACACTTGATCTAACAAAAACTCACACTTGCTAAATTGGGCATACAGCTTGTGTTCCCTTAATCAAGTCAATACTATCCGAAGATGTTGTGAATGCTCTTCTTTGTTCTTGGAGTATATCAAATTGTCATCAATGAACACCACTACAAACTTATCCAACTCTAGCATGAAGACATAATTCATGAGATACATGAAGAATGCAGGAGCATTGGTGAGACCAAAGGACATGACTAGGTATTCATACAACCCATACCTAATAGAGAAAGCTATCTTTGGTATATCTTATGGACGAATTTTAATTTGATGATACCCAGAATGAAGATCAATCTTTGAAAACACCTTTGCACTAGCCAACTGATCAAACAAAGTATTAATATGAGGTAAAGGATACTTGTTCTTAATGGTTACCGCATTGAGATGGTGGTAATCCACACACATCCATAGAGTACCATCCTTCTTCACAAAAATAGTTGAGCAACCCTATGGTGAAGAGCTAGGATGGATAAAGCCCTTCTCCAATAATTCTTCTAACTACTTCTTCATTTCTGCTAGTTCTTTAGGAGCCATGTGGTAGGGATGCCATGAAATAGGAGCAGTGCTAGGTTCTAACTCAATAGTAAACTCCACATCCCTATCCGGTGGCAACCTAGGTAGATCTTCAGGAAAGACATCCGAAAACTCACAGACCATAGAAATAGAAGTAAGATCAAGAGAAGCTTCAACATGAGCAACAACTGGTAAGGCTGGATCTGAGGGCATAAGAAGAGACATCCTATCCTCGGAAGAAGAAAGCCATAACTCAACAACTCTCTACTTAAGGTTCAAGACTACCCCATAAACTCACAACCAGTTCATGCCCAGAATTGCATCTATGCCTTGCCCAAGCAACACCATGAACTAGAGGTGGTAAGTGTGAGTGGCTAGCACTAATCTGACTATGTCTGTCTGAGTATTAACGCACAACTGCGCACCTAGAGTACTGATTCTATAGGTAATAGGAATAGCCATAAGAGATATATTGTGCCTCTATGCAAACCCCATGCTCATGAATGAATATGATGCACCAGAATCAAACAACACATATGCTGGGTGGAAATCAATGGTAAACATACCAGCCATCACAGGTTCATTCTGTAAAATCTCCTCAGCCTTAGTGAAGTTGACTTGTCCAGAGCGGCTTATGGGCACCTTCTTCTTGATAATCGTCCTCTTAACCAGATGGGAGTTGGCTGAAGGCTGGGAAGACTACGCAGGCTAGTTCTGTGGACACTCCCGAGCATAGTGGCCCTCCTTGCCACACTTGAAACAAGCACCAGACTTGTTCCCCTATCCCTGACGAGGTAGAACCTACTGTCCTTGAGGTTGCTGTTGCACCTGCTGAGTAGGTGCATGATACTGGGTGGGAGGTGCCTGGTAAGCCTGCTAAGATTGATGCCGACTATCCACCTGGAGAGTGATAGAACATCCTCCTAACAACCTACACCTTCTGAGCCTATGGGTGTCTAGAAGATCCAGTGATCACCCGCTTGCGCTTCCACTCCACCTGAGAATCATGCTGAAGTCCCTCCATAGCAATGGCTACATTCATCAAAGCACCAAAAGTCTGATATCCCCTAGTGTATAGCTCCTTTTGCAAGATGCAAGAGAGGCAATGGTAGAAACAGTCTCTCTTCTTCTCATCAGTGTGTACATGGGTCCTAGCATACTATGCAAGATGGTTGAACTTGTTCACATAATTTATCATAGTCATACTCCCTTGCTTCAGATCTAGGAACTTAGTCAACTTCCTGTTCAACAAACCAGTAGGAATATAGTACTCATGGAAAGCAGTGGTAAACTCCTACCAAGTCACACGGTGGTCCACCGGCTGCATGGCATTGAAAGTACCCCACCATGCACTAGCAGACCCCAGAAGCTGCTGTGCGGCAAAGCGCACCTTCTGCTCTTCAGTCATAGTGAGCAGCTAAAACTTCTGCTTTAGAATACGAAGCCAATGCTCCATATCTAGAGGCTCAGCAGTTGGCATGAATGTAGGCGGGTGTGTCTTCAGGAAGTCCTGGTAGGAACAAGGCCCCACAAGAACATGGGCACCACCCTCGTTTTCACCATTGCCACTAGGGCCTCCATGGGCGAAGCCACCAATAGCCTGGGCAAGCATCTCTAAGGCATGGGCTGACTCACACCGAGCAGCCAGCATCTCCACCATCATCTCCACATGGGTCATTAGAGGTGGTGGTGGCAGAGGAGGAGGAGCCAAAAGTGGGGCCTCATGGTTGTTCCCATTGGTGTTGCCATTGTCCTCACCGTGACCATTATCACCCTGGTCTGCCCCAGCACTGGTACTCCCCCAACCAGACCTCAGGTTCATCTATAAATAGATAAGAACCAACCATTAGGGACAGCCCTCCAAATTAGGAACAAGAGACTAAGAGAAATGATAAGGCTTTTTTAAAGTATTCTTTTAGGTTATCCTATCAATTCACTCATCCAAATTATATGTGTGGGGGGAGTTTAGTTTAAGCAAGATTCTCTTTTCATGATGCATGCATCGGCCTACCCATTCACTTAAGCCAGAATATAGCGGCATTCGTAAAATTTTTTGGCACATCGCACACTCACTTTTCGCTTGCTAAACAATTCTTACGCAGCGTAAGTTAGTGTACCTACAAAAAATTGATTAGATAAAACCAGTGCCGCATCCTACTTTTCGTAAAACTTTTGTTGGTCAAATTTTTTATTTTGAAAAGTGTTATGAAACTCATAACTCATTATTGGCTCTGATACCACCTATGGCAGAATCGTTTGAAATAACACACCTTTGGAGGCGCTTGTCTTCCACTAGACACTAAGCACCCCAAAAGTAAGCTACACCAGGCGGTTCCATCGAGCACACCCTAAGGGAGAACTCGAACAATCCACATTTTTCATCCAGAATCCAATAATGAGAATGAGTTTACAATACTTAGTCTATTTCATACAACAAGAGTTCTCAAAAAAACATTATTACAATACCAAGTTCAGAGTGTAGAATTTCAACAGCGGAATTGAAATAAACATCTAATGATAAGATACAAGGATCCATCTGTGCCCACCAGAAGAATCCTACACACAACAGCCACTTCTCATGCTGCACCTACAACAGGGGTAAATAAACCCTGAGTACACAATATACTCGCAAGACATACCCGACTAGTGGGAATAATTTCTCGACTCCAAAGGATATGATAAGCTTTATGGTTTGTTGGGTTTCCTTTTTACGAAAAGCATTACTAGTAGTGAATCCTTATGTATGTGTTTTATTAGTAGTCATGATTAGTTCATTAGCTAACCATTCTATGTAAGCACCTGTTCTACTTTCAAGCAAGAGTTGAGCAATTAGATCCATTCATCCCCTTTCATCTTCTAGTTCTTACTATGGTGCTCGACCATAGCCAAGTTGTACCATATCACACGGTGATTCATGAACCAATGTATCCTAGCTGGGTACCCCAAAACACACGCCCTGCTTGTACCCCAGGCATAAGCAAGACCAACCCACCACTCTCCTATCAAGGGCTCTAGGTCCCCGTCCAAACTTAGACTCCAAGCCCCCACTCCTGAGTCCCAGACTTAGTGTGGTGCTTAGACCTCCACCATCCCCATCTCTAATCAGTTGGTCTAGAAAGAGCCTGAACCCACAACAAGAGAGCAATGAGCCTTCCCGCTCCCATAAGCAATTATGTGCTCAGGATAATAAGTCTGTGACCTGACTACCATCCACAACAACGGATAGTCCTTAACCGATACGGACAGGGAAAATAGTGTAACCAAGCTATGCCCCGTTTACCATGGGACACAACCTATTACACCCACCAATACCCATACCATATCCCTGCCCAGTCTCTATTTCCTTTCACCATTTAATCATGAGAGTAATAATAATAATCACCTATTATGAGTAACAGCAGGTTACTCACGCTACTGATAGCCTAAGCATAGCAGCTACTCAACCTATGCTAGTAGGACTCATAGGTAGGTTTATCTATACATGTAGTTTCAATATAAATCCTGTAACAGAAATGCACATCACAAATATATATCTAGTGATTATTCAAAATAAGGGTTATGCACCAGGGCTTGCCTTGGGCAGGTGGATTGTCAGCTATGTTAGTCGTCGATGGCTTCAAGGCTTCCTCCTGTACGAGAACCTCCTCCTTGTACTCCTTAATCACCTCCTTGTATTCCTGCTCTCTGGTAGTCATGAACTCCACCAACTCATTCTCTACATGCATGCAATGATGATGCAACTCTTAGTATTTTGGCAACAACAACTCTTAAAATAAGAATACACATGCTAAGCTACTAAGCTAGCTCTAATGACTAAGATACTAAGCTAATCATTATCTCTACCAAATAGATTTCAAGCTCACCCTAAAAGTGCATAACTTTTATAAACCAATATCATGCCATTATTCCTTTAGCCTTAATGGGTATTTAGCTACCATATTAAGTAGTCTATTCTAGGGTTACAAAAATTATAGTGAGTATATAATACTCCCTCCGTTCCTTAATATAAGCCATATAGATTTTTAAAGAAAATTCCAAAATATAGGTACGTATTAGCTTCCACGTCAATTAGTTTAGAAACCTTTCCACCGTACATAGCATATGCCCCAACCAATCCCTTAGATTTAGGAAGCAATCTGATTGGAAGAGAGAAGATGGCCTGATTTTTCTTTTTTTCCTCGGTCTCACATCCTTCCCCAAGCCGTGCGTCAATATTGGTGCTAAAAACTATATGGCTTATATTAAGAAACGGAGGGAGTAATACAATAAAGCTACTATAAAAATTTTAGTGTTTTTGCTATCACCAATCTACCACAAAAATTCCTACAATTACTAATCAAAATAATATTAAGCATCTCAACTATTTTTAATGCCCCTTAGCAACCACACAGATATGTAAGAACTAATCATACTAACAGGTAGACAATGTTTTTAGGAACCTAAAAAAATTATTTTCAAAATTTTTTGATATCTACATTATTTTATATTAATTGCCAAAGTTCAGCTCATAATTAAAATGAAAAGCTATTTCTATTTTCCACGAAAAAGATAAACCGATTTTGGCCCAATATGGCCCACGCGTGGACGCGGCCTACGGCGGGGAGCCCGCACGTGCGCTAGCACTCTTGCAAAAACACCCTCATGTTATCAGACAATAGCGTGAACACTACACGTACAATTTCTATAGACAACGACTTTGAAATGGAGCCCTCGTATCTTTTCACCTTCGCACTGAAGAGGTCCCTGAGATGCCCCACGCTCGCCGACGCGGCGGACGGTGGCACTAGGCGGTACACCGGCCACTCGAGGCTCACACCGACCCAACTACCAAGCCAAACCCCATCTACGACCCTAACGCCTACCCTAAGCAGCGATACGGAGCAACAGGGCGCACTAGAGCGAGCTGCCACCGCTATCAGAATGGTAGAGATAGGGGATAAGCACTAGGGGTACACCGCAAACCCGGCCAAAGTGGTGGTTCGACCGACGACTTCCTGAGCAGGGCTGCCCGCGTGCGCACGACAATGAGCCACAGTGGACATAGCCGCGTCAGCGGTGGTGGGGAGGTGGTAGCGCTCCCACTGGTGTGCGCACGGTGGAGAGGGAGCCAAGGCGAGTTAGTGGTGCAGAGGAATTTGCACGGGTGAAATGGTGGAGGATGGCCATGGCATGGGCGGTGACGGGTCTTAATGGCACGGTGGTGGGGCAAAACTCTAAAATTGAGGCTCGGCTGAGCTGCAATCAAAGCGGGGTGGGGGCGGCTGGAGAGGAGACATGAGGGTGGAGGCGTGGACAAGAGGGGTTGATGAGAGGTGACCCCTTACAGCTGTAGTGCCGGTGTGATTCGATGGTGCCAGGGAGACAAGAACAGAGAGAGAGAGAGTGAGGGAGCGGTGGGGGAGGGGCAGCCAGCGACTCGATAAGGGCGAGCCTTGGTGGGACGTGGTTGGCATGACTGGCGCAGGCTACGGCTAGGCACTAGCCGATAGACACACACGCTTGTGATCTGCATGGCCCGCGCACCGCAGTGCCATCAATGGCAAGGCGACGGCAATACAGCCATGTGCGCGAAGCGTCAAGGCGGGCTAGCGGCGCAGCATAGCTGCAGGCGCACAGCGTGGTGATGCAACGGTGGCGGCAGCGGTGTCAACACAGCGTGGGCGTAGAGACAGCAGCAGCACCAGCGGTAGCCATGGTGGTAGGGGTGGTTGGGCGTAGAGCGGATCGACGGCCTAGCGGTGTGGCCAGAGCGGCCAAGCCATGGTAAGGCCACGGCAGCCACAGCCAGCCAGTGCGTGGCCACATGCGCACGCACGGCACAACCACGCGACGACGTGGGTTGGCCACGCCCATGGCGCCAGACAGCACTAAGCTATGATGTGCATGAATTTTAAAAGCGTTGATCACAACCAAACCGTTGCTCCTAAACCTAAACTGGCTTCACTACACTCAAGATGGCAATTGGAACTACTAAGGCCTCGTTTGGCAGGGCTTCTCCACCGGCTTCAGGAGTCGTTTTCTACCAAACGGGATAAAGTAAAATAGCTTCACTTGTGAAGCCCTTAAAAACATGCTCTCACAGTGATTTGGGGTGGGATGGAGCCAAAAAAGTGGCTTCTCCCGCCTCCTCCTACAGGCCCCTAAAAATATGCTCTCATAGGGAAGCCATTTTGCCAAACGATTTACCAAAATTGCTTTAGCTCCACTGGTGGAACTATTCGTGGAGCTGAAGCCAAAAAATGGCTTCACTAGTTGTCGGGTACCATAGAATGGGGTACCCCGAGCGTACACCAAAAGGGTCACTTAAATCCTATCAACAATAAACCTAGAGGGTAAGTTATGGGCTCATCACCGGCCATGTTCGAGCCCACCAGGCTCTCCATCTCACCTCAGGCCTCGCACGGGAGGTCTCGACGCCCTGACGCAATCTCCACCTCGCGCGAGGCTCTCGCGAGAGGTCTCATCAAGGAGCCCAATCTCTGTCTCGCCCGAGGCCCTGTGCGAACAACCTCGAATAAGACAACTATTCTCTGTATCGCTCAAGGCTGGCTTGTCAACAACCCATCGCTCCCACCTCGACCAGTCTTCCCGATAGCATGTCACGTCCTATTAAATGCGTCAACCACTCCCACAATCTCAGCTAGACGACGGCCCAACACTACGGAGTGGCCGACAGGACAAGAAGTCGCATCAGCGCCATACCGGCTGATACGGGGCATGACGGGGATTACCGGCCACTATATCCTGGCGCTGTGCCCATGATCAGCGCTCGCACCGCACTATGCCCCGCAATTCCCGCCCCAAAGACAACGCGGCATGGGAAGTCTGGCTTGGGTCATCACCGCCTCCGAATTAGTGTACCAGATCGACCGCTCCCTCCAGGCCTCAGCACTCTACGCTAGGGTCTTGGCTATCTCGGCATTCACGTCTGTCGAGACCCCCCACCATGGTTCAGCCTCGGCACCAACCGAGCCTCAGCCTCGCGCACAGTTGATCCACAGTGACTTGCACACTGACTACCATACCCGTCCCGAGGTAGCCCAGGAGCTCCCATGACGCGCAGGATCTGATGTGACCAACACGTCGCCCTAGCGCTCCAAGGACGGACCGCTCCGATGACCACAACGCCATAGGAACAGGCTTTAGGGCTCAGACACGCTGCCTCTGTTCACACGACACCGTATAGTTAGCTCATGTACTACCCTTGTCCTCCCTTCAAACTATAAAAGGAAAGGACTTGGGCCATTTTGGGGAGATAGGTTCTCACGAAGAACGACACCTTGTAACACGCACACTTCCCTACCGCTTGAGAGCAATGTCCCAAGCGGCCCACATCGCTTCCCACCGAGACCTGGGACTAACTCCCTCTCTCATCGTGCTTGTAACCCCCTACTACCAGCACTTCGGTGCAAAGAATACAAGATCGATCTCTTAGACTGGACGTAGGGCACCAGTTGCCTGAACCAGTATAATCCTTGTGTCTCTTTGCATCACCATCCAGGATTGGGAATATGCAGCACAAATTCACTAGTTGGTTGAGGACCCCCCGGTCCGACACATCGATAGTTGGTGCGCCAGGTAGGGGCCTCTGTGTGTCAATTTCGTCATCCCAACAAGTTCCGGATGGCAGACCCCGTACGATCGCTGCGTCTTGGCACGGTGGTCTGGTTTGGGAGCCTAGAGTTCATGTCTCTAGGGCACGAGTACGATATGGTACTTCTCACACCCTGAGCCCCGCCTGCCAACGACGACGTCATGCACAGGCAGCCCAGGCACAAGCGGTGCCTGGGCGGCCGTTCTCGTCGCGCTCGATAGGCACGATGCGAGCAGGATCACCCCGATGCCACGCAAACCCAGGGTGATTCACCGCTCTCCGATGATATCCCACGACCAGCTGTTGGCGCAAGGCCCCTGATTGGGGACCTGTCTAGCCTGAGCCTAGATAAGGGAAAGACGCCAGTGGCACCCGGCGACACCCTAACATCAAGCTCCGCTCCACCACTCTCTGAGGAGCCAACTTCGGTGGAGCAGAGCTTGGTGACGGCACCTTCTCCATACCCCTTCGGGTTGAGAAACGCCGCCGCCTCTAAAGCTTACGCCTATGCTTCCACTCACGTGGATCTCTCGGAGCGCCACCAGCGCTTTGCTTTCAACTTCGACACTGCCACGTCGACCCACACCCACGCCGACTCCTCGGAGGAGGACGAGGCGTGGGCCGGAGCGGATTTCTCCGACCTCCATGACCACGAAACCATGCATCGCTTCTTAGCCGCAAGCGACTATTGCTTTGGCTACTCTGATTCTGACGATGAAGGTACTTACGATCCCTCACGTGAGTGCTTCCACATTGGACTTGGGATGCCAAGCATGGGCGATGAGGACGAGGGGGCAGGCAACCGCACTCCGCTTCATCAGGGAACAAGCGATGCCATGCCTTCACGCATTATCCCACCGGTAGCACGGGGCGAGAACCTTGCCCTCGGACAACTCCAACATTCGGACCTAGAGCAGCTCCGCGAGCTTTAGGCCAAGGTCAAGCAAGATCAGATCCTTCTGCAACAGCTCCGAAACACTCTCGAGCAGGAGCAGCAAGGTCACGCTGATGGTGGAGGAGCCCGACGATGGGCTCGCGATGTGCACCACCGCATCAATGACAATGAAGGGGACGATCATCCCCCAATCTTCAATCACGCCAGCCAGAATGTCGTGGCTACGGCGATGCTAGCATGTGTGATGCTCGAGCCCTCCACCACGGAAGGGCAACGGGTTCGCGGCGAGCTCCAAGATCTCCTCAAGACCGCTGTGGTGCAATAGGCCGAGAGTTCCGCCTCCCGGTGGCGCGGTGCCATCTCGGACCTCCCCTCAACACTGCATCGGTAGGATAGGGAGGCCTCGGTTTGTCCCAAGCCTGCTCAGGTGCTGACCATCAATAGGGTCCCCCCGGTCCATGACCGCCTCAACAATCGACGTGAGGCCCAGGGCGACCACGAGGTGATTGGCCGGCGACGGCGCCACGATGGTGAGGGGCCCGCTCGAGGCTACCATCCGCATCGAGGCGGCTGATATGACAGTGAGGAAGACTGCAGTCCTTCTCCTGAACCACCTAGCCCTCGAGTCTTTAGTAGAACCATCCGCAATGCTTAGTTTCTAGCCAGCCAACCTCACCAAGTATAGCGGCGAGACCAACCCCGAGCTCTGGCTTGCTGATTACCGCCTGGCTTGTCAGCTAGGTGGCGTAGATGATGATCGGCTCATCATCCGCAACCTCCCCTTGCTCTTATCAGACTCAGTGCGAGCCTGGCTCGAGCACCTTCCTCCCTCTCAAATCCACGACTGGCGTGACTTGGTTTGGATCTTCATCAGGAATTTCCAGGGCACATACGTGCGCCCTGGAAACTCCTGGGACCTTAAGAGTTGTCACCAAAAACCAGATGAGTCTCTTCAAGACTTCATCCGGCGCTTCTCTAAATAGTGCACCGAGTTGCCCAGTGTCAGCGACTCAGAGATCGTCCAGGCTTTTCTCTCTGGCACCACCTGCCGAGACTTGGTTTGAGAATTAGGCCAGAACATGCCGCGCTTGGCTACTGTGCTCCTCGACATCGCCACCAATTTCACCTCAGGCAAGGAGGCTATAGGGGCCATCTTCCCCACGGACGACGCCAAGGGGAAGCGGAGGGATGAGGCCTCGAGGCCTCAGTTCCTTGCCTCCCCAAAAGAAAGAAGAAGGATCACCAGGGGAAGCAGGCCGTCCTCGATGCCGATATGGTCATGGCCGTAGAATGCAAGAATCCCTGAGGCCCTAGGGGCCCCAGGCCTTTCGACAATATGCTTAAGAAACCCTACCCTTACCACCAAGGCCCGGTAAAAGCACGCCCTTGAGGATTGCTCCATGCTACGGCGTTACTACGCCAGGCTCGGGCTCCCCGACGACGACGCCAAGCAGAAGGGCGCCGGCGATCGGGATGATGACAAGGACGATGGGTTCCCCGATGTACACAATGCCTTCATGATCTTTGGTGGACCCTCGGCGTGCCTTACGGTGCGGCAGCGAAAGAGGGAATGCCGAGAGGTCTTCTCGGTCAAGGTGGCCACTCCCTGGTACCTCGACTGGTCTTGGGAGGCGATCACCTTTGATCGAGATGACCACCCCGACCATGTTCTAAATCCTAGGCAGTACCCACTTGTTGTCGACCCGATCATCAGCAACACCCGACTCACCAAGGTGTTGATGGACGGAGGCAGCGGCCTCAATATCCTCTACACCAACACCCTGGAGCTCTTGGAGATCGACCGGTCGAGGCTCCAAGGCGACACCGCACCTTTCCACGGCATTGTGCTAGGGAAACGCACGCAACCCCTCAGGCGCATCGACCTTCCCGTCTGCTTCGGCACCCCCTCCAACTACCGCAAGGAGGTCCTTACCTTCGAGGTGGTTGGGTTCAGGGGAACCTACCACGCCATCTTGGGGTGGCCATGCTACGCCAAATTCATGGCAGTCCCCAACTATACCTACCTCAAGCTCAAGATGCCAGGCCCCAGTGGTATCATCACGATTGAGTCCACGTACGAACATGCATACGACTATGACATCGAGTGCATCGAGTACGCCGAGGCTCTTGCGAAGGCCGAGACCCTCATCGTCAATCTCGACCAACTCGGTGGTGAGGCGCCTGACTCCAAGCGTCGTGCAGGGGCGTTCGAGCTCACGGAGGCCATCAAGCTCATCTCGGTCGACCCCGCCTGCCCCGACGACCGTGTGTTGAGGATTAGCGCCACCCTCGACATCAAATAGGAGGTCGTGCTCGTCGACTTCCTCCGTGCGAATGCCGACATGTTTGCATGGAGTCCCTCGGATATGCCGGGCATACCGAGGGAGGTCGCCGAGCACGCCTTGGACATCCAGGCCAGCTCTAGACCGGTGAAGCAACACCTGCGCCGATTCGACAAGGAAAAGCATAGGGCCATCGACAAGGAGGTGCAGAAACTCTTGACGGCCGGGTTCGTCAAGGAAGTGTCCCACCCAGAGTGGTTGGCTAACCCCATGTTAGTTAGGAAGAAAAATGGGAAATGGAGGATGTGTGTGGACTACACTGGTTTGAATAAAGCCTGTCCAAAAGTTCCCTTCCCATTACCCCAAATCGATTAGATCGTTGACTCCACTGTGGGGTGCGAGACCCTATCCTTCCTTGATGCATATTCCGGTTACCATCAAATCAAGATGAAAGAGTCCGACTAGCTTGCGACTTCCTTCATCACCCCATTTGGCATGTACTGCTACATGACTATGCCTTTTGGCCTCAGAAACGCAGGGGCCACGTACCAGCGGTGCATGACCCAGGTCTTTGGCAACCACATTGGGTGAATCGTCGAGGCCTATGTGGACAACATCGTGGTTAAGTCCAGAAAGGCCGAAGATCTCGTTAATGACTTGAAGATAGCCTTCAAATGCCTTAGAGAGAAGGGCATCAAGCTCAATCCCGAGAAGTGTGTGTTCGGGGTCCCTCGAGGGATGCTCTTAGGATTCATAGTCTCAGAACATGGCATCAAAGCCAACCCAGAGAAGGTCTCGGCCATAACCAGCATGGGACCAATCAGAGACCTCAAGAGAGTACAGAGGGTCATGGGATGCCTCACGGCCCTAAGCCGCTTCATCTCGTGCCTTGGCGAAAAGGCTTGCCTCTGTATTGCCTCTTGAGAAAATCCGAGCGGTTTTTCTAGACCCTAGAGGCCAAAGAAGCCCTCGATAGACTCAAAGCGCTGCTCTCAAATCCTCCCGTCCTGGTACCCTCGGCCAGGGACGAGGACCTCTTACTCTACGTCGCCGCAACGACCCAAGTGGTCAGCGCTGCTGTAGTAGTAGAGAGGCAGGAAGAGGGGCATGCTCTACCCGCCCAATGACCTATTTACTTCATCAGCGAAGTGCTCTCCGAGACCAAAATACATTACCCCCACATCCAGAAGCTGGTCTACGCCGTAGTCCTGGCCCGGCGCAAGCTGCGTCACTACTTCAAGTCCTACCCAGTCACCGTGGTATCATCTTTCCCCTTGGGAGAGATAGTCCATAACCGGGAAGCCTCAGGCAGGATAGCCAAGTGGGCCGTCGAGCTTATGGGGGAAGCCTTGACTTTTGTGCCTCGGAAAGCAATTAAGTCTCAGGTCTTGGCTGATTTTGTGGTGGAGTGGACCGACACCCAATTACCACCTGCTCAAGTCTAGATAGAATGCTGGACCATGTACTTCGATGGGTCTCTGATGAAGACCGGGGCAGGCGCGGGTCTCCTCTTCATCTCGCCCCTCAGAGTACACATGCGCTACATGGTGAGTCTCCACTTCGCCGACTCCAACAACATGGCCGAGTACGAGGCCCTCGTCAACGGCTTGTAGGTCGCCATCGAGCTTGGGGTACGGCGTCTCGACATCTGGGGCGACTCGCAACTCATCGTCGATCAAGTCATGAAGGAGTCAAACTACCTCGATCCCAAAATGGAGGCTTACTACAAGATGGTACGTCACCTAGAAGACAAGTTCGACGGTCTTGAACTAAACCACATCACGTGGAAGTACAACAAGGCCACCGACAAACTGGCAAAGATGGTCTCAGCATGGGCTCCGGTCCCCCTAAACGTCTTTGCTAAGGACCTCCACAAACCTTCCATTGACTACACCTTGGTAACAGAGGAGGGCCCACCTATGGAATCCGCAGCGGGGCTCGATGCCCCCTCTACTACTGAGACCCCCCCCCCCCCCGACCAAGCTCAAGGTCATGGAAGTCAACACCGAGCCTCCATAGACTGACCAGGACACGGATTGGCGAATCCTGTTCCTCGATTGGCTTGATCAGGGGGAGCTTCCTATTGACAGGACCGAAGCCCGATGGATTGCGCGCTGAACCAAGACTTATGTCCTCTGCAATGATGAATTGTATAGGCAAAGCCCCTCCGGTGTCATCTAGCGATGCATCACCGCCAAGGCAGGCCGAGCCCTGCTTTGGGACTTGCACGTAGGGGCCTGCAGGCACCATGCGGCGCCTCGGACGCTCATGGGAAACGCTTTCTGTCAAGGGTTCTATTGGCCGATGGTGGTCGCCGACGCCACCAAGCTAGTACGCTCCTGTGAAGGATGCCAGTACTATGCTTAGCAAACACATCTCCTAGCCCTAGCCCTTCAAACCATCCCTATCATGTGGCCGTTCGCCATATGGGGGCTCGACATGGTCGGGCCTCTGCAAAAGGCCCCCGGGGGCTACACCCATCTACTGGTGTCAATCGATAAGTTCTCCAAATGGATCAAGGCTCATCCAATCAATCGAATCAAATCTAAGCAGGCAGTGTTGTTCTTCACTGACATTATCCATAGGTTCGGGGTCCCTAACACCATCATCACTGACAACGGCACACAGTTCACCGGTAAAAAATTATTGATGTTTTGTGATGACCACCACATCTGCATGGCCTGGTCGGCCGTAGGACACCCAAGGACCAATGGCCAAGTAGAACATGCCAATGGCATGATCCTACAAGGCCTCAAGCCAAGAATTTACAACCGGTTGAAGAAGTTTGGCAAGAAATGGCTCACCGAACTCCCATCGGTCATATGGAGCCTAAGGAACACCCCAAGCCGAGCCATGGGGTTCACGCCTTTCTTCCTAGTCTATGGGGCCGAGGCCATCCTCCCCACTGACTTGGAATACAGTTCCCCAAGGCTACATGCCTATAACAAACAAAGCAACCGCACCACCCGAGAGGACGCCCTCGACCAACTGGAGGAAGCCCGAGACATCGCACTGCTGCACTCGGCTAAATACCAGTAGACCCTACAGCGCTATTAGGCTCGGCGTGTCTAAGGCCGAGACTTGAAGGTAGGCGACCTAGTGTTGAGGCAAGCACAGAGCAACAAGGGCCGCCACAAGCTGACCCCGCCATGGGAAGGACCGTACATCATCGCCCAAGTGCTGAAACCTGGGACCTACAAGCTAGCCAACGAAAAGAGCGAAATCTTCACCAACGCTTGGAACATAGAACAGCTACATCGCTTTTATCCTTAAGATTCCAAGCATTGTATATATTGTTTCTCGGAATACAATTGAAACCCGTTTTTTAGTTGTTCTAATTTCTCGAGAAGTTCCCCGAGCCTATTGTCGGTCTCGGCAATACGATGACACTGTAAGGGAGACTCGGCTCTACCTTCGCAGAACCAAATCTCCCTCGGGGGCTAGAGGGGGGATTCCCCCTAAAGTCCCACACGCCATTTTTAGTCGTTTTTCGAAAAAATCCTATGCCAAACCCTCTAGCACGCTCTAACAAATTGGTTGCGGAAAACCCAAGGACCAAAAGCCTGTCTCAGAGCCAGAAGGCCGGTTGAGTCATGAGACAGCCTAAGCCTCTGGGCTACGGTGCTCCCTCACCACCTTTTGCCCAAGGGACGGCTTAGGCTCCAAAGAGGTTTTTTGCAAAGAAATCAGATCGGAGACAACAAGAGGGCAGAGGCTCGGAAATACAAGACAAACGATTAAAGAAACACGAGTACTTTAAAAAGAAAGGCCTCGACAGCCACAAGCATTACGATACAAATCTAATTCCTACTCTATTTACATGGCCGCTTGGGCCCAGGTCAAGGCTCAGCACCTTCGGCATCGGCAGACGGTGGGGGAGGGACCACCTCCTCTTCAAACAACGTTGCCAGCGCGGTGCCAGGGCCTTCCGCCGCCTCCAACAGCATCGTCACCACCTCGTTGGCCTCGTCGTCATCATCGGGCAAGACGTAGCCATCACTGTCACAAAACCGACCAATTTATAAGAATACAAGTACAATGGCAATCCGCAAGCGGTCGCACTGTCATACTTGAACCCATATAAACCCGGTAGTCCGTCGAGTACCACGACGGGTCTCGATAAACGATTTACAACAACCAAGATCGTACAGGATTCAACATACATGCCATATGTTACATAAAGTTCACAGATACTTTTCATCATCAGAGTACGAATAAAAGTTATTACAAACCGAGTTTGGTAAATAAAGCGGAAGGAAATAAGTTTGAAGATAAAGTTTCTAACATAGTTTGATACAGTGCCAAACCAGATCACGGTCCACAAAAGCAAAGATAGGAATTACTTAAAGAAGCCTGCCCAAGGCTTACTCCTCATCCACAGTGGGATAGAAGCAACTCTTGCAATAACCATGGTACACAGTGCCATCTGCAACAATGGGAAAATAAACCCTGAGTACGAGAAGGTACTCAGCTAGACTTACCCGTCATGAACCAGAAATAAAATGACTCCAAGGATTATGCAAGGCTATATAAGTGGACGTAACTTGACAACATTTTGCGAAAAAGGCAATTACCCATTGTACAATTATGATTCCTTTATCAAGTTAATTATAACTATCCATTTCTAGATTAGCAACTATCCTGTGCCAAATATTTGGTATATCATTTAGAAGCATACAATAGTAACCATAGCAGGTATTGTAATTCCATATTCATCTGAACCATCATGTTTCATAACATAGTTGCTACGATGTTGGGAGTAGCCAAGTTTCTCACTATCCGGGAGAGACGGTGATTCGAATCGATTTCAACCAGCTGGGAATTTATTCCTAACACAAACCCAGATCTACCAGCCACGATAGTCTTAGGTCACCTTTGGTACAACTCCGGCACACATTTCGCGGGTCCGTACTGCGCCGCACAATCTGGAACACCAGATGCCAGGATGCTCAGGCCAAGCCTGCCCTTGGGCTCAGTCTGATCGTTCCCCGGAAGGAGCACACAACAGAACGGTTCTCGGCCTGAGTTGAATTACTCGGCTTCGCGGTCGGAACGAGTTATCCGGCCAGCTAAGTGAGAGGCATGCGTTCAATCTTGTCAGAAGCGCCAACAACGGTACGGTCCTTAATCGACACAGACGGGGATAAGTCCACACCCAAGACCTCCATGTCTTGTTGCTTCGCTATCAACTTCCCGTCCGGTCTCAATTTACTTTTACCTCATGGTTCTGTTCCACGATAGCAGATATAGCCAACCGTGCTCTGGTATCCACCTATATCTCGTAGGTGACAGGACATCACCCGACTTCTACCGGTCTAAGCATGGCTAAGCATATATATTCGATCTTGGACCTATACCAGTTAAAGGTGTAATATCTGGACAAGGAATGTACATGCATCAAGTGGTTTCATTCACTCTTATATCCTAATGCATCAATCATAATTACGTAAGTAAACATTTGTAAATTACTGGGAGACTTATAATGCTCCGGGGCTTGCCTCATAGAAAGGAAGTAGGGCGATGGTCAGGACACTCCGGAAGCTCTTCAGGGTTCTGCTCCACGCCTTTGGGAGCTGCGGCTTGCGGATTCTCCTGCGGGTTCCCTTCCTCTGCTTCTTCGAATTCCAGCAACGTGATCTCTTCCTCTGATCCTAGATGCATGAGTATGGCATAAGTATTACGAATGCATATATGTGAACAAGTGCATTATGCTTATTGAGTAGGTGCATATCTCTTCTCGATTAGTACTTAACTACTTCTACATTGCATCGACTATGCCACAACAGTAGCTACTTGTTTCACTCATAACTGGAGTTCTACTAATCCAACAACAGTGATCCTAGACTTTCTGGAATGCTTATCAAATTCTCTACAATTTTGTTATTAATCATTTTTACAGTACACATAAGTTTCAACATGCAACTCATCACACTCTAGAATTTGTCCGGAAACTACTTGAAATGCAATATAGAGTAATAAAACTTCTACTTCATGTAATCATTCAAAATTTGACAACCTAGAATCTACCAACAGTTTAAATATACCAAATACAGTTAAGATAATATAATGGTGAAGTCCAAACTATTTATTTAATTACCTTTATTATTTTATTTAGATATCTAGGTTAAATACTAAACATATATCAGACATACTTATTAAATTCTCAAAAATTTATAGTGCCTTACTAATGCTATAAAAGGACTACTATAAAAATTTCATGTCATTTTATCAAGTAGAACATCCTATACAAAAATGACAAGGAAGCAAGGCTTAAAATAGCATAAATAGAAAACTATATTGAAAAGTGTCAAGCAACAGATTTCCTATTTTTCTTATCATCTTTATGGTACTAGTATACCCTCCAACAAATTTCATGAATTTTAGATTCATAATTAATTTATTAAAATTTATACAAGGATTCACTATTTATAAAATAAAAATCTATAACTATGTATCTACACATGCACTGGTCTTCAAATTTTTACCAGAGTTGATATATGCTAATACTAGCTTACCACAAAAATTTCATAATTTTTGGAGCACAGGAACTCTAGATATAAAATAAACAAATTTGAATGCATTCAAAAGCACATTTGAAATCCCTATTTAAATCCCCATAAATTTCTACTGTTGAAGCCAAGAATATATTTTTCTTAAATACTACACTTCCTAAGCAACACAATCATATTTATTTCACAAATTTTGAAGCTACCTAGCTCAACTTATCAAATTTCCAAAGTGGCACATGAAACATGAACAAATGAACTAGCCCACTTCACTTCTGTCGCTGACTGGCGGGACCCCACTGTCAGCCGGCCCTACCCACCAGTGAGACGAAAACAGGGCATGGCGCCGCGACGGCGCGGGGGCGGTGCTAGCTCACCGGCGGTGACCCTTTTGGCGACGAAACCTGGACTACCATGATCTCCTTGACCTAGTGTACGCACGGAGCTATTTAGGTGGGCGGATGACCGACGCGAAGTACGGCGGCGACGGCCATGGCGGCTCAGCAGAGTTGGACGGCGGCGCTACGTCGGCGGAGGCCATGGAGATGCAGAAACAAGCTTGGACGTGCATCTACACACTACGACGAAGCTACCGCACCCACTATTACTGCTAGAGGTGGTCAGAGATGCCCCGGCCACGGCGAGCGCGCGCTCCGGCGAGGCGCTAGTGATGGCGGCAGCGACGGAAACGGCCAATGGGCCCTCACCTTGGCTCCAATGCGACTGCGAAGGGGTCAAGTAGGTAGGTCGAAGCACGACGCGTCTACGGTTGCAAGAAATGGCGCGACGGTTGGCTGGCGAAGGAGCTGCGCGGCGGCGATGGCTACGGTGGAGCTGCTGGAGCTCAGCGGCTGTGCTTGCGGTGAAGAAGGAGGCAGAAATGTGATACTGGAGGCATGGCTGAGTGCGGGTGGGTGCTGGGGACTTGAAGGCGCGCGTCTGCCTGCCTTGGCCGAGCTGGGCAGAGCACCGGCGACGTGCGGCCAGCCGCGACGTCCACGCGGCGCGCGGACTCTACTCTGGTCGGCCACTGATGAACAGGCGGTTCAGTTCGTCAGTTGCTCGAGCAGTGCCTGACAGCGCGTTTTGGCGACACTTTTCCAGCTAATCCATCGCTCCAACGTGCAAACATTCCACATAGAAATGGTAGACCTAGGTACCATATCCAAAAGTTGTTCAATGATCTCATGCTAAAACGCAACATAAACTAAGTAAAATCATGATCAAAGTCGGCCTGTCCGGCTGTCAGTGATCCAGGACTTAGCAAAATTTCCTAAGTCATGAGATGTTGATTTTACTGATTTTTGTGATTCAATTTCAAGCATGTTAGGAGCTGAATCAGTTAATGACACGAAAATAAAAGTTGTTCCTTATGTCAAACACTACAACATTGCTTTAGTGAACTCCTCCATGCAAGGTCCCTAACACCTAGTTCCAAATTGGTCAAACATGTCACATTTAAAAGATGAAACACACTAAAGCATGGCTTAATGACCTAATTACCCCTAACCATGAATACCAAAATTGTTCATAATGATACTCTACACATGTTCAAGCAATCCACAAGGTCACACCATCATTTCATACAGTGGTCACTCATAGAGCTATCCAGGTCAACACATGTACTATTACTTAAGTGCTTGATCATGAAAGGTGACCTTCATGAACAAGGTTCCTTTTGTTAACCTAAGTGTAGCTAAGGTGTTTTAGTGACTAGCATTACCCACTTGCATTCATTTGCACATGATCATATGCATGTTCCAAGAAACACGAGATAACAAGCAATGTTTCATATGTTTCGATCAAATGTTTCAATTGTAAATGATGATTTATGAATGCTTGATGCTCATGCTCATGTTATGCAAGTCAAGTTATGCAAGGCTAAAACCTAAGGTGTTACAATCACTGATGGCTTGAAGGTCGACACCAACGTAGTGTGAGGCGATGACGGCCAGTGCACACTTGACGCCCGTATGCAGCGCTCCTCGGAGCCGCTCACGTACTTGACCGCTCAGCGTAATCAGACGGCTCCCAAGGGAGCTGCCTGACTGAACCCCCTCGACCACCAGGGCTTCGTAGGTGGCATGGGCGGCACTCTTCAGCACCTCGTGCTCCCTGATCTCAGTCTTGAGCACCATCTGCACCGCGCTGGAAGCCTCGACTGCTCGGGTAACCTCCGCCTTCGACTCTGCACCACAGAAAACAGAATGGGGTTGAGCGAGGGGAAAAACAACCTAAATTAGGGGCGGAAGCCTACGTAACTCACCCTTGGCCTTCTGCTCCCAGCGTTGGGTCTCAACCTGACAGGCCTCGGCTTTCTCCTTCCAGCGCAGGGCCTTAGCCCGGGAAGCCTCGGCTTTCTCCTTCAGGCAATGGGCCTCGACCCGAGAAGCCTCGGCCGCCCAGGAAGCTTCACTCCCTAGCTCTGCGACACACGAGGAAGTTAGGGAACGAACGTAAGAAAAGGCGAATAAAACGAAAAGGAATAGGACTCACCCTCGGCCTTTACCCTCCAAACCACAGCCTCGGTTCACGAGGCCTCAGCTGCTGCAAGGGCCTCATCCAAAGCGCCCTTCGTTAGCTAGTGCACATTCTGTTCTACCCCTAGCTGCCTCACAAGAGCCGTGGCTGAGGCCGTAGCTTCAACAGCTCGAGCCCTGAAGGCATCCCGATCACCGGCCGTGCGGGTGAGCTCCTCCTCCAACTCCTTGAACCATGCCGCCAGAGGGGCGAGCTGCTCCTAGGCCATGGCTGCTTCGACCTTCGCATCTGCACAACAAAGGCGGAGGTCCTCCGCCTCTGTGCTCTGCGCCGATAGGAGCTCGTTGGCGCCGGCAAGAAGGCCCTTCTGCCGCTGAAGCTAGTCCTAGACATCCCTCTCCCGGCAGAGGAAGACCGACTTCCCAAGAGATCGGGTCTCAAGCTCCTAGGGGAAACAGAACAGGGGTCAATCCCCGCAAAGAAAACTCAGAAAAAGACCACCACATGGGAAAAGAAAGCACAAACCTAGGCAACTCCGGGCAAATCGTTGGCCACCACGGACAGCGCTGTCCATAGAGACCGCTCCGCCAGCTGGCGGTACTGCTCGAACGTGTCCCAGCGACCGCCCTCGGCCATGTCCTCGAGAGCAAACAAAGGCTCTGCCTTAGGATCATCCCGGCTTTGCCATAGGACACGTGGGTGGTTCCACCCGTGGGGCTCGGGTCGCACCCGCGCGAGGGCCGAGCTTCCCTTGCCCGGGGATGGAGCCGGCTGGTCCACGACACCGGCCACCTTGGCGCAGGCCATATCCTACGTCTGGGAAGTATCGTCAAAGGAGATCGAAAGAACTTCCACCTCCCGGGCGCTCTCCCGCAATGGCGGCGGGCCTTCAACCAAGGGTGCCGCCAAGGCCTCCGCCGCCTTCATCTCCACATTCTGGGCCGACAGCCCCACCACAATCACATCAGCGTCGGTGGTCTCAGGGGCTCCGGCCTCTGCCATCATGGCCTCGGTGGACCCAGGGGCTCTGGCCTCCGCCATCGTGGCCTTAGTGGTCTGGGGGGCTCCGGCCTCCACCATCATGGCCTCGGCGGTCGTAAGGGCTCTGGTGCCCGCCGCAGCGGCCTTGATGGTCCTAGGCGCCGCAGCCTCGGTCGCCCCGGCCTGTGAAACCCTGGGGACCTCGGTCCTGATGGTCTCAGTGGCCAAGGGAACCTCGGCTGCATCCGACCCACAGGCCTCACCTTCGCGGGGCGGAGGCACACCCTCTCCCTCCTATGTCAGGGCCACCTCGGCAGTCCCTCCTTGGGTGGCCGGCTCCTTAGGGTCGGCCCTCGCCAACGCCATGCCACAATGTAGGGCAGCATGCACCTCCACCACCCAGTGGGCGGTGGAGCTAGGGTTAACCTTGAGCACTTTAAGGGGTGCCAAGGTAGGCACCTCCGCAGGTCGCTTCCGGCTGAGGACAAGACGTTTACAGGGTCAGCATGAGACAAAAGAACGAACGGAAAGCACTACGACCCCACCAAAAATATACCTACCTCGAGCGGGGCAGTAACCGCTTCACCATGGCGACCCTTGTCTGCAAGGGCGGTGGTGGCGGTAGAGGCAAGGCCTCCGTGTCCATCGGCGTCGGTTGGTCCTCAATGACCCCGGCGCCCCCTCGGAACTCTACGGGGGCAGTTGCATCGCCTCCACCACCACCTGCTCCACCGCTGCTGCCGAGCCCACTAGGCTGACGGCGTGTTTGCCCAACGCCCACGCCTTGGGCGTGTCGGCCTCGGCCCCGGAGCAGGCAATTGCCGACCCTGGGTCTGCTCCTCCTCCTCCTCCTAGGAGTGCCGGGCTACTTGCTAATGCCCCGGGCACCACCTCCACTATGTCAAGGAGATGGTCTAGGGGTCCTCGCCCCACCTTGCCCTCGTCATCCCTATCCGAGGCCTCCATCGACAGCGACGGCGATGGGGATTCCTCCAATGGGAAACCATCCTTCCTTTGTTGCCAGCGGCACTTATCCAACTCCTCACACGCGAGGATCTTCTTCGTGCGCTTCACTGCCTTGGCGTCCTTCTTCTTCTTCTGCGCCTCGGCGTGCATCCGGTTGATCGCCCGCCGCCTCGCGTCCTCGAGAACGGGCAGCGGAGAGGAGCGCACGTCCCTCATCCCCTGTAGGAACGGCGAACATGCATAAGGGAACAAGAAGTAAGGAGAAACGGAGAAGGCTCGGGGGCTACAGCGGCGCACGACTTACCAGCGAGAGGAACCCCCATGACGGGCGCATCGCGATGGGGGTCAAGTTGGCGCCCCTCAGCTTTGCCTCCACCATCTCCCCCACCCAACGAAGAATTTCCTCGTCGGAGAGGGCAGAGGAGGACATCCGGATGCCCTCATTGGGCTCACCTGGCCTCATCTCGAACAGACGCTGCCGCCGAGCCATCAGTGGCAGCACCCTCCGGCGGTGGAAGGCAGCCACGACCACCGCCACGGTAAGGCCACGGTCTCGTAGCCTCTCTAGCCCCTCCAGAAGCGGCTGTAGCTTGAGCTGATCCTCCCTTGGGACGCCGTACTTCCACCTCTCCGGGCAGCTCCCCACAATCCACCCAGTGTAGGGGGGAAGTCCTCTGTCGTCGTTGCGAAGGTAGAACCAGCTTGTGTACCATCGGCGATTAGATGACGCGAGCTGGGCCGGGATGTAGAGGTGCTGGCGGTCCTGGCGCACTTGGAGAGTGTAGCCACTAGCCATCATCGCTTTCCTTATGCCCGATGTGCCCGTCGACTTAGTGGTGTGCCCCGCCCGGAAGAGATGGAGCCACAACTCCCAATGGGGAGCAATCCCCAAGTACCCCTCGCAGATGGCAACGAAGATGGCCACCTGTGCGATGGAGTTAGGGTTGAAGTTGTGGAGCTCCATGCCATAGTAGTGCGGGAGCGCCCGCATGAACCGATCCGCTGGGACGCCAAGGCCACACTCGTGAAAGGAGACGAATCTCATGACATAACCGTCGTGAGGCCTCGGCTCCGGCTCACCCGATGGGGTGATCCACTCTGGCCTGTTGGGGTCCATCACCGGACGAAGGAGTCCACCGTCGACGAGTGACTGAAGCATCTCCTTGGTGACGTCCGACAGATCCCAAGGGTCTGTCTCGATGACAACGATGTCGCCGGCCATGGATGTGGTGGAGGGATCGAATGCAGCGGTGAGTTCTTCTCTCTCTCTCTCTCGCTCTTTCTCGCTTTCTCCCTGGCTCGCTCTTCTCCCTTCTTCTTCCTAGCACCCGCTGCTCTAGCGACGGCTCGATGGAGGCAGAGCTAACGCAGGCAAGGTAAGGTGAGGAGGGGTGAGACTCTTTGGGTATTTATGCAGGGTGAGGGCGAAACGGACGGGTGATGAAATCGGGGAAGTTTCCCCTCGATCCGACGCGGTTAACCACGATCCGATTTTACCGCCCACGCGCCCACTTCTTTCTCATTAATTGCGGGAACAGTTACGTCCCATCCACCACGTCGTGCTCGGCATTGCGGCAGCAGGCGTCGTTTCACCTCCCTAGGAAACCGCCTCAAAAGGCGTGCCACCCGTTGCCGAGTCGATGGGGAAGATATTCCCCCCACCCTATTCCTTTCAGATGATGGAACCGGGCTCTGAGCCTATTACGGTCCAGGGGTTCGAAGGCTGGGCCCCTAGGGGTTTCGACAGTCGCCCCAGGGCAACAGAGTTAGGGACAACCACGGGCGAGCCTATACGGGGCTGAGGCCCAAGCAAGCGAAACGCTTGGGACGCCCTAAGTCGTGTCCAAGACCGGCAGGGAGGTCTCCGAATGGGATCCCACCGTAGGGAGGCATCGAGGCACCCAGGCCTAGCGAATGGCCTCGGCACCCACTAGAGAAACCCTCCAGTACTTTTGGAGTGTGTCTCTGGACCGCTAGCCGTACCCTAGCGAATGGGGCACGGGCCTCCACTCGGACTTACCCAATAACAGCTCACCAGAAGTGCCAACGCTCGTGCCCACCGAGGGTAGCCTAGCACATTCCACCCCTCATTTTGAGCGAAAAGGAAGCGTGAAGGTCATGCAAAAAAGCCAGGGGCACCCCCAACGGACCTCTTGCCCCATGCGGAGGCTAGGGGGCTCTTCCTACAACCTTGCCGAGACCTAGCGACCCCGGTTCGCACTCAAGGGGGCTCGACAAAACAACCCCTCCTTCCGAGCGAAAAGGAAGCGCGAGGGTCATACAAAAATCCAGGGGAGCTCCTGACGGCCCTCTCGCTCCGTGTAGAGGCTAGGGAGCCCTTCTTGCAACCTCGCCGAGACCCTGCGACCAAGGCTCGCGCCCAAAGGGGCCTCGGCAAACAAACCCTCACGCGCAAGGGGCGTATAAAAAGCCAGGGGAGCTCCCGATGGCCCTCTTGCTCTGTGAAGAGGCTAGGGAGCTCTTCCTGCAACCTTGCCGAGACCCAGCGGCTTCGGCTCGCACACGAATGGGCTCAGCAAACAAACCCTCCGTCTGAACGAAAAGGATATGTGAGGGTCAAACAAAAAAGCCGAGGGACCCCTAACCACCCTCCTGCTCCAGGCGGAGGCTCGGGGGCCCCTCCTGCACCCAAGACAAAGACAAACGACCTAAACCTGCGCTAGAAGTTTCGTTACAAATACGATAAAGGGCACCGAGCCCGTTACGGTCCAGGGGTTCGAAGGCTGGGCCCCCTGAGGTTTCGACAGCCGCCCCAGGGCAACAGGGTCAGGGACGACTAGGGGCAAGCCCATGAATGGCCGAGGCCCGAGCAAATGACCGCTCGGGGCGTCCTAAGTCGTGTCTGAGACCGGCAGGGAGGTCTCCGAATGGGATCCTACCGTAGGGAGGCACCGAGCCACCGAGGCCCAGCGAATGGCCTCGGCACCCACTAGAGAAACCCTCTGGTACTCTTGGAGTGCGTCTCTGGACTGCTAGCCGTCCCCTAGCGAACGGGGCACGGGCCTCCACTCGGACTTACCCGATAACAGCTCACCAGAAGTGCCAACGCTCGTGCCACCGAGGTTAGCCTGGCACATTCCACCCCTCCTTCCAAGCGAAAAGGAAGCGTGAGGGTCGTGCAAAAAGCCAGGGGAACCCCTGATGGACCTCTTGCTCCATGCAGAGGCTAGGGGGCTCTTCCTGCAACCTTGCCGAGACCCCGCGACCCGAACTCGCACTTGTGGGCTCGGCAAATACGATAAAAACTCCTCACTCAAAAAATGAAAAAAGCCCCTGGAGGAGTGATTCCACTCCTCCAGGGCCTTGGGGGCTACACCCGGCGGGTGTGCTCGCGCGCACCCACCGAAACCTCAAGAAGCAAAACACAATCCCTACGGGAGCGGCTACAAGCCAAGTCTCGACAAACCCTCAGGGAGAGTGCACGCACTCCCCCTGAGGCTCGGGGGCTACTGTCGGGTACCATAGAATGGGGTACCCCGAGCGTACACCAAAAGGGTCACTTAAATCCCATCAACAACAAAGCTAGAGGGTAAGCCATGGGTTCATCACCGGCCACGTCCGAGCCCACCAGGCTCTTCACCTCGCCTTGGGCCTTACATGGGAGGTCTCGGTGCCCTGACGCAATCTCTGCCTCGCACGAGGCCTCTCGCGAGAGGTCTCGGCAAGGAGCCCAATCTCCGTCTCGCCCGAGGCCCCGTGAGAACAGCCTCGAATAAGACAACTATTCTCCGTATCGCTCGAGGCCGGCTTGTCAACAACCCGTCACTCCCGCCTCGACCAGTCTTCCCGACAGCATGTCGCGTCCTATTAAATGCGTCAACCACTCCCGCAATCTCAGCTGGACAACAGCCCAACACTATAGAGTGGCCGACGGGACAAGAAGTCGCATCAGCGCCATACCGGCTGAGATGGGGCACGATGGGGATTACCGACCACTGTATCCTGGCGCTATGCCCACGATCAGCGTCGCACTGCACTGTGCCCCGCAATTCCCGCCCCGAAGACAATGCGGCATGGGAAGTCTGGCTCGGGTCATCACCGCCTCTGAATTAGTGTACCAGATCGACCGCTCCCTCCAGGCCTCGGCACTCTACGCCAGGGTCTCGGCTATCTCAGGATTCGCGTCTGCCGAGACCCCCCACCGCGGTTCAGCCTTGGTGCCAATTGAGCCTCGGCCTCGCGCACAGTCGATCCACAGCGACCCGCACACTAACCACCGCACCCGTCCCGAGGCAGCCCAGGAGCTCCCGTGACGCGCAGGATCTGATGTGACCAACACGTCGCCCTAGCGCTCCAAGGACGGACCGCTCCAACGACCACACCGCCACAGGAACAAGCTACAGGGCTCGGACACGCCGCCTCTATTCACACGACGCCGTATAGTTAGCTCATGTACTACCCTTGTCCTCCCTTCAAACTATAAAAGGAAAGGACTTGGGCCATTTCGGGGAGATAGGTTCTCACGAAGAACAACACCTTGTAACACGCACACTTCCCTGCCGCTTGAGAGCAACGTCCCAAGCGGCCCACATCGCTTCCCGCCGAGACCTGGGACTAACTCCCTCTCTCACCATGCTTGTAACCCCCTACTACCAGCACTTCGGTGCAAAGAATATAAGATCGATCTCTCAGACTAGACGTAGGGCACCAGTTGCCTGAACCAGTATAATCCTTGTGTCTCTTTGCATCACCATCCAGGATTGGGAACACGCAGCACAAATTCACTAGTTGGTTGAGGACCCCCCCCGGTCCGAAACACCGACACTAGTGAAGTGAAGCCCTGCCAAATGGGGCCTAAATCGAATCATAGCACTACACCACTACTTAACCCAATCTCTCCAAATAAATTACTAAACATAGCAGCGTCTAGCTGTCCACAGACTTAGAAATTTTCTAAGCATTTGAGGTAATCTTAATTTCATATTACATTTCCAAGCTACTGAAAATATTACTTAGCAATATTCTTTTTCAACAACAAGTATTTCATTGTCATCTATAAAGTTTGCATTTTCAACTTTATTTAAGTATCACAGACATGTTCTATAGTATTTTTGCTAAATAAAAATTAGTTTTAAATCCTACTTGATATGCATGAACCATCGAACCAACTTTCGTTTAGCATTTTTATTGATCATTTTGAGTTACAGAAATTGATCTACACACTTACACCATATGCATTAACACACAAGTATGATGCTCATAATATGTTTTAGTAGATGATTAACGGGGTAACACCGAGGGTGTTACTCAGGGCCTTCGTCTCAAGCAAAGCAGGTCAAGGATTTGGATTAGCGGATTAGAATAAAAGGAGATCTCTCCTAAATGGTCTCTCTCTCGTATGCTATGGAATGTGCTTCGGCTTCTGCCTTATCCTGGGCACAGTCTAGAGAATTGAGTTAAGCAAGTATTGATGTAGGGAGAGTCAAATGCCATGATTGTTAGACAGCGTTTATTAGACAGAGGGAATGTATAAATACGAATTTTAAAGTTTGAAATTCATAATAATTATTTTTCATATAGTACTCCTATTATCTAATACGTACATCCTAAATACAATATCATCTCAGAACACTTTGAATGCAAATCTACTGATAAAGCATTTGTCGTAAATCTATATATAATTTGACTAACTGTTAGTTAAACATGTAAATTTCACTATTGGATGGACGGGGGAATATATATGATTAGGCCAACAAGCCATTCGAGAGCCTCCGGAGACCCAACTGGACAGAAAGCCTGAAGATCCGAACCCGGATGGGGACGTGGCTGTGTGGGTGATACTTGGACCAGGCGGCTGTCGGTGATCACTCGGTCAGTGACCAGCTCGCCTCCAACCGGTCGGCCCTACCGCCCGTGGGAGCGCGCATAAACATCTGCGCGCGGTCGTACAGCGAGATCCTCGGGAAATTTGGAGGCGCACGTGAGGGCTGCGTGTGCCGGCACGCCAAGGGGCCTGGGGTTTGCAGCAGAAGTCACTGACCGCCTCTCCCCCTTCAGTTCAGTGTCAGTCAGCTTGGTACTGGACACTCGTGGCTCCTGCCCCTACTCCTGCCTCCTGCCCAGGGAAAGAGGAGCAGCAGCGCGTCGCTACCATCCCGCGCGCGTCCTGGCTGGTGGCTCGATCGGCGTCGCCGGCACGAGGTTTCATGCGGGTTTTCACTGCGGCGGCGTGGTCGCTGTCCCCCCGCCCGGCCATCCGGTGCGTTTGGTTTGGATCCAGAGAACGAACCATCAAGCACTTGACTTGCCCGTGCAGCAACCAGAACGTTGGTGAATCGTGAAGGTGTACGTCCGTACGTAGGCTAACGGTCCATCGCAACAGTGGTTTCGGTGATTGACTGTTACGGCCCCGTTCGCTGGTCTGAAATTGACTGAAAAAATACTGTTCTAGTTGAAAAAAGAAATCGAACAAGTTAAATATGAGATAAGCCAAACAGGATCAAGTGTCACTTTGCAGACGTCCCGTTACAACATAATCCCTAGGGAGTGTTTTTTTTTTCTTTTGACTAAAAATGTAAAGATGTAAATTAACAATCATGTATATGTATACACACATCCATTCATATGAACACACGTCCGTACGATCTTTCTATGAACATCTTCGAGAGAATAGAGTAGTAGATTTTAAGATTAATGAAATCACACTTTGTGTTTCACTATTAACTACACGACTTGTGACATACCACTAAAAGAATAATTAGCCAAAAACATACAACCGAGTATCAAAAGAAGCATGTGTGTCTGTGCAAAGTTGGATACTCGAACCTACATGGTAAAAGGTCACAACACAAGTAATCTAACCACCTTAGTTTTGTCTGTATAGCTCTTAGACCATTTATATTTCTTAATTCTTCATAGCTTTTTTAAAAAGTTATAAATTAGCATATTCTATGAAATTTATACTCCTTCCACTAAAAGAGACAAAACAAGTATTATTTTGGCCTTGTCTCTGAGAAAGGAATTTGATCATAGCTTTTCGTTGTATTATGTTTGTTGCCATTGTTTGCTTTTGCTTAAGTTAAACAAACCCTATTGTAGTTGGCCATGTCCACCTAAACTCTACTTAGATCAATCAAACAACCTTTTGCTTGGCTACATGTATGATAGATGATTTATTGTTTAGCTTTTGGCATTCAGTTTAACACTTTGATTAACTATACCACAGCCCAATATTGTTAATGACAATAAATCTTAACTGTGAGAATTATTTTGAAGCGTGTATATTTATTGGTACCAAACTTATAGCACAAAGTCGACAAATTCACAGGCTAATCATATGGACTATGAAGTTTAAATCTTGAAATATGATCCTGATTGAACGAGGTGCTGATCTTTCATTAAGTGAAGATAACTCTTGATTTGATGGAAACTTGACCCGACTTCTGATCATAAATAAACACTGTAATCTCATCTGGTTATCAACCGTGCTCTATTTGATTGGCCTTGCCATGATGGCTAATCTCTATCTGCAGACCAAAGAACACAAAGCATAAACAAGATAGAACACAATCTGAAATATTGCTAATATAGATTAAGCTCACAAATTATGGTTCCACAAACCATTGAACGGCAAAATTGTTCGATGACAGAATAATTTAAGCAAAACTCAAACTCTAACTTGGGCAATAGCTACTAAATATAAATTGTTAGGGTGTCCATGGACCCCCGGGCGTGTCACTAATAGACTTTGAAATCATACACAACCCAACAACTCAGAAGACTATGTCATAGCATCATGATGGATTCTGGATGTTCACTTGTTTCAACGATTTTTGTTGACTCGTAAGAAATTTTGGCATGAGAGACCGGTGACACTGGGTGAGCTTCCAGTCATCCACTCTTCATGCTGAATTACTCGCTGCCGCGGTAACTACTTGGCCGCCGCCTCCACAATTTCTCCGCAATAGCTTCTTGACATAAGGGATAGTAGGAAACAAGCAAGGGTAATATGGACAAGTTCAATCCAACCACCAAAGTTTTATGACCTATAATCTAGAGATCCAAACGACCCTTTGTGATTCTCCAGATAGATTTTCCTATCTAGATTTTTTATAGTATCTAGCCATAGCTTAGATTTTTTTATAATCTCAATCCTATCCAAACGGTTGAGCCCTAACACATGCTAGAGGTTACTCCATCCATCTTGAAATATAAGGGATCCAGTTTTATCCTAAGACATGCCAGAGCATTATTTTCATGTGAACTTTTGCAATGTGCATTATTTTCATGTGAACTTTTGCAATGTGTTTGGATTGTGTCACGGATTGGCTCTGAAGCCATCGGAACCTAAGTCCAACCTATCAACATGTTTGATTGAGGTGTGGAATGATGTCCGTCCTGTTCGCTTGGCTTATAAGCCGTATTTTTTCAGCCAACGAACAGTATTTTTCTATGCAACAAATCAGCCAGCAGTACTTTCAGCCATACCTTATCAGCCAAGCGAACAAGGCAGTCATCTGGCACTTCATAGTTAAGGCTGCAGTTCATCCTTTTGGAATCAACCTATTCGCTGGAAAAACCGGAGCCACCTCGTCCGGAGCCATGAAGAACTGGAGAACTTGATCCGGCAAACCAAACACTCTATTGGAGTTCTAGTCAAGTTGAGTCATATAAATATTTAAGAAATACAAGTGATATAATAGTTGGTGAGAGTGTTCTTTTGGACGGCATGTCCTGATAGACCAAAATGTGCTCATGATTCAAGATTTGAAGAACGATCACGGCCAGAGCAGCTATTGGAATTAGGGCTTAACAAGCTAAAAATTCACTCTAGTACATCTAAATAGGAGGACTCCTAATAGCTAATTTGAACCAATTTTTAACTCCAACTAGTAACGAACCATGTGTATCTAAACAAGAACTTAATCTCGACGCAATCAAATTAGTGGTTGGCACGACCCCTTCCCTTGGATACCTACCGAACAACGCAAGCATACCTGACGATCGAGTCCACGGATCGAACAGCTAGCTTACGCCACAAGAGATTCCGCTACACCAACTCAGCCCCAAGCCGTACTATGCTGCTCCCCGGTGACTTGCACGACAGACTAGCGCAGCGCGACGCGGCTCACGCGTGGAGACGCGCAGTCGCAGCCGCTTGGCGGCAGCCGGCAGGGGCGCGCGCGGCGCTAACAATAATTACCCGCGGCCCTAATCGCAAAGGCAAACAGCCATAATCTATCCAGTACGTACAACTCTCCTCGCGTCCCGATGTCAGTACCGCATCGACGTGGCCGCTATTTTTCTTTTAAGAAACCGATGACGGCCAATTATGTATCCAAACGGCAGCATAGAAAAATGGTTGGTGACAGTACTTGAGGCATCATTTGGAGCAAACCGAGAACGAGAGACCCAAGCGCACTGCAATAAGCTAAGCATTTTGTGCAGCCCAGCCGCTTTGGTTGCGGTGAGAAATGGGTTCGTTTGCAGATCGGACAGCCTACGAGTACCGCTAGTAGTTATGGCTGCTACTGCGCTGTCTCCCCCATCATTTGATGGTTTCGTCCGGCCGCGCATGGAGCCCCAAACCCTACTGTTGCCGCTGCCTCTGATCGTACCAATGTGAATTCTGCGTATACCAATGAGATTTTCGTTCGCTGAACTTTATGCATGCATGGATTTGAAGTCAAGCTACAGGGAGAACGATTTGTTTTTTTTTCCCTCGTCGTTTTTAACCGTACCGCTCCCTGTCGAGTGTCCAGTTACAGAAGTTCCTGTACGTATTCTTAAGTCATGAGCGAAACTAATCAACGTTTTTTTTTTTTGCTATTTTTTGTTTAGTTTCCATTTCGTATACTTTTTTTTTTGTTGAGAAAATCCATTTCATATACTTTCATGGAGCAGGACAACAGAAAGTCAACAGCCCATTGGAACCAATGTTTGCTATGCCCAGAAGCCCAGTTTTTTTAAAAAAAAAATGCCCAAGATTAGATGTGGGTCTTGCAGCGGCAGCGAAAGGAGGCCGCCACTGGATCCAACGAACCGAACAGGCCCATGTTCTAACTACACACTCGGCCTCCGCTTTCCCCTCACCCAGCGGTACGGCCCAACTCAGCTTTGCCCAACCAAAACGAGACCCAAGCAAGACACCCGTGCAGCCCAGCCCACCCGAGAGCTGCATCAGCGGCCCACCAGCACAACGGCCGGTGGAGGCGGAGACGACGGCCTGGCCCTGCCATCTTGCGCGGCGCAGCATCGGCCACCGAGGCGCGGCCTCTTGAGTGAGTCCTGACCATCCTGCTGTTCTGCCTTCTCCGTCCTCGCCTTCGAGAAGGCTACAGAGCGAAGGAAACTGCAGAGTGCTAGTACTTCCTACAAAGAACGGGCACCTGGCCGGGGGAGCCAGGCCACGTTTCTTGGCGCGGAAGAAGAAGAAGGGAGAGAGAGAGAGAGAGAGGGAGGGGAAGACGGAGATGTTTATCCAGAAGGTGATTATTATGTCTGCAGACCTTGTTAATCGTGCAGATAATGCGCGAGCAGACATAATTTTGCTCTGGTTGCCTTCACGCGTGTGTGACCTGCGTTGATTGCGTTTTTGTGGGGGTTGCAGGCATGGAGGACGGCGGCGTTTGGGCTCTACGGCTTCACCCAGTTCACCAAATCCGGTTTCCTGTAAGCCTCATTCCGCCTCGGCCCCTCAATCATCTCCCCGACTCGCACAATTTTGTGAGACTGCGTTCCTTGCCGTCGAATGCTTAGTTTGTTGCGAGTCTGACCTTGTAGGAATCGATTGTTCCTTAGATTGAATTTAGCCTAGGATAGCTAAGCTGAGCGCCCCTTCCGATCCAAAATTTAGCATGGCACTGGCTGTTTAGCTTAATTTCATCAGGTTAAAAACCCCAATTTTCAAACGGTAATTGAAAGGGTTTTGTGGAACAGGTAGGATCAGCAAAACCTGATCCTCAAAATTGGCCGAAAGCTGTCATCAACATTACGGGGTTGAAAATTCGGCACTCTAAACGATTAAATTTTGTAGTGTATGACCGCACAATAGATCCCAGACGCCCCCCTCCCCTCTGAAACGAACATGACACTAGTTTGTTTGTTTTGTTTTTTGGTGCATGATCAGGCTCATGTACCTTTAATTACAGGGAGCATGCAAAGAAATTCAGAGAGGAGGATATGCAGATCCGGTTGGATGGGAAAAATTGCCTGGTAACTGGAGCAAATTCTGGCATTGGTTTTGCTACAGCTGAGGGTTTGGCTTCACAGTATGGATCTATTCCTTGTTTAAAGTGATGATTTGTTCTGGAAAAGAAATGGTCAATCTACTGATTTCATTATGTGGTTCCCTATAAAAAAATATTGGTTTGTATTCTTCCAGTGGTGCTACTGTCTATATGCTCTGTCGTAACAAGGAGAGAGGGGAGGCTGCTCTCAACCAAATAAGATCCAAAACTGGAAATGCAAATATTCATCTGGAGGTATGATGCTCGCTGATTCTCCTACATGTTTGGAAGATTCAACTGTTCTTCATGATGTGTGTGTTGGTTATGAGAAAATAAGACTCAACACTATTATCATGTGGCAGATTTGTGACCTTTCATCTATCAATGAAGTAAAATCGTTTGCAACAAAGTTCACTTCAACGGATAAACCACTCCATGTCTTGGTGAGTATGCTGTTTCAAACACACTGCAGTTTTGCTTCTATCCCAGCTGTTTTTAGTTTTTATGTCAATGCTTTGAAGTTTCTCTAAATTAGATGAACCAAATGTTGGAATAAAACTACTATTTTGCCATCTAGGTAAACAATGCTGGCTTACTAGAGCACAAGCGTGAGACTACAGCAGAAGGGTAAGCGATATGTTGGTTTATTTGCGAACAGCCTATTAGTTTATACATCATATGAATAATTTTAAAACTAAAATCATATACTTGCCCTTTTCTTTTCCCTTTTTGGAACAGATTGGAGCTCAATTTTGCTGTCAATGTAGCTGCGACATACACTTTAACAGAGCTAGTTATGCCGTTATTGGAGAATGCAGCACCAGATGCTCGTGTCATCACAGTTGCATCAGGAGGCATGTACACCGAGCCACTGAACAAGGACTTACAGGTAATTCTTTTCTATGTGCCTTCATTTGCCTTCGTTTACATTATATTAGCCTGTAGTCTGAAGAGATGAACCATAGTTCATGAAGTGGAGCAAGAAAGCCCTGTTTTTTTTCTTTTTAAAGTTTGTGATGAAACATGCCATGAGGGTTCATTCGAGGCGAAGTTTGCAAACCTGGCAAACTAATGAAATAGCAGTGAACAGATCTGCAAATCAAGACATCAATTTGCATTGGATGTTGTGCAATTCCTTACTTGTTAGAGCTTCCAGATTTTGGATTGTTTTACACTTGTATCATTGAAAGTACACTTGTTCTGTAGGTTGTGACTTGTGAAGGGTTTATTACAAAAGCCACTTTCCTTTATATCATTGGAGCTGTTAAGGGAAGAAAGTGTGGAATTTGTCAGTTTTTGTTTGTTACGGAAAGTGAACTAGGATTTGAATGTACTCCTTTTCACTCCCATATGATATTGTCAATCATCACGCCTCTCATTTTTTCCCCATGTCAGGCTCTTAGTCTTATCTCATTTCCATTATGCTTAATCTCATCATCTCTCATTGCTTAAAAACCTCAGTTCACCGAAGGCACCTTCGATGGGACACAACAATATGCTCGAAACAAAAGAGTTCAGGTCTGTCCAGATTGAACTATGCATTCTCTGCCCAATTCTGTATGAAATTGAGATATTAGTATGCTAATGGAATATCTGTCTCAGGTGGCACTCACTGAATGGTGGGCTGAGAAATACGGCGACAAGGGAGTTGGTTTCTATTCCATGCATCCTGGATGGGCTGATACGCCTGGGGTCGCCAAGAGCTTGCCCGGATTGTCAGAAAAGTGGGGTTCGCTGTCCTTGTTCATGCTTGCCCTGTTATAGTTCTGTGCTATCAAGTATTGATAATTTCCTGGTGCAATCCATCATTTCAGGTTGTCTGGAAACCTGAGAACAAATGACGAAGGAGCTGATACAGTGGTTTGGTTGGCGTTGCAACCTAAGGAGAAGTTAGCCTCAGGAGCTTTTTACTTTGACCGGGCTGAAGCACCAAAACATTTGAAGTTTGCTGGGACTGCAGCCTCGCATGCTCAGATAAACTCCATCGTTGATAGCATTAGATCCATCTGTGGCTTCTCTGTTAAAGGTTGAGCTGCCAAAGCAAAAGTGATATATAGTTGATATAATGGGACCTGTTAAAGGTTGAGTTGCCAAAGCAAAAGTGATATATAGTTGATATAATGGGACCTGTTAAAGGTTGAGTTGCCAAAGTAAAAGTGATATGTAGTTGATATAATGGGAGCATGAATGCATGATTTTGATTCATAAAACCACAAAAAAAATGCACCAGCTGGGAATCGAACCCGGGTCTGTACCGTGGCAGGGTACTATTCTACCACTAGACCACTGGTGCGTTTGATGAAAAGCTTGGTAGGTTCATTACTACTTTGTTAGGAGCAGTCAAACGTGGACATTTCCAGTTTTCCTATTACATAATCCCCCTTTATTATCTAATAGTAAAAGGACGTACCCAGTACAGAGAGCTCCCGCTCTGTGCGGGATCTGGGGAAGGATGTTAGTGGCAAGCCTTACCCTTGCCTGTGCGATGCGAGGAGATCACGGCTCGAACCCAGGACCTTCCGGTCACAGGCGGTAAGTACCTCTTGCACCAGGCCCGCCCTTTCTGTATTATCTAATAGTAATTACAGTCAAATAGTGACCATCAAGTATACGATGTGTCATGTGTGGATGAAATCTAGGGGAACAACAACCGCAGCTGTTTATTATTAGATATGAAATCCAACCAACAAAGATAAACCCAATTGGTTAGGAATCTGAATCTCATAGCACTTCCTCCTAAATTCATATAGAAATCCACATTTCAAATATCCTTTATGTAACAGAAAGCTGATCATCCACATCTATTGGCATTCGATCTCAAGTTACCAAACTGTTACAAAAGTCACTGTAATTCACAGCTCCACAAGTCCCATGCATGCATGTCTTCTCAACAATCAAGAAGCACAAGCATGCTTTTGGAAGCTACTACTTCTACCAAGAAAAAAAAAACAGATAAAATGGCACAAACCTGGAAACAAAACGGAATCCTTGACAAAAGAAATGAAGCACGGATATGTATATATAGAGAGAAGAACAACGTAACAAGAAGAGAGAGAGAGAGAGCCTCCGACTGAATCATCATCGTTTGGTGGGGAGCGTCAAGATGCGGAGGTTGACGAGCACGGGCAAGACGAGGACGGCGATGAGCAGGATGCTGGCGAGGATGGCGATGCACATCCACTTGCGGCTGCTCTTCTGGTACTCGCGCGCGGACTCCAGCTCGACGGTGCCCCTGCGCACGAAGGAGCTGGCGTGCGCGACGTGGCTCTCGATGTCGTTGAGCTGGTGGCCCTGCGCCTCGACGAGCGCCGCCATGTCGAGGAACACCTGGTGAAGGTCCATGAGGCTGCGCTCGATGTCCTTCACGGCGTCGTGCCGCTCCTGGATCTCCGAGATGGTGTCCATCACCTGCCCGCGCCCTTGCTCCTGGATCGCCTTCTGCAGGAACGACTCGCTCTCCCCGGACGAGATGAGCGCCTCGATCGTGCTGTCCTCCGGCTTCTCCCCTGTCACCGTGTAGTACCGCCGCGCCACCGTCTCCTTGTACTCTGCGGCCATCCTCGCCCTCAGCCCCTGCATATAATTGCGTACTTCGTTGCAGGACACGACAATGGATGCATGAACAAACAACTTGTATGGTACCGTACCTGGAAGTCGTCCATGAGGTCCTTGAGCTTCTTGCCGAGGCCGGCGACGACGGAGGTGCGGGTGCGGTCGGTGGAGGACCCCGGCCCGCAGCCGGGCACCTTGCGCGAGGTGGCGTTGGAGCGGTCGAGTTCCTCGAGCTTGCCCTTGATGGCCTTGGCGCGGCGCAGCACCTGCTCGACGTCCTTGTCCATGCGGGAGCGGAGGGACTTGACGGTGCGGGCGTCGTGCGCCGTCTTGGTCTCCTCATTGGTAGACTGGAGGCCCTTGTACATGCCCTCCAGCCCGCGCATGTCCTCCTTCACCGCCTCCACGTCCTCGAAGAACTTGTCCAGGTTAACCACGCTCTCGCCGCCGGCATCCGTGCCCCCCGCCGACGTCGCCGGGCTCGAGTCCGCATACTTCTTGAACGAGCTCGACGAGAACAGGTCGTTCATCTTGGATTGGAGACAACACAATCTACCACCAGGGCATGCAGCAGAAATCTAGGAAATGACGGAGCAAGATCGAGCTACAGCGAGTTTAGTTTCAAAGAATGGCCATGGCTTGCCTCCCCTCTAGGAAGTGGTTGAAAGGAAGGCAAATGGCGTCCAAGAAATCGGCAAATGGCGTCCAAGAAATCGGCAAATGGCGGGAAGTGGTTGAAAGGAAGGCCTCCCTCCCCTCTAGGAAGCAAGCGTTTCTCTCTCCCTAATTGTGGCAATACGGCATGCATGGTCGTCTCGCCAGTGTCTTGCTCCGGTCATTCCGACGGCAGGTGCCGAGAGCCGTTTTCTCACGTGTGCGACCGACCGCTTGCACTAGCATGGCCACACACAGCAACCTTTTTTTTTTTATAACCAAAAGGCAGGCGACTAAGGACATGTTTGACAGCACTGTCTCAGGCTCACTTCAGCAGAGAGGGCACAAAATTGGCTACAAGGCCATCCTTGATGTGATAATCTATCCGATGTCCACACTCTATTTTGTGTGACCAACCAAGTGAAGATTTTACATTTTGGTGGCTCCCATGCTTTCCAAAACAAGCTCTTAGTATGTAGATGACTTTTGCGTGGATCCTATCAACTGAGCCTTGTGTGCAGAGGATGTTGTGAATTCATCGTTTGGGGGTCCAGTTCTGTGTAATGTGATCCTCAATATCTGGTGATAGTTGAACCCCTCGAAGGGCTACTAGTCAAAGTGGGACATGTTCTTGTAAGAGTTGGGGTGAACTATTGCGAGTAAGGTTAGGTCATATATCCAAGTGTTGTCGTCTAGAGCTTCCTGGAAAATGCGATTGTTCCTTCGCGATGCCTTAAAGATTAAAGGCACCACGTCTCTCAATTTTTGCCCTTGCCACCAAGATTCCAAGAAGATTGCCAAACTTTTGCTATTGTGCTGCCTCATTTCCAATGGTTATCGTAACCGATGTTATGAACAATAACTTGTCAATTTCAGTACAGGTCGTACTTATGCCTACCCAAAGTTTGTCTTGTGATTTCCATCCCTTCCATAACCATTTGAGTATGAGCACTCTAGAAAATTTGTTGATGTCAAGGATCTAGATTCCTCCAAGTTTAGTTTTGGTTTGCATGACCTAGGCCAGTTTAACAACATTGTATTTTCCAGCAGTGAGGGCTTGATCTCTAGCCCAGAAAAAGCGCTTTAATTTCTGTTGCTAACAAGGATTTCAATCACATGTTCTGGGGGTAATAGTACAAAGGAGAAGTATACCATGTGCGATGTAAGCATGGGTTTGACGAGCGTACCCAGCTGACTATAGTCTGTGTGTTTAGTCCCCCGCCAGCGTGTCATTCGTCCTACACCTTTGTCTAAAAGTGGATGGAAACCCACCTTCTGTAGCTTCCTGATCGTTAGAGGGAGGCCCAAGCACCTAACGGGGAAGTGTTTTTTTTTTCATCTGTGAATTTTGACAAAATGCCATCTAAGTTGAGGCCCTCACAATCAGTAAAATCGAGGATTTTTGTGCATTTGTGCAAGGACCAGATACCTCCACAAACCAATTTAGGATTTGCTATAGAACTTGTAGATCCTCCTTGATAGGCCATGTGCAAAATAACTACATCATTAGCATACATGGAGGTGCATTGCCATGCAAAGACCCCTTTGAACCTTGAGATGAGCCCTACTTTAGTTGTGTAGTAGAGGATGAATTGTAGAGGGTTGATGGCAAGGATGAATAAAAGTGGGGATAGTGGATCACACTACGTCTAAGCCCTCTATATATGGTGATATATAGGGGTGTCGGAATGCCATTGAGCAAGACTTGTGAAGTTAAGGTAGATAGCAAGCTTGCCACCCAATCCCCCCTCTCATAGGAAAGTTATGCTACTGCATGAGCGAGAGGGTAGTCCCATTGTATTGGATCAATGGCCTTGGTGATGTCAAATTTGCCAAGGAGCATCGAAGCTTTGTTTTGGTGAAAATGACATGTTAAGTTCTGGATGTATCGAAAATTATCGTGGATGCTTCTACCACGTATGAAGACACTTTGGTTTAGTGAGATCAGGTTGGGTACAAATGGTGCAAGCCGGATTAGTAAGATTTTGGAGATCAGCTTAGCAATACTACGGATGAGACTAATCAGTCTATAGTTTGTGATTGTGTCAGCCCCTTTCTTCTTAGGCAATACTATCTTCTTTGGTTTTATTGGATTGTTCGGTGTCGTTCTTGGTCACCCACCAGATCATCTAGTGGGCCATGCTTTCCACCTAGATCATCTCTAGATTTACCAAATTAATTATCTCACCATTTTTTCCTGGTGATCACAGTAGCCAACATTTATTCATCTGGCGACCCATAGATTCATTGTAATTATTCTTTGGAATGGTTAAAGTAGATATTTCACCAATTCATCTGATAATGTATTTTTACTCTATCAGATCATCTAGAGGTCACGATTTTGATCCGGTTCATCTTGATTTTTTTTAATTTTAACACTTTTTCGAACTTAATTTTAAATCTAACACTCTAGGTTTTTTTTAAAACTAACACTTTTGGCCGCGCCTATTGCCCTGGCGCGGCCAAATGCCTGTGCCGCGCCATGCATGGTGGCGCGGCAGAGGGCTGACGTGACGGCGACCAGAAACGTTGACCGCTGACGTGGCAGGGCTCTGCCGCGCCACCGATCTTAACGCGGCACTGCCGCGCCCTGATCCATGGCGCGGCAGTGCCGCGCCCTGATCGGTGGCGCGACAGAGCCAGGTATAACCTCCGTCGCGGCCAGTCCCGCTGCCCGAGCAGCAAAACGGCCTCCGCTCATCCAAGCACGCCGCGCCACGAACGGTGGCAGCCCGGCCCTCCATTGCCGCCTCCCTCCTTTCCCTTCCATTCCCCGGCCGCCTCCCTCCCTCCTTGTCCTAGTTCAAGGTAATGACACACATTTTATTTTCGTTTGAATGGTGGATAGGATATTATGAATGGGAGTTAAGGTTAGTAGAAAAATTATGTTTGAAAACTATGGTGAAGATATTAGTATGAGTTTGTCAATGTTAAGGTTAATTATTTAGTTAGAAGTATGTTTGCCATGTATATTTTTGTTGCTATAATTGTTGTTTATAATATTTTAGTTGCATTGCAAATGATTACATTTTGCATTAATTTGCGTTGTTTTGATTGGTGTTTAATTTGAACCGTTTTATTAGATGGAAGACATATTTCGGGAGCAGTTATGGCGAAAACGGGGTCGTCCTAGAGAAATGTACCCCGACGAGTCTAGCAAAGATGCCCCCGTCCCTCCTGAACTCCCTGTCCCTAATTGTGACTGTGGTCGTCCGGCCAACGTGTTTCAATCGAGACATCCGGACATAGCGGCTCGTTGCTTCTACACGTGCAGTCGTTTTAATGTAAGTTATTGTTTCTTTATATTTTTCTTCTTCATTTGTATTACTAGGTTACTAATATTTTGTTGAATTTTTGTTGTGTAGGCCCATGAGAGGTGCTTTTTCTTTCAGTGGATCGACGGTGCAGACAAGTTTGACCCCAGGTACCTTCTTTTCGACGATTGGTGGAGAGGGCAACATCCACGAGAGCACTTCGAGCAGTGGGTTCCACCTCCCCCTAACCCCCCTCCAATGATGGCTAAGGAGAAGCACTTAGCCACAGTTAGACGACTCGAGGAACCTCCTCTGTTGTAACATCCCTGATGTTATAAAATACTTAAAAAATGATCATGTCATCATTATGCATAATTATCAAGCATCAAGTCATTAATGCATTTCATGTTTAATTTATAGTATGCAAATGTTATTTTATGGAGTGTTTTATATATTACCTGAAATAATGATAACAATAATGATTATGAAAATTTTGATATGTATCCACTAAAACAAGTTTACTTTTATGTTATATGTGTTGACTTGTGTGATTTGAATCAAGTTCAAAATCTTTGTATTGATTTGAATTTCCGAAAACCCTGATTTCAACATTTAAGTTTGCCCTGGAAAACCCATTTCAAAATCTAAGCATATTTTGGGGTTGAGCCTTAAAGAAAAAGTGTAGATCTTGTTAATTTATATAAAGTTTGTTTTTGGAGTTTTCAAAGTTGTTATGAAAAATTTGAAGTAATTTGAAAAGGCGAGATTCTTTAAATGTTCTATTTTTGAATTCAAATTTGCATTTCAAAATATAGACCGAATTAGGGGGTGGTTATAAAAGCAAAGTTGTAGAACTTTAAATTTGGAGCAACTTTTATTTTTGGAGATTTTTGAGTTGTTACATAAATTTGGGAGTAATTTCGATTTTTAAATCGAATGGCAGTTTGGTAATTTTGATGAACAGTAACCGCATAAGCCAACTCACCGTCTACGATCTTCCTTCTGCTTCCAGACGCGGTGGCCGCCCTTGGCTTTGCGCTGGCACGGGAAAGGCCCCTGCGTGGCTTCTCTTTGCTTCCTGGCCGCCCTATAAAGCCTGTGCAGTCGCCGTTCTTCGTTTTCCCTTCTCCTCTGTTTTCCCGACGCCATCGCCGCTGCTCCGTCGAGCTTTCGCCATCGATTCAGCGCCATTGCCGTCTCGGCAAAGCCTGTTCTAGCTTCGCCTGCTCCTTGCGCACCCAGCCAGCCAGTTCTGGTCACTTGATTTCGCCGAGAACCCCCATTCGTTGCTCTTCTTCCTCGCGGCCGGCAGCACCGCCGTCACGAGCGTGTCGCCGTGGCTAGAGCTCTCCGCCACCGGAGCACCGCCACCGTCGACGTTTTGCTCCGCCGTGGTTGCTCGGATCGTCGACCTGCTTCACCGTTGCTTCTCCGGCCCCGTTCTTTGCTCCATCGAGTTCGGGGTGAGCTACTGGTGCTTCCTGGGCACGTCGAACCACTCATCCGTTATTCTTCCGATCCAACTTTATGCTCCAGTGCGTTCGAGGTGAGCTCCTGGTTCTTTCCGAGTTGTTTATGTGAGCTCCTGGTTCTTTCCGAGTTGTTTGTGTGAGCTCCTGGTTCTTTCCGGGTTGTTTGTGTGAGCTCCTGGTTCTTTCCGAGTGGTTTGTGTGAGCTCCTGGTTCTTTCTGAGTTGTTTGTGCGAGTTCCTGGTTCTTCCCGAGTTGTTTGTGTGAGCGGAAGATTTGAAAATAAAATTTTCCTTTTTCAGAAATGATTGAATAGTGCTGTAATTTGTTATTTTTGTGTAGATTTATTTAGACCTCCAAAAATTATGAAAATTTTTGTGTGACCTCTCTGTGATGTATATTATTTAGGAAAAATATGAAATATTGTTTTTCAATACTTTTTGAATGTGATAAAAATTGCTCAATTAATTAATAAATGAGTTTCCATGATTTTTCTAGGCTTAATTAATTATCCAAAAATTATGAAAATTGTTTTGCCACTTAGTTATCATGTGATGAACCTTGCAAAAAATTTTAGCTCAATTGGAACAAGTTGATTTATTTCATAATTTTGAATTAAATAATTAATTCATAAAAGCAAATAGTAACCTTTAATGATTTAGGTTTTGATTGAGTTTTGGATTGAGTGATGACCTTGGGTCATTAGTTGGTAATGATCCTTGGCAATTGAAGTAAGTGTTATGAAAAAGGTTTAGTTAGTTTGACTTGTAACTGTACCGCGAAGGAAAGTTGTATTCAAATTGTTAATTTTTGCATCCATCATCGAGCATCATGTTTCGTATTCCGCATCATGTTAAACATGGCATTGTTACTACGTGTAGTGAACGAAGGTGAACACGTGGTAGTTAATCAAGTTGCGGAGGAGGTTAATCCGCCTGTTGAGGTCGGATCGGATATTTGTGGAACGTCTCCTGAACCGGACTTTTCCATCAACGAAGGCAAGCCCCGGATGCATTTAAACCTACCTTGTGATTTACAAATTGATTTCGCTTTTGTTTTTCTTTACTGCATTAAGTGATTAGGAGTTGAGTGAAAACCTAATTGGTGCATTACCAACCTTGTTTTCCATATCTACCTTGTTAACCGTTTTAATTCATATATAGCTAGTTATGCTTAGATAAATAAAAGTCGGGTGATTACCTGTTGCCTGCAAGTTTTAAATGGATCTTTGGTTACTTTTATGATCATGAAATATGAGCATGTGGAGTAATAAATCTAGACCGGGCGGACTCGGTGTGTGTGAGCCACAAGACATGGAGGTCTTGTGAGCGGGTTCTTTCCGCCTGTGTCGATTAAGGTCCGTACCGTTATTGAACTGTGTGCGGTGAGACTTTGTAGTACTAACCACATACTTCGGTAAGCCTTAACTTGGCTATTCTATTACGAGAATGGCTACTCGCGCACTGGGAGTGGAGAGATGGCGAGAATAGCATGTACCCACGTGGCAATGGGCTGGATTGGTGGAGTACTGTATTCTCGGGTGGCGCGGACCCGTTCTTGTTTAGAGGATCTGAGGGTAGGTTGGTATATGTAGGTCGGGGACCTACATATGTCGTGTGGTCTGGAATTCCTAGCTAGGTTATAATCGGTTCGAATCGTCGTTGCTCCTCGGTTATGGAGACTCACTTCTCTGTTCATCATCGTAGTTTAATAACTGGAACTTGAGGTTAGTTTGAGAAGGTGTTGGATATGAAGTTTCATGATCTCAATGCGGATCGTGTCAGCTTGTATATGATCTTTATGAAGTTTTAAATGTTGACATAAAAAATTTTGTTAAAGAGCTTTTACGCAAAAGAACTTTGATTATTGCTAAAGCCATACCTTGAATCCCTGAGCCTGCATTCCTGAGTCTTATCAGTTTTTATTTCGGTTAAGTCTTGTTGAGTACTTTTGTACTCAGGGTTCGTTGACCCTTGTTGCAGGTGAGGCTCATGAGCAGGTCTGCTTTGGACCGTGCTGCATGACTATTGTTCAATGCGATGACGGTAAGTAAATGTGTGGCCCTTGGGCAGGGCAGTTTAATTATGTGTTTTGTATTATGTTATAATGCCACTCCACTACTTTGGTTTGTAATAATTATCGAACTTAGTTATATGGTTTGAAACAAATGGTTTGTAAACTATGTTATTGTAAGTCTTCCGCTGTTTTACTCTGGTATAGATATTTGAATAAATGTTGTAATACTGCAATGACTCTGTAATGTGATCCTGCTCGGAAACCGTGGATGATTCGGGGTTCTCTGAGGACACCCGACAGTCTTCTTAAGTTACCGGGAACATATGCATAGATGTCAAAGGTCGTTGGACAGTGATAGGTGCATGTGGGCCCTATAATTTAGGAGGTTCTGCCACAGAATGGTATCAGAGCGATCGTTACAAAGTCTTTGTTGTATTGTTTTACAAAAACTTCAAAATGATTTGGGACAAATCTATTTAACTTGTTAATTTGGTCCAATTTGCTTTCGACTTATCTTATTTCATTCTCACCATTCCTTATTTGATTAAAAAGGCTTTGTGTGGTGGAGTAGTAATCTTATTATGCCCTATATAATAAGAACTATTGTTTATGTACCTTAGGTGCTTTGATGTTTAGTAACGTAAGAATCGTTCATGCATCATGTCATTAATGAAACATTGCACATATTCCAGTTATAATCATTCATAGGAAATTGAAATATAATGATGTTTAAAAACTTCCTCCTTCCATTTAGAGAATGGCTATTCCTTGATATAGCTATTTTGTCCCAATGAATTTGGTCATGTACCAAGATTTGCTAGTAAACCACTCTTTGATTGTACTTGCTCATAAGTTCCACATCTTTGGGAATTTCTTGATGCACTTTAATTTTCCCTCATCTACTCAATGTTGAGACTTGGGACTAATCCTTGAATTCTCCAACCTATGCATGTGTCATGTCTTGGTCTCTCCTAATGCAACACATGCTAGTTCCTTGACCTTGCTAGCCTAACAAATGTTACTTGTGAGTTACTTTAGTTGTGCCCTATGGTGGTGTCATGATCCATGATTTACGGTGCCGCGTCGAAACCTAGGGTCTCCTGTGGACTGCAGCCATAAGGAAATACTGTTGGGTGCTCGCTGGTATCGAGGTCTGCGGTCATGATCCATTATAGCTCCGCAATTAATGTGATTCACTCATCTTGGAACTCTCATTTGGAATTCATGTTCCATCATTCCATTGAAGTTACTACATCCTTTGTCCCTTACGACTGTCTTTTGATCTCGTTTACAATTTTAAGTCAACTCTTGTTGTTTTATGAACAACTTGAAAGTTAACGTGTTTGACACATTCCCTTTTCCATTGCTTACCCTTAGACTTTAAATCTCGGGACGAGATTTCTTTAAGGGGGAAGGATTGTAACATCCCTGATGTTATAAAATACTTAAAAAGTGATCATGTCATCATTATGCATAATTATCAAGCATCAAGTCATTAATGCATTTCATGTTTAATTTATAGTATGCAAATGTTATTTTATGGAGTGTTTTATATATTACCTGAAATAATGTTAATAATAATGATTATGAAAATTTTGATATGTATCCACTAAAACAAGTTTACTTTTATGTTATATGTGTTGACTTGTGTGATTTGAATCAAGTTCAAAATCTTTGTATTGATTTGAATTTCCGAAAACCCTAATTTCAGCATTTAAGTTTGCCCTGGAAAACCCATTTCAAAATCTAAGCATATTTTGGGGTTGAGCCTTAAAGAAAAAGTGTAGATCTTGTTGAGTTATACAAAGTTTGTTTTTGGAGTTTTCAAAGTTGTTATAAAAAATTTGAAGTAATTTGAAAAGGCGAGATTCTTTAAATGTTCCCTTTTTGAATTCAAATTTGCATTTCAAAATATAGACCGAATTAGGGGGTGGTTATAAAAGAAAAGTCGTAGAACTTTAAATTTGGAGCAACTTTTATTTTTGGAGATTTTTGAGTTGTTACATAAATTTGGGAGTAATTTGGATTTTTAAATCGAATGGCAGTTTGGTAAATTTGATGAACAGTAACCGCGTAAGCCAACTCACCGTCTACGATCTTCCTTCTGCTTCCAGACGCGACGGTGGCCACCCTTGGCTTCGCGCTGGCACGGGAAAGGCCCCTGCGTGGCTTCTCTTTGCTTCCTGGCCGCCCTATAAAGCCTATGCAGTCGCCGTTCTTCGTTTTCCTTTCTCCTCTGTTTTCCCGACGCCACCGCCACTGCTCCATCGAGCTTTCGCCATTGATTCAGCATCGTTGCCGTCTTGGCAAAGCCTGTCCTAGCTTCGCCTGCTCCTTGCGCACCCAGCCAGCCAGTTCTGGTCACTTGATTTCGCCGGGAACCCCCATTCGTTGCTCTTCTTCCTCGCGGCCGGCAGCACCGCCGTCGTGAGTGCGTCACCATGGCTAGAGCTCTCCATCGCCGGAGCACCGCCACCATCGACGTTTTGCTCTGTCGTGGTTGCTCGGATCGTCGACCTGCTTCACCGTTGCTTCTCCGGCCCCGTTCTTTGCTCCATCGAGTTCGGGGTGAGCTACTGGTGCTTCCTGGGCACGTCGAACCACTCATCCGTTGTTCTTCCGATCTAGCTTTATGCTCCATTGCGTTCAGGGTGAGCTCTTGGTTCTTTCCGAGTTGTTTATGTGAGCTCCTGGTTCTTTCCGAGTTGTTTATGTGAGCTCCTAGTTCTTTCCGAGTTGTTTGTGTGAGCTCCTGGTTCTTTCCGAGTTGTTTGTGTGAGCTCCTGGTTCTTTCCGAGTTGTTTGTGCGAGTTCCTGGTTCTTCCCGAGTTGTTTGTGTGAGCTCCTGGTTCTTCCCGAGTTGTTTGTGTGAGCGAGTGATTTGAAAATAAATTTTTCCTTTTTCAGAAATGATTGAATAGTGCTGTAATTTGTTATTTTTGTGTAGATTTATTTAGAGCTCCAAAAATTATGAAATTTTTTGTGTGACCTCTCTGTGATGTATATTATTTAGGAAAAATATGAAATATTGTTTTTCGGTACTTTTTGAATGTGATAAAATTGCTCAATTAATTAATAAATGAGTTTCCATGATTTTTCTAGGCTTAATTAATTATCCAAAAATTATGAAAATTGTTTTGTCACTTAGTTATCATGTGATGAACCTTTACAAAAAATTTTAGCTCAATTGGAACAAGTTGATTTATTTCATAATTTTGAATTAAATAATTAATTCATAAAAGCAAATAGTAACCTTTAATGATTTAGGTTTTGATTGAGTTTTGGATTGAGTGATGACCTTGGGTCATTAGTTGGTAATGATCCTTGGCAATTGAAGTAAGTGTTACGAAAAAGGTTTAGTTAGTTTGACTTGTAACTGTACCGCGAAGGAAAGTTGTATTCAAATTGTTAATTTTTGCATCCATCATCGAGCATCATGTTTCGTATTCCGCATCATGTTAAACATGGCATTGTTACTACGTGTAGTGAACGAAGGTGAAGACATGGTAGTTAATCAAGTTGCGGAGGAGGTTAATCCGCCTATTGAGGTTGGATCGGATATTTGTGGAACGTCTCCTGAACCGGACTTTTCCGTCAACGAAGGCAAGCCCCGGATGCATTTAAACCTACCTTGTGATTTACAAATTAATTTCGCTTTTGTTTTTCTTTACTGCATTAAGTGATTAGGAGTTGAGTGAAAACCTAATTGGTGCATCACCAACCTTGTTTTCCATATCTACCTTGTTAACCGTTTTAATTCATATATAGCTAGTTATGCTTAGTCATGCTTAGATAAATAAAAGTCGGGTGATTACTTGTCGCCTGCAAGTTTTAAATGGATCTTTGGTTACTTTTATGATCATGAAATATGAGCATGTGGAGTAATAAATCTAGACCGGGCGGACTCGGTGTGTGTGAGCCACAAGACATGGAGGTCTTGTGAGTGGGTTCTTTCCGCCTGTGTCGATTAAGGTCCGTACCGTTGTTAAACTATGTGCGGTGAGACTTTGTAGTACTAACCACATACTCCGATAAGCCTTAACTTGGCTATTCTATTACGAGAATGGCTAGTCGCGCACTGGGAGTGGAGAGATGGCGGGAATAGCATGTACCCACGTGGCAATGGGCTGGATTGGTGGAGTACTGTATTCTCGGGTGGCGCGGACCTGTTCTTGTTTAGAGGATCCGAGGGTAGGTTGGTATATGTAGGTCGGGGACCTGCATATGTCGTGTGGTCTGGAATTCCCAGCTGGGTTATAATCGGTTCAAATCGTCGTTGCTCCTCGGTTATGGAGACTCACTTCTTTGTTCATCATCGTAGTTTAATAACTGGAACTTGAGGTTGGTTTGAGAAGGTGTTGGATATGAAGTTTCATGATCTCAATGCGGATCGTGTCAGCTTGGTATATGATCTTTATGAAGTTTTAAATGTTGACATAAAGAATTTTGTTAAAGAGCTTTTACGCAAAAGAACTTTGATTATTGCTAAAGCCATACCTTGAATCCCTGAGCCTGCATTCCTGAGTCTTATCAGTTTTTATTTCGGTTAAGTCTTGTTGAGTACTTTTGTACTTAGGGTTCATTGACCCTTGTTGCAGGTGAGGCTCATGAGCAGGTCTGCTTTGGACCGTGCTGCATGACTGTTGTTCAATGCGATGACGGTAAGTAAATGTGTGGCCCTTGGGTAGGGCAGTTTAATTGTGTGTTTTGTATTATGTTATAATGCCACTCCACTACTTTGGTTTGTAATAATTATCGAACTTAGTTGTATGGTTTGAAACAAATGGTTTGTAAACTATGTTATTGTAAGTCTTCCGCTGTTTTACTCTAGTGTAGATATTTGAATAAATGTTGTAATACTGCAATGACTCTGTAATGTGATCCTGCTCGGAAACCGTGGATGATTCGGGGTTCTCCGAGGACACCCGACAGTCTTCTTAAGTTACCGGGAACATATGCATAGATGTCAAAGGTCATTGGACAGTGACAGGTGCATGTGGGCCCTATAATTTAGGAGGTTCTGCCACATCTGTGCCATTGCGGAGACCGAGCCATGATAAACCCTGATAATACGTTGGAGTTTGTGTGTCCAAACAAGCAGGAAGTAAGTGCAAAGTGTATGTGTTGAAATGTTGAGCTATATGTGTCATGTACTAATGTCACGTTATTTAGGTGTATTCAATGGCGAAGTGTCGTTTCAAGGAGTGGTTATATGGTCCTAAGAACAAATGGCCCAAAGAACCTCCAAAAGCAAAACAAAAGAAGAAAGAAAGGTTAATTTACAAAGCACCATCGGTCAAGTGCGAATGTGGTGTTAATTCTAACTATGGCCTAGTCCCTTCGGAGCTTGGAATAGGCCATTATTGCGGCCATATGGTTGAGTACGAAGAGGTTCGTTATTTTTATGGTAAACATAAAATCGTATTTTGTTTCTTTTGCTAAGACATATATGATATAATATTTCTTTTGAACAGAGCACTAGGAAATGCAGGTGGGAATATTATGATGGTCAAGCTAAGTTCTTGGATGAACTGAAGAAGATGCAACTACTTGCAAGGAAGAGAGGATATGGACCTGACTACGTCAACCTATTTGTTAAACATCACAAAGAAAAGATGCGTGAGTTTGCTAGACAGCGTGGTATTTGTAACCCGATCGATGTTGGGCTTAACAAATGGGGATTGGAGAGACGGATGACATTAGAGGAGGAGAGGGCAAGGAAGGAGGCAAGGGAGGAGACAAGAGTACAGATGCAGGTCTTGAACGAGCATGTTGCTGCATTATGTGCCAGTGAGTGCTTGAATGCCTATTTTCATTGCCTGATTGTAAATGTAATATAATCACGTTGCTAACTGATTGTATTTTATACATGAAGGGATTGGATACAGTGAGGAACATGCTGCAGAGGTGGCTCGTGCAAGGTACGAGGAAAAGAAGTTAGATGAGCACAGAAAGCGAGCTGGTCGCACCGTTCAATCACCGATTGTGTTGTCTGATGAGGGGGACGAGGATGAGGACGACACTGCCAGACTTAGTGAGCTAATTGCTGTAGCAGAGGTGGGCTTGTAGGCAGAGGAGGATGAGGACGACACTGGCAGACTGAGCGAGCTAATCGCTCTAGCAGAGGTGGGCTTGCAGGCGAAGGAGGATGAGGACGACACTGGCAGACTGAGCGAGCTCATCGCTCTAGCAGAGGTGGGGTTACAGGCAGAGGAGGATGACGACGCGTTCTTCACTCAGGCCGCAGCGGCCGCAGATGAAGCGAAGGCCACTTACTATAGGCGACAGGCAGGTCAGAGCAACGTAGGTGAGCCTAGCCACAGCAACAGGGTTGTGGTTGAGGATTGGTACTCGGACGATGAGTTGCTTACTCAGTATGTTTCTGACTGAGGGTTTTTGATTGCGCCGTCTATTAGTTCCATGCTTTATTAATGATCAATGTAGCCATGTAGTAGAAATTCTATTGTGTTGTCTTATATTCCATTTGAACTAACGATGTATTGTACCCATGTATCATGTACTCAGATTACCCATGATCGATCTTAAGTGATCACATCTGTTTGTATCATGCTTTAAATTTTTTTAAAACGAACATAATCATTTGCTGCGCCATAGCCCACGGCGCGTCTGTGCTGTACAAAACTACAGAACTACAAGTGGAGGTGGGCTTACAAGTGGAGGTACTGTACAAAACTACAAGTGTTGTACAAAATGAACATGAAACAAATAAATGGACGATAAGTTGCCATACAACATTTTCATTGGTTTATGAGTCTACAAGTTTTTGACGACAATATTCATTCGACATAAGTTCGACGTAATGAACTAAGTCCCACGACGTAATGAACCTCGTCGTCTGGTACAAGAAGGGGGTCGTCGTACTCCACAATAAGAAGGGGGATCAGCTGGTGCGGCGTGGGAGGGGCCATCCTGTTACAAAATGATAAACAAAGGGTTGGAGTATTCAAATTAACAATTTTTAGAGTAACATTATGTAGCATTGCAAAATTTGAACTACTTGTTATGCAATACGAACACAATATGAAATCACCTGCTGTCTTCTATGTTGGCTAGCCTTGTGGCCAGATTGTTTGCAAATGGAGCAAAGATTCCTGCCATGGGTCTCGTTGAAGTCTCCCCCGCCGTACATGTCTTTGCCGTACCCTCTCATAGCATCCATGTCCCCCTTCAGTCGCTTCTTCTTCCTCCTACCCTTCCCTACCTTCATTAGATCTGGATGCGGCACGTAGTCATAACCATTATAAGGTGGCCACTGTGTTGGGTCAAGGTATGGCTCGAAGCTCATCTCCTAAATACTAACGGTGTTCGAACGGAGATACAAGGGTGACATATATGGCGAACCCTACAGGCCGTGATCATATGAGAGCAAGGGGCATGCATGATATGAGGGATGTTGCAACTGCACTCTACCTTTTCAAGATCAACTCAGTAGTTTTGTCCACCATAACGTTCGCCACCCAGGCTTGTGCCACTCTTGCCCCATACACTAAAGATATGGTGGCGGGGTCCATACGGCTCGGCGGTGTGCTGCTTGGCCAATTCCTCGGCCTCCTTCAAATGTTCAGCTTTGGCCTTGCCAAAACGCCCCTGCTCAGCTATATTCCTCTGCGCAAGCTCCCACCTCTTCACAAAATATTCGTTGCACTTATGAAAGGAGAACTCAACAATTCCAGACACAGGCAACGATCGAACTCCGGTGAATACACGGTTGAAGGACTCCGAGGAGTTAGTGGTCATGATGCCATACCTAAAACCCCCCTCGTCATATGCTAACGCCCACTGAGCCTTCTATTCCATCTGCGCCTCTAACTAGGCCTTTCTCACTGCATTTACCATCTTGTCTAGTTCTCTCTTTGTCTCCTTGAACTGGTGCTCTGTACGTACACAACATAGAGCCTTTACCTTGTCACATACCTCTTGCTTCCGCTGACGTCGCCAGAAATTAGCGGCAAAGTGTCTCATGCACCATCTATGTACTAGAGGTGGGAACCCATCTATATGCTCAGCTACAGCATTAAGAAGCCCTGCGTGACGGTTGGAGATCAAACATATAGTGCGAGTTGGGCCAAGCACTTGCACACGTAGAAGCCACATGAACCATGACCATGATTTATTGTTCTCTCCCTCTGCCAAAGCAAATGCCATGGGTACTATCTGGTCCTCAGTGTCAACAACAGTAGCCATCATCAAGGTGCCCCTGTACTTTCCTATCAGGAAAGTGCCATCAACAAGTACGACTAGACGACAAAACTGGAATGCATATTCCATTTGCGCAAATGACCAGAACACACGATAGAGGACATGCCTCAATGGGTCCCGAAAAAACATCCCTTTGGTGTCCACAAACCATTTCAAGCTAGGGTTAAAATAATGCATTGCACATAAGATGCGGAGCACCCTATTGTACGCTTCCTCCCAAGTACCCCATCGAATCGCCAGAGCAATTTGCTTAGCACTTCAAGCCTTTCCGTACGTCACATCATACCTAACGAATCTAGATATGGACTGTTGTAAAGAAGACACCAAGATGTCGTTGTTGTCATCAACGAGCCCCAATATACGACGGGTAAGGTAACGTGCAGTGAGCTGCTGATGATTTTTCTGCCCCTATTGTCTAGGCAAGTGTGGGGTTCAACAACTTTAGTTATCCTCCACTTGCCATCACTCTATCTCCTTCGTGTATTTAACCTCCACAGACAACCATTTTTGCATATCAAGTGTTACCTCAACTCCTGGTCCGAATGAGTGACGGTGTACGGTCTATGGTGGTACACAGCATAGTCCTGAAGGAAGAGTTTCATCTCTAACATTGTGTTGAATATCATCCCCTTCCTAAGGGTTTCTATCTCATGGTTATACAATGAATTCCTACATATCTGGAGACCAGTATCACAAACTGCCATATCCGTCATGTTGACATCCCTATAGTTCAGAATGCCCCTGAAAGGTACGTTCTTCGACCTTAGTTGCTCAAGCTCAGTCGCTGTGTAAGGTGGTGGTGGAACATACTGCTGCGCTTCGCTAATTCTAGCCCATGAATCATAGGGGATATCATCTACAGCCAAATCTGTGACTAGTCTACCCTAAGCATGGACACCTTGCAAAACCTCAGTTGGTACTGGTAATGGCATAGTATGTACCGGTACTAGCATGACATCAGCCATTGTTGCCATAGCATCTGTACCTCCTTGGTCATCATCAGAATCATCTGAATCACTGCTAACTACATCACCGATCCTATCCTCCTCCTCCTGCTCCTCCTCTTCCCATTCGAACTCATTCACATCGAAGTCATTGCTTATACATCCTACTACAGTTGAATGAAACTGCTCCTGCATCAACTGACCATCCAAATCCATGTTATCCTGAGTTGCTTCCCCTTCGACCCCTAATTCTTTTTCATTGCCTCCGAAACCATCAATAGACGGGCCATCCTGAACACCATGCATCCTATACCCATTCTCCACCACCACCTCAGCCATGGGCACATTGGAACCTTGGAGAACCCTAGTGTAGCGGGACCAGTGAATAGGGTCACGCAAGGGCATGAGGACATAGTGTGCCCTAGTCTTCCTAGTATCAAACCTCCCCTTTAGTGTGAAATCACCGCCAAACTTTATATTCAAATGGACACAAAGGTCGTTGAAGCTAGGAGGTTCATCAAACCATTCCAATTCTTCTTCCGTATCCTCAAACATACCATCCTCTCTCCTAACACTTCCTCCGTACAAAACTCTAACGCAACAATCCATCTGCAGAAGCATTTCAAGAAACTTCATTAAGTCATCGAAATCATCGTACGTAATGTCCATGCTAACATTAATATATTTTCTAACTATAACTATACTAACTAATCAAATATTAACATCTATACAAGGCATACTATAGCTGTACTAACTAAACTACCTAACTTTACTACCTATACTAACTTATTATATTACGTATACTAACTTAACTAACTTAACTAACTAACTTTACTAATTATACTAATTATACTTTAATAATTTTACTAACTTTATTAATTGTGCTAACTATATTAGTGGAGTACCTCGTTGCAGCGCGCAAAACCGAGCCAGGAGGCGTGGGTGCAGGGCAGCCACCGTGCGTGACTGAAGGGGGAGGCGCGCCGGCGTGCGGGCGCGGCGGCCGCACCCGACGGTCGGCGGCCTGGCTGCCTGGTTTGTGCGGGCGGGCTGGCTGGCGTGGGCGGACGTGGCCGCGGCAGACGGCGTGCATGGCGGCGGGCAGGCGCGGGCGAAGGTGGGCGTGGGCGGTAGGCCGCTTTGCTGCTCGGGTAGCGGGACTGGCCGCGACGGAGGTTATACCCGGCTCTGCCGCGCCATGGATCAGGGCACGGCACTGCCGCACCAAGATCGGTGGCGCGGCAGAGCCCTACCACATCAGCGGCCAGCGCTTCCAGTCGCCGCCATGTCAGCCCTCTGCCGCGCCACCATGCATGGCGCGGCACAGGCATTTGGCCGCGCCAGGGCAATAGGCGCAGCCAAAAGTGTTAGTTTTAAAAAAACCCCGAGAGTGTTAGATTTAAAATTAAGTTCATCTTTGGTTCTACATGTTTGTCCGATATTCCACTCTATCATCCACATGATTATTCAGGGAGTCACAAAGTTGTTTCCCTTCATTCGTTTCATTTGCTCTTTGCTGCTGTGGTTTGCTAGCATTTTTCCTAAATTTAGTAGGTCATCTAGTGGCTACTTGAACAGTCCTTCATATATGAATTGGAAGAGGCATGACATCAAGATTTAGGGTCGGAGACCAATGAGGAAAATTCATGACCGGTATCTCAACTTGGCATGAGGTGTCACCTAGATCCCTCTACTATCAAAACGTTATTTTTGGTCCATGAACTTGGCTTCGGGTATCATCCAGGTCGAATTGGGTCCTAACACGCTCCGTAGGCTGATGTGGCATGCTGAGTGTGCATCTGACATGTGGGACCCACGCGTCAGGGGAATAAAAAACATGCTTTTCTTCCCCCTCTGGCTCACGCCGGAGCTCACGGTTGGGCTGGCGCGCCGGCGCGGAGCCCTTTGGCGGGCGCAGGCGTGGCGGCCACCGGTGGGCATGGCCTAGGCTGGTGAGGGCGCGGGCATGGCGGCCTCTGGCAGCGCGTCGGCCACCGGTGGGCACGGCCTTGGCTGGTGAGGGCACGGGCACGGCAGCCTCCGCCGAGCGTGGCACCTGCCGGTGACGGTGCGATCCGTGACGCCAAAAAGCAGAGCGGCGGCGTCGATGAAGACACATGTTCGAGGCGCAGCTGATGGAGGTGATGGCGCTGCGGCCGAAGGAGAACATGGATGGCGAGGAGGCAGCGCAGCGCGGGGCACGGCACGACCATGGAAGAGGACCTACTGGATGGTAGGTGGAAGAGGAAGAAGGAGATGGAGTGGTGGAGTCATCTTTGTGTCCAGCCAGGGCATCACCAACCGCGTGCTCGACTGCCCCGCCCCGAACCCATCCTCCCCGCATGAGAGCCTCCATGCCACGGCGTCTAAGCTCGGTCCCGACGGGCCCACGCCAGCGTGGTGGTCACCGGGTGGGCGTCGTAGCTGGATATCCTGGCGTGATGGCAAGTGGCGGGGACGGCGAGCACGGTTGGCCCAGTGCGCCAGCAGCGTCCCTTCCACAGCATAGAGGAGAGCTCGAGCAGCGGGTGGCTGGACCTATGGCTTGCGCGCCGGCAGGAGTCCCAACGCAATGCGTCACACGGGTCAGTGACGATTAACATGCAGCCTGTTCGGTTGGCTGGTTCGTATCGTTGCTGGTTCATTTATGTGAGACAGAAGTACTGCTGGCTGGTTCATGTGAATAGTATCCATGTGAGGGGGCTGGCCAGCCAGCCGAGCCAGCCAGCCCCAACCGATCGGGCTGATGGTGGGTGAGTGGATCTGACATGTGGGCCCCACATGTAAGTGCCCCGTCAAACACAGTCAGCGTGCCACATCAGCCAACAGAGCGGGTTATGACCCGTTTGGACCTAGATGGTACCTAAAGCTAAGTTCATGGACCTAGAAATAACATTTTAATAGTTGAGGGACCTATGTGACATCTAGTACCAACTTGGAGGACCGGCCATAAATTTCTCTCGAGACCAAAATTTGTTGCACCCATATATATGGGAAAATCAGTTACTGGTTTGCTATATCTTGCTTAGACATTTTTTGTGAATGTGTCTATTTATAAAATGGACTTCACCCTTGCACATCTCTTGTCGAGTTGATCAAAATGGAGCCTGGATGAGAAGGCTATGGTTATCAAAAGAATTAGTCCCTATAGAATTCTGCATAGCCAGAATTGGGAACTCGCTTAGTTGTTAGCCTAATCCAAGTTGGAAGCTAGATTTTGACATGTTATTTGTATGAGTTTTGAATCCTAATGGGACAAGATCATCACTACTTATAAGAGCCCCTTTGGTAGGTCCCTAGCTCTGACTCCGGCTTTTTATGGCTCTTGCCGCTAAATAATCATCTAAAAAATGGCTTCTTGCAAGGAGTCCGGAGAAACCGGAGCCTTTTTTTTACTGAGGAGCCGGAGCCACAAAAATATAGCTTCTCCTAGATCTTCCTCACAAACTTGATATAAATTATTACAATATTATCTCTGGAGCCATTTTACCAAATGTTTTTCAAAATGATTGTATCACCGCCAAAGAAGCTGCTTCACAATAAGAGTCTGAGCTAGATCCATGCCAAACTGGCCAGGATGTAAAAGGCCATGACCGACTGATACAAATCCAATCGAATCAAACCAAATTAATCTACTTTACTTTTTATTAAGCTTTTTTTTCTCTACTGCAGTTTCCAAATTCTACTCACTGTTAATATCTTGATTGATACTATGACTAGAGGTGGCATCCTAGGTTTACTTGCCGACTTAGAGCAACCCAGCGATGTCCAGGCCCTGATAGGGTTCCTCTGTAGCAAGAGTTTTGATGGTTCCACTAGTAGAGAAACGACCTTTGATCCCACCACGAAATTTGGCTTTAGTCCCGGTATTTTTCACGCCCGAAACTAGAGATACCTTTAGTCCCGGTTTGTAGCTCTAACTGAGACTAAAGGTCCCTGCCCAACGGCTACTGTGGCAGGCTTTTGCTGCAGGGGACCTTTAGTCCTGGTTGGAGTTACCAACCGGGACTAAAGGTTAACTTTTACTCCCGGTTGGTCCCTCCAACCGGGAGTAAAAGTCTACTCCCGGCTGGAGGCTCCGTCCGGGACTAGAAAGGTACCTTTAGTCCCGATTTCTGTCTCCAACCGGGACTAAAGGTCCCCTCCAATATAGCCCTTGTTCCTCCCTGAGCCCGAGCCACTTCGAGCTCAGTGTTCTCGCTTCATCGCCGGCCTCTCTTCTTCCTCATCATCGGTGTATCACAAGATTTCTTCCATTCCTCCATCGATTCTTCGGTTCTAAAGGTTACCAACTTTATACTCTCATGTGTCATCAGTAGCTTATTTCATTTTGTGGACTAGATATATGTGGTTTTTTTATGGTAGATTTTTTTTATTTGTATGCCATTTAAGCTCAAAATCACTTTAAAGTTTGCGTATTTGGATGAAGGAAGGTTAAAGTAGTTATTCAAAACTAGTATTGAGTTTTCAATTCTAGCATGCATAGCACACTTCATGGTTTAGAGATATTGAGAATTTTAGAGTTTTTTAATTTTATTTGTTTATAAAATGAGAAATTTATATTATATTAAAAATGAGTATAGAGAGTAGATGGCAACTGCTTCCGGGTCCTCGGCCTCTCATCGGGTTCCAAAGCGACTGAGGCCGGACCTTCCTCTCATTGCATGCGGCAAGTGTGAGGAGAAGATTGTGATGGAGTACCAGGTGAGGAAGGAGTGTCCCAACAAGGGCCGTATCTTCTACAAGTGTCCGGATCACAATGTGAGTTATTTTGTCGCATTTGATGATTATGGTTAATTTATACTTATTTTCATGATGATTGTGATTAAAGTTCTAATTTTTTGTTTTAATTTTAGTGGGATGGCACTGGATGTTCAGGCTGGTACTGGGAGGAAGAGTATGTTGAACACGTGCAAAACTCTCTTCCACAGGCGGCTATGGTGGCTGATGAGGCAGTGATCCTGCGGAAGAAGCCCATAGATGTTGAACAAACGCATGATCTGTCTGTTTTAGTTGGGATTGGTCGCGAAATCCTTATGCTGCTGAAGTGCATTTTAGCTTTAGTTTTTTAGTGGTAGTTGGGATTGTCTACATTGTAGCGAGACTTTCATAAATTAATACCTTATGTGGTAGCATGCATGTCGTATAATTAACTAATTATGTTCTAGATTTTAATATGGTATGTATGTCATGTAATGCAGATGAACCGTCTTTAGATGTACAATGCTGATCGCCGCTCCCAAGAGTTCATTGAGGGCGTGCATTCTTTCTTACATGTGGCCGAGGCAAACAAACGTGATGGTTTCATGTGCTGCCCATGTGTCATATGTAAGAATTTGAAGGAATATGTTAGCTCAAGGAGTCTTCATTCACTCTTGTTGAAGTCGGGTTTCATGCCAAACTATATTTGTTGGACGAAGCACGGAGAAACCGGGGTTGCAATGGAAGAAGGTGAAGAAGAACAATGGGACGATGATGACATTATTGCTGAATATGGTGCCTTCAATGATACTGCAATGGGGGAAGCTAAAGAAGAGGTAGTGGCATAAGATGAGCCCGCTGATGATCTTGGTCAGGCCATTCGTGACGCACAAAGAGAATGCGAAAGTGAAAAGGAGAAGATCAAGTTCGAGCGCATGCTAGAGGATCACAAGAAATTGCTATACCCAACTTGTGATGCGGGACAGAAAAAGTTGGGTACGACACTGGAATTGCTGCAATGGAAGGCTGGTACTAGAGTTTGCAAATGATGCAAGAAACTTAAGGTTTGCTTTAAGTATGGATGGTATGAATCATTTCGGGGAGCAGAGCAGTAGTCATAGCACTTGGCCTGTTACTCTATGTATCTACAACCTTCCTCCCTGGTTATGCATGAAGCGTAAGTTTATTATGATGCCAGTGCTCATCCAAGGCCCAAGGCAACCTGGCAACGACATTGATGTGTACCTGAGGCCACTAGTTGAAGAACTTCTACTTTTGTGGAACAGACCAGGTGTACGTGTGTGGGATGAGCACAAACAGGAGCACTTTGACCTGCGAGCATTGTTGTTCGTAACAATCAATGATTGGCCTACTCTAAGTAATCTTTCAGGACAATCAAACAAGGGATATAATGCATGCACGCATTGTTTTGATGACATTAAAGGTATATTCTTGAAAAATGTCGAAAGGTCGTGTACCTTGGCCATCGTCGATTTCTTCCTGCGAATCACCCCCTAAGAAAGAAAGGCAAGCATTTTAAAGGTAAGGCAGACCACCAGACCAAGCCGGGCAATCGAACTGGTGAGGATATACTCAATATGGTCAAGGATGTGAAAGTAGTATTTGGAAAGGCACATGGCAGCGAACCTGTTCCGAACGATGCCGACGGTCACGCACCCATGTGGAAGAAGTCCATATTTTGGGAGCTACCCTATTGGCAAGTCCTAGAGATCCGTAGCGCGATCGACGTGATGCACATGACGAAGAATCTTTGTGTGAACCTGCTAGGCTTCATGGGTGTGTATGGGAAGCCTAAGGACACACTTGAAGCACGACAGGACCTGCGGTGTTTGAAAGAATGAGACAACCTACATCCAGAGAAGACAGATGATGGACGCCATTACTTAAGTCCTGCCAGCTACACTCTTAGCAAAGAAGAGAAGGAAAGCATGTTTGAATGCCTAGCAAGCATCAAGGTACCATCTAGATTCTCCTCAAATATAAAGGGTATAATAAATGTGCCAGAGAAGAAATTCCTAAACTTAAAGTCCCATGACTGCCATGTGCTCATGACGCAATTGCTTCCAGTTGCATTATGAGGAATTCTACCTCCAAATGTACGTCTAGCCACCGTGAATCTATGTGCATTCCTCAATGCAATTTCTCAGAAGGCAATCGATCTAATGGATCTAGCTAAACTACAGAATGATGTGGTTCAATGTCTTGTCAGCTTTGAGTTGGTGTTCCCTCCTTCTTTAATATCATGACACACCTCCTAGTTCACCTGGTCAAGGAGATTAGCATTCTCGGTCCTGTGTTCCTGCACAACATGTTCCCCTTTGAGAGGTTCATGGGAGTCCTAAAGAAATATGTTCACAACCGTGCTCGGCCAGAAGGAAGCATCGCCAAGGGCTATGGAACAGAGGAGGTCATTGAGTTTTGTGTTGACTTTATTCCCGACCTTGATCCGATTGGTGTTCCTAAATCGCGACACGAGGGGAGACTAAGTAGAAAGGGGACACTAGGGAAGAAAACATATATTGGTATGTAGGACAATTATTTTAATAAAGCACACTACACAGTTATGCAAAACTCCTCCTTGGTGGATCCGTATATCGAGACACATAAAGAGTTGCTTCGATCCGAGTTTTCAAGGAAGTCTGAAGCTTGGATTACGCGTCAGCACATGGAAACTTTCAGCGACTGGTTGTGAAAAGAATGTCAGGGTGATGAGAGTATTGACGATCAACTGTATTTGTTGGCTAGGCAGCCATCGTGGCATATCCTCACATACAAAGGGTACGAGATAAATGGGAATACATTTTACACATTAGCCCAAGATAAAAGGAGCACCAACCAAAACAGTGGTATCCGCATAGATGCCACCGACCCTAATGGAAATAAGCAAACATATTATGGTCGCATAGAGGAGATATGGGAACTAAACTATGCACCTACTTTTAAGGTACCTTTGTTCAAGTGTCAAAGGGTAAAGGCGACTGGAGGCAGGGTAGCAGTCGACAACCAGTATGGAATGACAACCGTGGACCTCAATAATATTGGGTACAAAGACGAACCGTTCGCCCTTGCCAAGGATGTGAATCAGGTGTTCTATGTTAAGGACATGTCTACAAAACCGAAGAGAGGGAAAAACAACAATGACCCAATCAATGAGCCAAAGCGCCACATAGTTCTTTCAGAGAAAAGAAATGTCATCGGAATTGAAGACAAGTCAGACATATCAGAAGATTATGAAAAGGATAACCGAATTCCACCCTTCATAGTGAACAAAGACCCAAGCATCCAGCTAAATGATGAGGACACTCCATGGTTACGGCGTGATCATAACCAAGGGATATACGTTAAGAAGAAGTTCACTACTATGCCTGCTTGATATATATATAGTGATGTATTAGACCTATTATGTAATAACTGTGACTTCAGATTTTTTTTGTTGTGTTTTCATATTTTCTACGGTTTAAATGAATTTTCTGCTTGACGGTGGATTTCCCGTGGAGAATGTGTGATGAAAAACCAAATGATCAACGTTAATAAGATGTGAAAACTTATTTCCTATCAAAAAGTAATAGTTTTAATGATTTTAATCAAGTAGTATATTTTTGCATGGTGCAAATTATAATTATTATTTACACTATGTGAAATATTTATACAGTAAAATAAAAGAGTTTAGGTTACAAATTTTTGTTGTGTATAATAATGCAAAACAAAGTCCAGAAATATTTATTATAATTTTTTGGATGATATTTTATTTATTAGGCAATTAATAACTCTCTGCATATTTATATAAAAGAAATAAATAAAAAAGGGAAAAACGTTTGGAACCAACTGCAGCCCACCTTTACTCCCGGGTCGATCAACCACCCAGGACTAAAGGTTGGCTACGTTTTCATGGCCCGCCAAAAAATAACTTTAGTCCCGGGTCATGGCTGCACCCGGGACTAAAGGTCAGACCTTTAGTCCGGGTTCTTACCATCAGCCGGGACTAAAGGTTCTTTAGTCCCGGGCCGTGGCTTCACTTTACCATAACCCGAGACTAAAGGTTCTATAGTCCCGGTCCGTGGCTTCACCCGAGACTAAAGATCCACCAAATATATATCGCCTTGTCTTCTTCTCCCCATCCATCGTCTTCAATCTTCGCCCGAGGGCCACCGCGCCGCCGCCGCTCCCCATAGCCTCCAGACGCCTCCACGCGCCTCTCCCGTCTCTCGCCATCTTCGCCAGTGGCCCTGGCTCGCGCCTCTCCCATTCGTGCGCGGCGCCTAGACCCGGATCCGCCGCCATCATCCTCGCCCTCGCCCATATTTGATTTGGATCCACCGCGGCCTCATCGCCGTCGTCGATCCTCATCCTCGTCGTCGTCCCCATCGCATCCTCGTCGTCGAGAGATCACCTCCGGCCATCCTCATCGTCCTCCACGCTCGTCGTCCTCGTCAGCGCGCTCATCCTCGTCGTCGACTTGATTAAAACCTCCGGCCATCGTGCTTGTGTTGCTCGCCGTGCTATATGTGAGCAACAGTGTGTGTATATTTATTTGTAGATTTTATTTGTGTATGAGTGTGTGCTCAGACCGGCTCGCGTCTGGTCGGTGGTGGGTGCTGCCAATGCGGCGAAGGTCGTTGCAGGTGGCCAAAATGTCGTGCCCACCATCCCTTTCGGCTTGGGTGTCGCCGGTGCGGGGAGATTAGAGTTCTGCACGCTCTTGTTCACAGTCACAACTGCGAGGAAGGAAGCGGCGACGGCCACGGCTGCGGGGAGGGTGGCTTTGGTTGAGGAAAAACTTAAGCCCGTGGCGGTAGCGGTAGATGCCTGGGGGCGTCGGTAGCTGCGTCGAGCGCAAAGTAGTGCCGATGGCGTTTGACGCGCCCAAGTGGGCATGGATGGCGTACAGGAGGCGTTCGATGGGCAAGTTGGCATTGGCTCGTTGGCTCCATCCGTCCGTCGCTTGGAACGCACGTACTAGTTGAACTTGCAGACGCCGGCCCCTAGATCTGAGACGTTCAACGGCGTCCGTGACGTAGTAGCAGGGCACGTAGTTCTCGTACTCGGGCGGGCATACCTTCGCCTCCTTGGCGCGGACTAGTTAGAAAATTGTAGAAAATCCGTAATAGTTGAACTCGCGGACCGTGTTTAGCTCGGCGAGCATGTTCTCTGCCGAGCAGTAACGGATGTCAAGGAGGAGCTTTGATTCTACGAGGGAGAGCGGCAACGGTCGTGGAAGACCGTGTTCACTTCCTCGTAGAATTGGAGCTCTTCCGTGGCCAAGTACGGTGTCGTCCGGTGGAGAAATGCTCGCCGAGATGATCACGTAAGCAAGGTCAACTAGTACGGATGGTTATTTATTCACACGTCCCGATATCGTCGCAGTAGTCTATCAATCACCGTACCCAAACATAGTATATATATAAAAATAAACGATAAACGATTATTATCTGTGTACACTCCCATTCTTTTGTTAACCTACGAAAATATCATGTGAATTACTTACCTGCCACAATGAGCATGGCCACGGCCATGAAAAATGCCAACGACACAACACTAGCAACCTTGTCGGCAAGCACCATTGTGTTGTTGGGACGAATTACTATATGGAGAGAAGCACTTGTTCCTCTCTGTCTGGATGGGTTCTTGTTCATTCATTGCTCTCCTCTTCCCGGCCGGGTTATATATACCTAGAGTGCTGTTATTACATTTGTTGCATCAATATCTTACTTTTACCAAAGTCTCCTTTGACGAACTTTCCAGAAACCGTAGAGTAATCAATAGAGTCTACTGGAGTACAGATACAGAAATGATTTTTACAAATGTTACTATCCTTGAGGTGGCACGTCCTGCAGGAGTTCATTTTATAGATATAGTTTTTATTTTTTATAGATATATCTGGTGGTGTAAAAGCTAGATGGCTGCCTCGAGAGACAACATGGATGAAGAAATGATGAATATTATCAACACCGGCACTCAATTTGCTGATGGTGACCAGCAGGATGTAGATGACGGGAGTCAATACCTGGCTCTTGAAGATAACCAAGAAAATATTGTGCAAGAAAATACTGGCGAGGTATATATATTTATATATATATTTGAATATTATATTTATATATATATTTGAATATTATATATATATATATTTGAACATCTATCATCTATTATGTGTACACATGATATTGATTTATTCTTTTTATACATAGCCCTCTGGATCGACGACCACAACGGCGAAAAGCAAAAAAATTCGAGGCCCGAAAAAGCCATTGGAGGGGCGCTACGTAATATCGGAATTCAATATCGAGATAGGCGAACCACTTGGTCCACATGCAAGGAAATTCATACAACACTGTGGGTGCCTTGTAAGAGACCGACTTCCGATCAATGCCTGTGAATGGAAGCAAAAGATCAATGAGCCTCATGTTAGTTTTGTCTCTGATCTTGATAAGAATTTAATTTGGGATGATATCCTTCAATATTTCACGTTGCAAGCGGATGATTATGATGCTATCAACGATGATGAATTGAAGGAACTAGTTCGAAAGTGGGCTATGAAGAAGATGGCCACACAATTCCAGACTTGGAAGAAATCCCTATACACGAAATACGTCAAGAAGAACCTAACGCCTAATTTCAATACTAACGGCCCGCTTGCGAAGTTGAGGCTTTACTGGAATGATTTTGTACAGTACAAGACATCGAAAGAGGGTGAGGAACGGGTGAGAAGGAACCAAGAGAATGCCCAACAGAAGGTATACCACCATGGCATGGGATCAGGTGGCTACGCGACTGCCATTCCCAAGTGGGAGAAAATGGAAGCAGATATTCTTGCCAAGGGTATCGCACCGGAATCACTCAATTGGCCCACACGCGTGAAGAATTGGTTTTTTGCTCATGGGGGAAGACTGGACCTAGAGACCGGGAAGCTGGTTCATGGCACAAAACTCAAAAGAGCAACACAAAGATTGTCTTATGCTCTACAAGCTAAAGCTATTGGTGTGTTCAGGCCCAATAGAGAGAAGGATGAATTGACGTATGCCCTCGAGACCGCTGAACACAGTGGCCGAACGAGAGGTTTAGGACGGAACATTTCTTGGGAGCATGGTTTCCCTGATGACAGAGATACCTACAGAAGCCAACAGAGAAGAAAGGATGAGGATGCAGCGCGGATTAGCAGGTTGGAGGAATTGGTTCGTGAGTCACGGGAGGCGTTGCTTCAAGCACAGGAGCGCGAAAAAGACATGCAAGCTAGAATGCAGGACGAAATTATAAAGCAAGTGCAAATAGCAATGAGTGCCTAGAGGCAGGCATTAGATCTAGGAATGAACATTAATATTAGCCCCCCTGATCAGTTGAAAAGCAGCTGCGCTTCCACAGAGTTGCCAAATCAAGATGATGCAATGCTACATTTCCCCTTAGATGACATCACTGCACCGTTTACATCATGTGAGCTACATATTCCAAAAGAGAATGCCACAATCATGGTGGCTCTCGGTGTTTTTTCTCCTCCAGATCCTACCAAGACACCAAGAATCCATGGGGCAATAATACCACCTGGATATGTTAGCGTCTCAGTGGATAGAGTTAACAAAGGTTTTAGTGACCTGCCTCTTGACATTCTAGGAGGTGATGGGGAGAAGACTCTAGGAGAAGTAGAGAAAACATTCATACTATGGCGCAAGCGCTACATCATTATTCCTGGGGTCTCTAGTCCACCGCCGCTTCCTCAACTGCCAGACAATAGGTGCGGACAAAAGTGAACGAAATAATTTTTTCACAAACTTTCTATTGACATGCATGATTAATAATAACAATTTCTTATACCTAATTATTCTTTTTTGTAATCACACAGCAGGGCCTCCGCCAACCTAAGTCCAATTATTCAATCTCTAGATCATCATAGTGCTCCAGGCAATCAGGTGGCAACGCCGCCACCGCCGCCACCTCCAAGGAGGTCTCTAACGCCTCCAAGGAGGTCTCCAACGCCTCCAAGGAGGTCTCCAACGCCCGCCCCGCCTCCCTTGATGACTAAGAGGAAGCCAGCTCCTAAGAGGTCCGCCCCGCAAACAAAGTCGTTGTCCCACCAGCCGGCAAAGAAGAAAGCCTCATCTAATCCAGTTATTCCCCAAAAACTGTCTTTCGAGAAAAGTGAAAAGGAATTAAAAGCTACAGTAAAAAAAGATGTGGACAGTTTCTTCGAAAAAGTAAAAAAGCAACGAGAAGAGAGGGACAACCCGGAGAAATCGTACTTCTACCTACCTCTAGATCTTCTAAGAAAGAAGGTGGACCAGAAAAAAGCAGGAATCTCAAAAGACCCGGCCAAAATCGGACTACGACCGCTCTCTCACCAAGTCATTTGAGGCGGCGCAGAAAAAGAGTAGACCAGAGAAAGGTGTTGCACAACTCAGGCAACAATCGCAACAATCAGTCCCCCCTCTTATCGTTCGTAATGAATATGGTTCGAACTTAGACTTAGACATCGATTTTGAGGAGCTAGCTCGGTTTTACGAGGAAACTGGTATGGACCTTGCCCAAGTGCTCGCTGAAGGACCATCTGCTCCGAAAGTGGATCCTTGGAAGAAATTTGAACGTGGAAAGAGTCTATACAACCCTGAGGCCTTAGGTGAACTGGGTACGCAAATGTACCTGCTAAACAAGTGGTACATGGCGGCGTGTGAACGGGGAGAGGCCTTTGTTACTGTCAGAGTTAGAAACTAACATTACTTCCGTGGCGATGACGTTATATATGTCGAGTTTGAAGAATTACACCAACTATGCCACCTGGACTCTCTCGACAAAAGTCTCATTAGCTGCTATTGTCTGTAAGTGTGATTATTTTCTACTATTAAAGTGTGTATATATAAAGCTACATGTATATATATACATTATATATCCTCACACTATATTTTTATATATGCAGATATGAGATGACAGAACTCAGAAAGAGAAAGGATAATGATGTTGGTTTCGTTGATCCAAATGTCGTATTCAAACACCCTAATCCCCTGCCTCAATGGAAAGCTGAACTCGAGAAAAATCTCATGAGGTTCTTAGTGAACCAACAAAATAAGGACATACTCTTCCCCTACAACTTCAAGTGAGTGTTAAATAATGAATGTCGATCATATGGATATTTGTTCAATTATTTGCTTACTAGCTAAGCTATCTCCCATATATATACATATATGTTGACTCTAGTTAATGTCGATCATATTTGTGTATAAAAACATATGCAGCAATCACTGGATATTGATGGTCATCGATATGGCCAATAGTCGGTTGAGAATCTTAGACTCGTTAAGAAAAGAGCAAACAGAGTACCAAGACATGATAGATATTATCCAATAGTAATATGGTCTTTCTAGCAACTATATATACCTCGATATCTTAACTGCAACAATTATTAAAGACCAAGTTAATGTTTTATTTTATTGGGTGCAGTGTTTAGAAAAGTTTCATTGAGAATCACCACATGAAACATTGCAAAGCGCCACTGGATGTAATCGCACACAAAGTAAGTACTATCTACATATATATATATAATTCAATTAACACCATGCATGCTTTCAATTCACCGGATCTTTTTTCTCATAAAAGTGGGTTCTGAGGTAAGAATAGGGGAACAACTACTGTGGATACTATGTTTGCGAGTTTATCGGGGCGTACACAAAAAGAACTCCTGAAGAGATCCTCAAAGTATGTTATATAAACATATTTATATATTCACAATTTCTTTTGTTGCTCATATATATAAGTAATCAAGTGACCAACACACACACACACACACACACACATATATATATATATATATATATATATATATATATATATATATATATATATTAATACTTTTCGGTTAACTTTTATTGAAGACTCTATGGTTGAAGGAAAAAGTCATACGACGTGACCAACTGAAAGCAATTCAAGAGATCATAGCAGGATTTCTTAATGACCAGGTCCTCAACCCCGCCGGCGAGTTCTACAATGACGTCAACGAAACATGGAAGCCAAACTAGATGGAGTAATTTTGTTATCCCAAGGATATGATAGAATATACAATGCAACCTTTAATTGTAATATATATATATATATATATATATATATATATATATATATATATATATATATATATATATATATATATAACACATACATATTATATGTACATAAAATAATGTAAAATATATATATGCATGTAATATATACGTTAGTTTCATACTTTAGTTTGTATAAAATGTTCGAACATTATAAACGTATAGAATACGTATATCAATGCGTATTCGAAAACCTATTCGAAAACCAAAACGAATCATTAATTGAAAATAGAAACAAAAAAAGAAAAAAAGGAAACCTTTAGTCCCAGTTGGTAATACCAACCGGGACTAAAGGGCCGCCCCAAGTGGCCAGGCCGGGAGGCCCTTTAGTCTTGGTTGGTCTTACTAACCGGGACTAAAGGCGCACCTTTAGTCCCGGGCGCGAAACCGGGACTAAAGGATGGGACCTTTAGTCCTGATTTGGTACTCCCGGTTTTAAAACCGGGACTGAAGGCGGTTGAGAACCAGGAGTATAGCCCGTTTCTCCACTAGTGTTCTTTGCTAATTTGCTTATAATAAAAGTTTGTTTGTTATCACATAAATGTGATATATTTACCCTTTGGTATAGTTTGCTTGTAAACCTACCTAGCAGCGCGGTGACGGTGATGTGCTGTTTGGCAATCTGCAGCACGCTCTAGTGTTTTGGTGTTTGGCCCATCTTTTATGCCAACAAGGAATATAATGCATATAATTTTTTCACGCGAACGCAGTTCTACACGAAGTCACGAAATCCACACTACACGAACAACATCACAACCAATGCAAATAGCGCCGCCAACAATAGAGCTGGCGCCGCCCGACCACTGGCGCTGATTATCTGGACCGGGAACAGGCAGCCGCGGGTGGAGGCGTTCTTGTCTGTGATCTTGGCGAGCCCGTCGAAGTCGCAGGCGCGCACATCCTGGTCCTGCATCTGGAAGTACATGTTGAACGCGTAGGAGATGTTGCTCTTCTCGTCCAGCCCGTTGCAGGAGCAGCCGTAGCCGAGCGCCGTGCAGTCGCCGCTCGCACATGCATACTGGATGTTGCCCGGCAGCTTCGACTTGTCCTTGGCCCCGTCGTCGAACACGCACCACTGGCTCGGGAGGTACTTGACGTCGGTAACTGGGGAGAGGAGCTTGTCATGGCCTTGCCCCGTGAGGTCGATGGGGAACTTGGGCTTGCCGTCGTAGGTGAAGATGCCCCAGTGCCGCTCGAAGTTCCCCGGCGCGATGCTCTTCATGTCCTCGTCGAATAGCCCGAACAGGTAGACCTCCATCTTGCCCTTCCGGACCGGGGTGCCTTCGTTCTTGGCCAGCTTCTTCAGGAGGCCGTCGTAGAACCGCCGCGCCAGCTTGAGGTTGGCATTCTTGTTGCCATCGGTAGGCCAGCCGGCCTCGCCAACGATGACCTTGAGGTTGGACACGCCGGCCTTCTTCAACGCGTGCACGAGCGTGTCGTAGTTGGCGTCGAACACATTGTCGTAGTTGATGCCGCCCTTGTCATTGATGTTCTTGCCGCCGTCGAAGAAGGCGAACTCGAAAGGGAAGTTGTCGCTCTGGTACAGGCTGAGGAAGGGGTAGATGTTGACGACGAAAGGCGCGCCGTGGTCGTGCAGGAACTTGACCATGTCGGTCATGAGGTCGTTGATGTCAGGCCGGAACGCGCCGGACGATGGCTTGTCGTCGGGGGAGACGTAGACGTCGGCGTTGAGCGGGACGACTGCCTTCACGGTGTCGCCGACGCCGGCCTCGTCAAGTGCCTTCTGGATGTTCTTGAGCGCCGGGAAGGTGGTCTTCATGAATGACCCGTTGTAGGCCTTGAGAAATGGCTCGTTCCCCACTGCCACATACCTATTCTCATCAAGCAAACAACAACATTTCGATCGTCATTAATTAATTTGATTGAAAACTAATCAATGCGAGGTCATGATTAATGAATGGCATTGCAGGATGATGCGAGAGGCGCTAATGTACGTCACGTACTTGAGCTTAAGCTTGTCACCATAGGCGGTGACGTTCTCGTTGACCCAATCCTGGGCATTGCCGTAGCTGCTGCTCATGGTCTCGAGCATGTCGTTGGGGATGCCGAGCATGACCTCAATGCCGGAGTCGACGAGCGCACCGACGGGCCAGGGGTCGGCGTCGAACATCTTCACCCTGGCGATGCCATTCTTCTTGAGCATCTTCACCACCGAGTCGGGGAGAAGCTGGTGCGAGAGCTGCGAGCCCCAGTTCACGCCAACTTCCACAATGTCGTAGTCGTCGGCCATGGCCGCCGGCGATGCCGCTAGCAGCAGCACGGCCGCGCCGGCCAGCAGCTGCAGGAACCGAGACATGCCGCGTTGTCGCCTGATCATTTTCCTTGCGTTTGGATGGATCACAGCTTTGGGAGGTCAGGATTCGGTGGAGCTCGTGAGCTGCATCTCTCTCCTCTCCTCTAGATGGAGGGAGAGGAGAGGAAAATGCCGGGTAAAACGGTTCCACAGAGACGTGGAAGCCTCGGCCTCAGAAAAAGGACGAAATAATACTACAGTGGACCTTTCTGGAGACGTCCTTGAGCGCCCGTTTACTAGCTAGTTTTTAGTATGGCCAGACACATACATCGCTGGACATGCAAACGACCTCTATTCCTATTTTCAGGCGAGGTTTGCGTGCAACACAAGGTTATTAGGGGAATAAGTATGAATGAACACAAAAAAAAACATATGTAAATGACATCCAAATCTTGTTTATATTCTGTACAATAAATCAATAATATATCCCAGATTAGTAGTCTTTTGCACCATTAAATAATTCTTATATTTTTACCAACAAAATGAGCTCCAAAAAGCCCGCGTTTTGGCGTAAAATTTCTGGGAGACACATAAATTATTGCCTACTTCATCAGTTTGGACACACTCAGCTTGTTATTTATGGCTAATTATTATTTCAATGGGAAGCGACCAGATACTTCTCTTAGAGTTACCTGCCCGTGTACTGTGTTTTGGGGAAAAATGATTGCTGAGCGGCTCTATGCCTCAGCACAGAGGTGTTATGCGAGTAATAAATTCCACCATATAATAACATAGTTAGGGTCTGGAGAATTTGTCAATGACTGCGATCCAGGCTACAGGAATATAATAACGAAGGAAAACTATCTCGGTGTTGTCGGAGATATTTTTAACTACTTTAATTTAATACGGAGAAGGTTTGGACAGGTTACAGAGAAACAGCATACACAAAAAAATCAAGCTGAAATCATATCGATGTCATCGAAGAGATCTTTACATTAACATAGAAGTTTTGGACAACTTGTCAATGACTGCAACGTATAGCCCGCTTGAAAAAATCAAGAAGAAAAATATACTTTCATAATTTTATTATACTCCAACATATCTCTCCCATGTAGAGGCCCATCAAGCCTAGACATAGGATAGTACAACTATGCACTTCCATTCTGGAATGAAAGAATGATATTTGGTTTAAGTCAAATTGTCTTAAATTTGACTAAGTTTATAAAAAGTAGTATCAATATTTATGAATCTACATATATATACTATGCAATATGACATGGGATAAATATTAATCTTTGTATAGTTAACTTTGGTCAAACTTATGATGGTTTTGACTTGGGACAAGTAAGAATAATAACATTATATTCTTTCAGGAAACAATATATTTTATTTAATTATACTGATCAATCCTTAAACTCAACAGTAGTCAAAACCCCAACACGTGGCATGTACCAGTAGACTCCTAGTGTGTATACTGTAAAAATCAGTAATACTTGACTTTGGTGCGTCACACACCATGTCATGAAGCTTGTATGTATATACATTATAAATAACCCCATCAAGACTTCAACTCTGCAGCACCCAACCACGTACAGTAACGCCTTAGCTTGCAATGGCCACTAGCACCGCCGCCAACGGCGCCGCCACCGCAGCGAACCCTGCTGCGAATGGCGCGCCAGCACCAGCAGCTGGCCGTGACCACGTTGTCATCTTCCCCCTTCATGGCGAAAGGCCACACGCTCCCGCTGCTCCACTTCGCCACGGCTCTCTCGGCGCACCACAAGAGCCTCAGCGTCACCCTACTCACCACCCCTGCCAACTGCGCGTTCGCCGCCAGCCGCCTGCCCTCGTCGGTGCGCCTCGTCGAGCTGCCGTTCCCGCCGCTGCCAGCCGGCGTCGAGTCCACCGACGCCCTCCCGTCCATGTCCCTGTTCCCGTCGTTCCTGCGTGCGACGGCGCGCCTACGGGAGCCCTTGGTCAATTTCCTCACGTCGCTCCCGTCCCCGCCGCTGGCGCTCGTCTCCGACTTCTTCCTCGGCTTCACGCACCGTGTGGCCACGGACGCTGGCGTCCGCCGCGTCGTGTTCCACGGCATGTCCTGCTTCTCCATGGCCATCTGCAAGGCACTCATCACCCGCCCACTGGCGGCGGCCAGCAGCGTTGACCTCAGCGCTCCGTTCCACGTGCACGGCATGCCGGAGCACGTGGCGATCACGGCAGATGAGATCCCCTAGGCAGTGGCGAAGCTTGCGGACTTGGAGGACCCCGTGACCCGCTTCTTCATCGACGAAATCGGCTACTCGGACGTGCTCAGCTGGGGCGTCCTGGTCAACAGTGTCGCGGCGCTGGACGAGGACTATGTTGCACCACTCGAGTCATTCTACCTGCAGCCTGGCGCCCGCGCGTGGCTCGCCGGCCCGCTGTTCCTCGCGGCCGGCGGCATGTTGGAGCTCGAGGAAGAGGAAGAAGACCCCGAGGGCTGCCTTGCCTGGCTCGACGAGAGGGCGGGACGACAGTCGGGATCGGTGGTGTACGTTTCGTTCGGCACGCAGACCCACATCTCCGACGGGCAGCTCGACGAGATAGCTGCCGGGCTGGTGCAGTCCGGCCACCCTTTCCTGTGGGTGGTGATGTCCGACACGTGGTCACCGCCGGTTGACATGGGCGGCTCCCATGGCATGATCGTCCGTGAATGGGCCCCGCAGAGAAGCATTCTGGGCCACAAGGCAGTGAGCGGCTTCGTCAGTCACTGCGGGTGGAACTTGGTGTTGGAGTTGTTCCAAATTCACTCCAAGATATAGGCTAGGTTTCTGACGGAGCGAAGCGGAGGCCCGTCGCCGGAGGCTTGGGCGGGGGCGTAGCGGAGTCTGAAGCCGGCCATCAGGTCTCGCCCCTGTGCTCGGGGGGTGCGGGGGGCGGAGCCCCCGCGGTACGGTACGGTATATACACCCTTGCTAGGGTTTCATGGAGATTTGATTCTCTTGTAAGCCGCCATAGGCGTGTAACCCAAAACTCTTGAGATAGTGAGATTGTTGCTGGCTGGTGCCCGTGGTTTTTCCCCTTCACATCGGAGGGGTTTTCCACGTTAAATCGTGTGTCTCCTCTGTGGTTTGATTCTTTACTTCATATTCCTATACGTCGTTCATAACAAGTGGTACCAGAGCTTTGGTTGCTATTAGGGTTCATGACGACGTCGATGAAGTTCGATCTTCCGCTGCTGAACTACGACACGCGGTTCTCGCTATGGCAAGTCAAGATGCGGGGGATTCTGGCGCAGACTCATGACTATGATGAGGCGTTGGATAGTTTCGGAAAGAGGAAGGCCGAGTGGACTCCAGAAGAGATCCGCAAGGATCAGAAGGCGCTCGCCCTAATTCAGTTGCATCTTCATAATGATATTTTGCAGGAGTGTCTGAAAGAGAAAACTGCTGCAGAACTATGGCTGAAACTGGAATCGATCTGTATGTCCAAGGATCTAACCAGTAAGATGCAGATGAAGCTGTTCACTCTGAAGATGAAGGAGGAGGATTCAGTGATGAGCCACATCGCTGAATTCAAGAAGATCGTCGCCGACCTAGTGTCGATGGAGGTGAAGTATGATGATGAGGACTTAGGTCTTTTACTGCTATGTTCTTTGCCAAATTCGTATGCAAATTTTCGTGACACCATACTTTTGAGCCGTGATGAACTAACCCTAAAGGAAGTTTATGAGGCTCTCCAGTCTAGGGAGAAGATGAGAGGCATGGTGCAGAATGACGGGACGTCGTCCTCCAAGGGCGATGCTTTGCATGTGAGAGACAGAACTGAAAACAGATCCTCAAATGATGGCAATGATGGTAGAAAGAACTACGAAAGAAGAGGCCGTTCAAAGTCCAAGCCGCATGGTAATAAAAAGTTCTGTGTTTATTGCAAGCTGACAAATCATAATGTTGAGGATTGCAGAAAAGTACAGAATAAGGAGAAGAGGAAACAAAAGTCGGCTGGTAAAGTCTCTGTTGCTGCTGCTGCGTCTAATGATGATTCTGGAGATTGTCTGGTAGTATTTGCTGATTGTGTTGCTGGTCATGATGAATGGATTCTCGATTCCGCATGTTCATTTCATATTTGCACTAACAGAAATTGGTTTAGCTCGTATAAGCCTGTGCAGAAAAGGGATGTTGTGCGGATGGGAGATGATAACCCGTGTGACATTATGGGGATTGGATCAGTTCAGATCAAGACTGATGATGGCATGACACGCACGCTGAAAAACGTCAGGTATATACCAGGGATGTCCAGAAATCTTATCTCATTGAGCACGCTTGATGCAGAAGGTTACAAATATTCCGGTTCAGATGGCGTTCTGAAGATATCAAAAGGTTCTCTTGTTTGTTTGAAAGGTGATCTTAATTCTGCAAAGTTATATGTCCTTAGAGGGTGTACTTTACCTGGTTCTGATTCCGCTGTTGCTGCTGTTACTAATGATGAATCTAGTAAAACTAACCTTTGGCATATGCGTTTGGGACATATGAGTCACCATGGTATGGCAGAATTGATGAAGAGAAACCTGCTGGATGGCTGCACTTCGAGTAAAATAAAGTTTTTTGAGCATTGTATTTTCGGGAAGCATAAAAGGGTACATTTCAACACTTCTGTTCACACCACTAAAGGTACTCTTGATTATGTTCATGCTGATTTATGGGGTCCTTCCCGTAAGTCCTCACTTGGTGGTGCTCGTTACATGCTTACAATTATTGATGATTACTCTAGAAGGGTTTGGCCTTATTTTCTGAAACAGAAAGATGATACTTTTGCTGCTTTTAAGGACTGGAAAGTAATGATAGAAAGGCAAACTGAAAGGAAGGTAAAATTGCTTCGTACTGATAATGGTGGAGAATTTTGTTCGCGTGAATTTAATGATTATTGCAGATCGGAAGGCATTGTTAGGCATCACACCATACCCCATACTCCACAACAGAATGGTGTGGCCGAACGCATGAACAGAACCATCATGTCTAAGGCCCGTTGCATGCTGTCTAATGCCAGGATGAGCAAGCATTTTTGGGCTGAAGCTGCTAATACTGCCTGCTACTTGATAAACAGGTCGCCTTCTATTCCACTAAATAAAAGAACTCCCATTGAGGTATGGTCTGGTACGCCTGCTGATTATTCACAGTTGAAAGTTTTTGGATGCACTGCTTATGCTCATGTTGATAATGGAAAATTAGAGCCTAGAGCTGTTAAGTGTCTTTTTCTTGGTTATAGTTCGGGAGTCAAAGGCTATAAATTATGGAATCCTGAAACAGGAAAGACTTTTATGAGCAGGAGTGTTGTTTTCAATAAATCTGTGATGTTTACTGACAGTTTGCCCTCAGATCATGTTCCAGAAAAAGAGCTGCAGCGTATGCGCATGCAGGTGGAGCATGTTGATGATGATACAGGTGTGCAGGTGGAGCCTGTTGATGAGCATGGTGACCATGATAATGATGTTGCTGAGGATGATGCTCATGATGATGTTCAGCAAACTCCTCCCATTTTGCAGTTAGAGGAGGATTTACCTATTGCTCAACGCAAGTCAAAAAGGACAATTGCACCTCCTAAACGTCTTATTGAAGAGTGTAATTTGTCTTACTATGCTTTGAGTTGTGCTGAACAGGTGGAGAATGTTCATGAGCCAGCAACCTATAAAGAAGCTATTCGTTGTGGTGATACTGAGAATTGGATTTCTGCTATGCATGAGGAGATGCAGTCTCTTGAGAAGAACAGTACATGGGAGATTGTACCTTTGCCTAAGAATAAGAAGACCATCAGCTGTAAATGGATCTTCAAGAGAAAGGAGGGTTTATCTCCAAGCGAGCCTCCAAAGTATAAGGCAAGGTTAGTTGCTAAAGGCTACAGTCAAATTCCGGGTGTTGACTACAATGATGTGTTCTCTCCAGTGGTAAAACACAGTTCAATTCGTACTTTCCTTAGTATTGTTGCTTCACATGATCTTGAGCTTGAGCAGTTAGATGTGAAGACTGCGTTTTTGCATGGAGAGCTTGAGGAGGACATATACATGGACCAATCAGAAGGGTTCATAGTGCCTGGCAAGAAAAAATATATGTGCAAGTTGAAGAGATCCTTGTATGGTTTGAAACAGTCCCCTCGTCAGTGGAACAAGAGGTTTGATTCATTTATGTTAGCACACAGTTTTAAAAGATCTAAGTATGATAGCTGTGTTTACATCAAGCATGTTAATGGATCACCTATATATTTGCTATTATATGTTGATGATATGCTGATTGCTGCCAAGAGTAAGATTGAAATCACTAAGTTAAAGAAACTATTGAGTAGTGAGTTTGATATGAAAGATCTTGGTAGTGCTAAGAAAATTCTTGGTATGGAAATTAGTAGAGACAGAAAATCTGGTTTGCTATTTCTTAGTCAACAAAATTATATCAAGAAAGTTCTTCAGCGTTTCAACATGCAAAATGCTAAGGCTGTTAGTACCCCTATTGCACCTCACTTTAAGTTGTCAGCTGCTCAGTGCCCTAGTACAGATGCAGAGATTGAATACATGTCAAGGGTTCCTTATTCTAGTGTTGTGGGGTCTTTGATGTATGCCATGGTTTGCTCTCGTCCAGATTTGTCATATGCTATGAGTCTTGTTAGTAGATATATGTCTAATCCTGGCAAAGAACATTGGAGGGCAGTTCAGTGGATTTTCAGGTACCTTAGAGGCACAGCAGATTCCTGTTTAAAGTTTGGAAGAACTGATAAGGGTCTTATTGGCTATGTGGATTCTGATTATGCTGCTGATCTGGACAGGCGAAGATCACTTACAGGTTATGTGTTTACTGTTGGCAGTTGTGCTGTGAGTTGGAGGGCTACTTTACAGTTAGTTGTTGCTTTGTCTACTACTGAAGCAGAATATATGGCTATTTGTGAAGCTTGCAAAGAATTAATTTGGCTGAAAGGTTTGTACGCTGAGCTTTGTGGAGTTGAATCTTGCATAAGTTTACACTGTGACAGTCAAAGTGCAATTTACCTCACTAAAGATCAGATGTTCCATGAGAGAACTAAGCACATAGATATCAAGTATCATTTTGTGCGTGATGTGATTGAAGAAGGTAAGCTGAAGGTATGCAAGATTAGTACTCATGATAATCCTGCTGATATGATGACAAAGCCTATTCCTATTGCTAAGTTTGAGCTATGCTCAAGCTTAGTTGGTTTAATTGGATAGTCCAAGAGACTATTGTTGGCACCAGTGGTTTTCTATCTTTGTTATGTTCAGGATGAAGGGTTGATTTATGATACAAGATGAATTTGTCTCAAGGTGGAGTTTGTTGGAGTTGTTCCAAATTCACTCCAAGATATAGGCCAGGCTTCTGACGGAGCGAAGCGGAGGCCCGTCGCCGGAGGCTTGGGCGGGAGCGTAGCGGAGTCTGAAGCCAGCCCATCAGGTCTCGCCCCTGTGCTCGGGGGGGTGCGGGGGGCGGAGCCCCCGCGGTACGGTACGGTATATACACCCTTGCTAAGGTTTCGTGGAGATTTGATTCTCTTGTAAGCCGCCATAGGCGTGTAACCCAAAACTCTTGAGATAGTGAGATTGTTGCTGGCTGGTGCCCGTGGTTTTTCCCCTTCACATCGGAGGGGTTTTCCACGTTAAATCGTGTGTCTCCTCTGTGGTTTGATTCTTTACTTCATATTCCTATACGTCGTTCATAACACTCGGTCATGGAGAGCCTCGCGGCCGGGAAGCCCATCCTGGCGTGGCCGATGATAGCCGAGCAGCACCTGAACGCAATGCATGTGGCGTACATCGTCGGCGCCGGCATCAAGGTTCACACAAAGCCCCGCGGCACGGCGGCAGTCGACGTCATCATCAGGAGGGCGGAGGTTGAGGAGAAGGTCCGGAGGCTGATGGACTCGGACAGCGAGGCCGGGAAGAAGATTAGGGCGAGGGCACCACATGGGCGCAGCAAGCGGCGAAGTCGGCGGTGAGCGAAGGAGGTGCTTCACGCGTCGCGTTGCAGAAGCTAGTGGACGAGCTTCAACGGACCTATAGCTATGGCATCGTGGAGTAAGGAAAGATGCAGTCGTTGCTTCTGATCAATGAATAAGAGGAGTGCAAATAGGTAAGATACATACATGCAAGTCGAAGTACTACACTAGTACTGTATGAAGGTACCTGTTGTACACTTGTGTCCTCATATACACAAACCATTTCCGTCCTGTTCTGCAGCACTACTTCAGCATTACTTTTCAGCGAAAGAACAGTGTTTTCCTCACAACATTTCAGCATAAATAGCTGCATAAGCCAAATTTCAGCGAAACAAACAATGTTTTCTTCGTGAATGGTGTGATCGCACAGCTTTATGTATCCAGATGAGTAATGCTGATATTTGAAACGGTGAGGTTTGAAGTCTCATAAGTTTGAAAATAGCTCGTCGTTGGATGTACTGCATTTTTAAGGTTTCAGTTCTACACTTGTACTTGCATACGTTGAATTGATCGATCCGTGCTTTGCGGTGCTTGTGTTTCTTGTTTAGACCAGTATTTGTCCGTGCTAACGCTACGGGGGTTATGAAGTCCAAAGTTTATTCTATTAAATTTGAAGTACTTCACTAAGATTCAATCAAAAACATATTTCTGTAGCTCAAAAAAATTGAAGCGATGCACGTTCACAAAGCATAGATGTACTTTTGTCGCAAAAGTTAGAATTCAATCTCGTTTTATAAAAAAATCATATAAAATGACAAATATGAATGTATTTATTCTCATACTTTTTGAAAAATTTGAGGAAATCCCAACTATTGAAACAAAAGACACCTATGGGATATGGATACATCTCATATTTTTTGAGCAATCAAAATACAATTTTTTATGAGTTCTCATGACTTGCACTACATATTTCCTCCCCACCCGCTTGTACAGAAGACATTGTCCATGTACATTGCAAATAAGATTACAAAAGATCAATACGTGCAACCCAATGTACCAACAACAATAATTTTAACAGTTAAAAAAACAATTTTAACCATAACACCGGACCACATGTATACGACACACAGGACAACAACAATAAGCTGGTACTATGTATCCTCCTCTAGGATGGAACCTTGATTATAGAAGTTAGTTCCTTTCTGAAGTGGATCTTCAACTTTCAGCAAACAAACAAAAAAATCTGTGTTTGTTAGCATATCTAGACAGGAGACCACAAGCTGTTGACGACACACGAAGAGTAGCAAGTGTAGTTCGACCTGCTTGCTTAGCTACTGAAGTATAAAACTATTAGTAACTACGAAGTGCGCTAGTAACTAATGTTGCTGTTTAGAAGAATAACCTGCACTCGATTAACCACTAAGGTATATCTCGCATCTGTAATATTGTACCACACACTAAATAAAAAGTTAGAAGCCAAGATTCATATGCATTCTCTCTTATACTTCAACATCTACCATGTTTCAGGTTTACGTCAGCTATTGGTTGATCATAGATCAATACCTAGCTGCTAGCTCATAGTGGGTGAGTGAAATCAAAAGTTAAGAGTATAATAAAGGACAAACAACAGTTTGGAGAGAACGTAGCTATAAACATTGTTTTATATCCACTGGTAACATCACAGAATATTTATGGTACTACTATGAATAACAGTAGCAGGAAAAGAGATTCAGAATCTGACCTATCGGTTTTGGCTTAAAGATAAATTCAATAACTTTTGAAGACATGATAAGCCGCCCAACGTTATAACCAGCAATATCATTGGCAATTAGGAGCAATTTCTGCAATATAAAATTAAGCCATGTATGTGCAATTATAGTTCCTTCAGGAAGGAGAAAAATAACCCAAATCACTCTGTAGAAAAGAACGGTTTTTGGATGTGGGCATATACCTTGACCTGCTTCTGAACGTCCTTGATGTAGTCTAAGGGTTTGCTGCAGTCATCAAGAAAACCAGACGCACAATAACTAGTCGTCAGTTTGTCTACCTTGCGCTGTTCTGTTCAATCAGGGGTGGAAAGGAAAAAAAATCTTGTGACATTTCACTGTTGGCCACGAGCTCCTGCAACTTCCGTATCTGCTCACTGATCTTCATCCTCCTCACTTGACAGCGACAACGACATGACTCAGTTTCAAGTTTTTTCATTTCTTTCTTTTTTTGGATTGGACTAAGAAACCAAGCGAGAATTTAAGAGTAGCAGCTAGGAATGCAGCTGGTGCTGGCCACAGGGCACGAACCCGCTCGACGATGCTGCGCAGATCGCCGCCATCTCCGCCGAGGCCGTCGACTTGCGGCCGTTCCATCAGGACTGATAGCAGAGTGCATGGTATAAAGTTTAGGCATTACAGAACATACAATGATCAAACAATAACGTCATCCAAAATAGACAGAGCAAATTGTAAAGTATCATATCACAGAATCACAAACACCTTTGACGAATCTTCTTGAGTTCCCTAGGAGAGGGGGGCACCTTCGGTAGGAGGCCCCGGCGGCCGCTGCAGCTATGATAGCGAGGAGATTTGATGAAGGGGGCGAAGCCTGACCTCGGTTGATGCCGTCGCTGTGCCAAGGGCCGCTCCCCCAGGACGAAGACATCGGCTCCCTCGTCCTGGGGCTGTAGCTCGGCGGGCCACCCGTGTCGAGAGCCGCTCGGGCTGGAGCTGCGCTGACCTAGGCCAGCGCCATGCTGTGAAGGGTTGTCGCGGAGGCAACACGCCGCCGGTAAGGCCAGCCACCGGACAGAGCCGCTGCCGGAGAAGAAGAAGGCCTGCCGCAGGTCTTCCCTCACCGCGCCACCCGCCGCCCCGAGCGCCTACTGCAGCCAGCGCGCGGCGGCGCCGGCCTCGACCTTGAGCACCTTCAGCGCCTCGATCGCGACGTCCACATCGGCCTTGGATGTGCCGCCGCCGCCCTTAAGCACGTGCACGAACTCGGCCTGCCTGGCATCACCTGCGCCGCCATCGCTCCCGAGAGGCGGGAGCCCTGGTGAATCTTGCGGCGGAAGGGAGAGGTATCGAACCGTGACTATAGTCGCGTGCGGGCGTGGGAGATGCACGGGCGTTTGAAGCCGCGGGGTGAGAAGCCTGCCATCACATGTCTAACAATGGTCATTGAATTTGGTTCGGGTGTTTTATTAGTCTTGATTTCAACGAAGACGAATTTCTGTGCGTATTTTTTTGAGTATATAATAGTTGGAGGCTTTTAGCGGGGGTCTTTTTTATGAGAAGATCTAGTATAATTTTGATTTATGCGTTATGATAGAGATTATTTATGTGGGTGGCTGTGCGTAGCGGTGTGCATGGATAAACAATACAAAGTGTGAGTGTGACAAGTCAAAGTAAATGGCGGATAACAATACAGGTGAAAAGAACGGTGTGACAAGTACGTGAAATTTTTGCATTTTGGTCCCTTTTTAAAACATTTTTTACAAAAAGACCCATGCCAAAACTTTTGCTACAAATAGACCATTTTTAAGCGTCTTAGGAAATCACGCCGAGGTATGAAGGTCGGCGTCGACTGACACGACGCCGAGTCCTTGCCACGTCATCGACGACTCCGGGGCTGGCACATGGGGCCCAGTACGTCAGCGTCGTGTCAGCCAACGCCACAAGCCTAACTTTGGTGCGGTGGGGAGTCACGCCGAGCTCTTGGCACCATCCGGCGCGTGGCCCAGGCGGCCCAACAACGCTTCGTGGGCCAAGAGGTCGGCGTGTGATCAGATGATACTGAGACGCTAACCTCGGCACGGCCCGACTCAATGCCAAGGTTCGGTCAGTTGAGGCCACGCCGCGGCCCCCTTCTTCCTCCTCCCTCCATTCAGAACCAACAGGTGGCCATTTCCCACTCCCTCTCTCTTCCCACGAACCCTAAATCCTAAATCCAGCTCTTGGGAGGCCAGATCGAGGGTTTTGATGTTTTGCCAAGGTACTCCTCTTTCCCCTCTTTCATTTCATCCATTTAGATTCGGTTGTTTGTGTTTTTTTTGAACTTGGCATTATAGGTTTGGTTCATGTTCATGTCATTCGTGCAATGTATGGTGGTTCAAATGATTGAATGACCCAAATGTATGGTTGTTGTTGTTGTTGTATATGTTCTGGTTTATAATCATTGAGTTAAATTTTGTGTTTGTTGGGATTCAAATTTGCTTAGGGTTTGTAATGAAAAGCTTATTTGGGAGGTATGGTGATTTAGTGTTAGTAGCTTTACATTCGTTGCAAGGTACTTTGGATTGATTTTTTTTCTACGTAATGTTAGGATGCCAAGGCGTGGTAAAGCTCGTATTCCAAGGTAATCCCAATGTTTATTCATTATTTGTGCAACAAATAGAAAACCCTAGGTTTAGATTTGGTTCTCCGTTAATATGACTAAATTCTTTCAATTGTAGCTATGGTCGCCAGAGGGCAAATCCCTACGACCTAAAGCCTCTCCCTGAAGGTGTTCCTCGACCCATGTGTTTTTGTGGTGATCCTTGCAAGGTAGACATCTCTGAAGATGAGGAAACATATAGACAGAGGTACTGGATGTGTCCCAATTATGCATGGGAACCTACAAAGCAACATCGCCGTGCATCGATTGTGAGGAATTTTTATTGTGTGTTAATTAATTTTCTTGTGATATTAAGTATTGCTTATTGATTTGTTTTGTAACAATTTGTTTTTCTTGTAGACCGTTCCACCACTATGTGACTTTGAGCAGTGGATTGACACTAAGATCAAGGAGTCGGACAAGTAGCATCTAGAAGGCCTAAAGGAGTGGGATGCGGAGGTTAAGGAGAGGTTTGAGCAGAGACGTAGATAGGAGGCTATAGAAAAGGAGCATAAGGAAGAGGAGGAAAGGAGGCACGTTGCTACGTACAGGGCGGAGAGGGAGAAGAAGCTTGAGTGTGTGTGCCAAGCGAAGGTAGCGATGGAGGAGAATCCCGATGCCTAGAGGAAGGGAAAGTGGCCTCGTTGCACTCAGTAGGTATTTGGTTTATTCATGAGCGATGTCGTGTAGCCCTGGACTTTTTTTACTATGTTGTAATGCACTCTGCTTTTATTTCAGATGAACTTATTCCCTGGACTTTTTTTATTATGTTGTAATACACTATGCTTTTATTTTAGATGGTCTTATGCACTATACTTCGTTAACTATCCTAGGACTGTAGTGCTACTGTTTGTATCACTGAAAAGGCTACTTGTGCTGTTGCAGTCACTGAAAGGGCTACAAGTACTATTGCAGTCAATGAAAAGTCTATTTGAAAACTCACTGAAAAGCCTAGATTCGTTTACTGTTGTATCCATATACGCAATGAATTAATATCAGAGTGATGTACTGCATTTAGATGAAGTGACAAAACACAGGTGTAGCCTTTTCAGATGAAATAACCAGTCATGGTTGTAGGCTTTTCAGATGAAGCATCTAGCCTTTGCAGATTCAATAAATGAGTACGCACACAAGTTTTTTGTCAAGTAGCATTCATGGTGAACCTGCCTTCATCTCTATATATAGTGCTCCATGTCTTGCTCCACATCCACACAACTTGTTTTCTGGTTTAGTTATAGCAAATGTCGAGCGGAGGTTCCTCGAGTGGAAAGGGTTTCGGTGGAGGGAGAGGAAAGGGGGTGAGGAATGGACCTCCGATTGTGTGGGAGGGTTCTCTGGGTCCTGATTCTTTTGAAGAACCAATAGAGGAATTTCCTTTGGAGAGGAAGAGTGACTTCATCCGTGAGAGACCTCTTAGATCATATGACAAGCGCATTGAAGATTGGCCAAAATACCGCCACGGTTTGGATTGCGTTGTGCAGATGTACAACGACTGTGACGGTGGAGGCCGTTGTTTCTTTAGATGCCCGCGAGGATTTGTATTTCCTTTGAACTCTCTCCTTTTTTAGATTTGCATTTGGTTTATAGTAGTACTTATTGGTAGATGGGTTTTCAGGATTCAAGCTGTCCAGACACCTGTGGCTTCACTAGATGGGTCGACCCTCCTCCTATCTATCCCCATCAACAGTACATCACATATCTACAGGGACGCATCTTTGACCTAGAGTATGGCCCTAGAAGTGGTAACAGGGACAAGTCGGACGACGACAACAGCAATGATGCAGAGGAGGCACTATGCAATAATCCGTACTGCCAGTGCCCGTACCATAAGAAGCACGGGCCTCCTTCTCCACCGCCACCGCCACCGCCGCCGTCAACTGGAGGATACTATGGGGAAGGCGCAACTCAGTTCAATATGTGGGAGCATTATTAGGACCAACCTTTATTAGTCAATCTGAATGTGGAATGCTTGTATGAGTTGTTCTTTTCAATCTCCTAAGGCATGCTAGGTTTAGTTTGCAACATGACATTGTTAGTTTTCATGTGAGTGTGTAATCGTAGTACCTTTGCAACGTCTGTATCACTTGTTTCTTTCAATCCCCTAAGGCATGCTAGGTTTAGTTTGCGACATGCCATTGTTAGTTTTGATGTGAGTGTAATCGTTGTGCATTCGCTATTTCATAAATTGCAGTTTACCTATCTCTAAGTTTCATGTACTATGGTTGATTCCCAAACTGAAAAAAAGATTTGACTCTCTCTAAAAATAGGGGATTGAAATCGAACCAACCTTCGGTTTTTCCTGCAGGAACAAACATAAATATAGCATGTCTACTCTTATTATTATAACTCGTGTTAGTAGAAGAGGAATCATTGAGAAAGATTTTTCATTTGAATCATGCAAATAGGATTTCAACCTATACCAAAGGTTTAGAAGACCTCTGTCTTTAATACTTTATTCTTTCTTTTTTATGATTTATAGGCTCGGCGTTAAGTCGTACGATGCCGAGGTAGAAGACCATGGCGTTGATTCGGCCCACGCCAACCCTAGGGTTTGGCTCAGCCGTTTACGTGAAGTGTTGGGCTGAGGCTCGGCGTCGAGTCGGCCCATGCCAACCCTAGGGTTTGGATCACCACGGCCCACGCCAGGTTTGGGCTGAACCTCGGCGTTGAGTCGACCCACGCCGAGATTGGACAGCTAGGCGCCGAGTCGAGCCACGCTGACGTTTAGGCCACGGGCGTCGTCAGGTCAGCCCACACGCCTACCTCGGCGTTTAATATTTTCACGCCGAGATTAACGGCTCGGCGTCAATTTACGGAACGCCATGCTTAGGCACCTCGTCACTTCGAGGCAAAGGATTCCAGTATGCACCAGGGGTTGGTGTCAATTGACTAAATGCCGAGGTGCCCACCCTCGGCGTGTGTTCAATTGACGCCGAGCTTCTGGGTTCACCAAAAAACAATGAACTGAGCATACACATAACACATAATACACATAACACATAATACACATAATACATGACAGAATACATGAGCATACAGAATTTCACATAACAAATGACCACACCGACATACACATTCATTCAACATCCATACATACATAAGGTCCAACACATTCAACATCCAACATAGTCCAACACATTCAACATCCATACATAGTCCATACATATGCTTCATCAATCATCCAACATAGTCCAAACATAGTACAAGGTCCATACATAGTGCATTACATAAGGTCCAATGCATACATAGTCCATGCACAAAAGAAGCATATGAAGTCTTTGGATCTTTTAGCTCGCTCCTTGTCTAATGCTCCATCATTTTCTCCTTGTCTCTCTTTTTTCCTACAGTAGTCTATTTTCACAACTTTTAGCGGATATTGAGCTAAGTTAGAAACCATTAATGAGACTACCTTCACATAGCTATTTGGTGTTTGCTAAAATCTGAGCCAAGTATCATGATTACCATATCAAAAGATGTACCTTAACGTGGACGGCGAGCGTAACGCTTTCCCCTCCTAAATGGATAGGTACCTGGAGTGTACCTATCCACTGGTCTGAGCGTCCTCTATGGACGTCCAGAACCGGAGGGGCCTTGAGTTCCTTGGGGTGCATCTTCAAGCTGGGACATGCCAATCTCATCATACTCATGCTCATAGTACACTCCCTATCCTTCATCATCTTCTCCCTGGTGTTCTCCTTCATCATCATAAGGACCATGTCCTTGACCACCCTCTGCACTAGTTGCTGCACCATGTGAAGAAGAAGTCCCGCCAACATGTGCACCATGTGAAGATGAAGTCCCTCCAACATGTGCAGTAGAAGGTCCAGCACCAAGCTGTTGTGGGACTACCACATCCGGGGCACGTCTACATCCAAGGCGTGTAGCTACCTTTCGGAGGCGATGCATGGCACGCTGCATTTTGAAAGCACTATTAGTAAGTGGGGTTGGTCACAAAACTATATAAAGATGTAACATCAACTGAATGACAGGAGACTACCTGAATGTGTTGTCGTAATATGGAGGCCTCATCAGGATCGCCCACAGGAATCATCAATGCCCTTCCTTGCTCGGCCACTGTCCTCATTATCTCCGTGCTCTATGCAACAAAAACAAGAATTTAAGTCTCCATCATAGTAAAGACCTCAGAGATGGAAATAGTTGTATCACTTACGGCTCTGGCTAACGTAGGGGTGATCTCAACTTGCCTGCCTTCTTGGGTAGCTTGGTCATATGGGTTGTTGCCCTCATCCTCGCTCGCAATGTCAGCAATGTCTTGCTCCGTCCAAGCGGGCCTCAATTGAAGCCTTGTTCGTTCACCAAGCCAAACAAGATAATCATCGAATGCCTTGTCACAATGGACGGCGTGGATGCTCATGTTGTTCTGCTCCATCAACATCCACTCATCAATGTAGCGCTGGTGCTCCAGCTGCCAGTTGGTGATCTTCTTCTTTTTTTGTCTGCTGAACCTGCAAATTTTACACCATAGCGGCAATATGAAGGCCTACTCAACGATTCATTCATGTGAAACGAACAAAATATTGCATGTTACGTACTTGTGGAGCTGCCAACTGGTGGAGAAATCCTCGAGCGAAGAAGGCTGCAGCCTACCAAACTGCCGTGCTACACGGTGAGGGAGATGGTACTCCACTGCATAGAAACAAATAAGGGGGGTCCTCATCGTCCAAACGTCCTCGTCTGCCATGCACAAGGAGCTCAAGTTGAGATCCGTGATTTGCCTCCGCCAATATGGACACCATTCAACCTGTACACAACGTCGTCATCAACTAGTCGACGCTCAATTTGTGCACATATCCTCGATTAGGCCAAAAGGGTGGGAAACTTACATGCTGTGGCAAAAGGGTGTCCAGCTCGTTGGTGAAGCTTATGTATGCGTGGCGTGACACGTGGTAAGTTCCGTGGGCTCGCTCGTAGAGGTGTGCCACGGTAGGGGTGACAACTGCGTCTCCTTGAGGAAACCAAGGTTGTGGGGGATCAAGCTGATGCGGTCTCCCAACTGGAAGCCTCTCCCACATCCAAATCTGCAAAAAAGAGTGGAAACTTGCATGTTAATCACTTTTGTTAAAAAAACATTGAATTGTAGTGGAAACTTGTACAACTTTGCTTTATTACCTGCAACAGTGTGATGCACCCTAACATTGTAGCGTGCGCGCCTCTAGGACGGCAACAAGCCTCGCAAAGCTGACGGTACAGGAAGGCAAGTATAGCCGAGCCCCAACTCCTATTGCTGGCATCCTCCCAGTTCCAAAGGCATGGGATGTACATCCAGGACGCCGTGTCTCCAGTGCCGTCAGGGAAGAGAACCATACCAAACATGTGCAGGACATAGGCCTAATAGTAGTATGTCACGGTCTAGGCGTCTACGTTGGGTGGGCACTCCCGAAACTACTGACGAAGCCACCTCAGGGACACCCCACTGCTGCGCCATTTCTTGCCAGCCTCAACTACCGCTAGGGGACGTCCCAAGAAGTGCTCAACCCGCTGCTGCCATCCTTCAAACTCCGTGTCTCCTGTCACTGGGAATCCTCGGATTTTGACTCCAAGGATCATGGCAACATCCTCGAGAGTGACCATCATCTCCCCGCATGGTAGGTGAAAGCTGTGTGTCTTCGGACGCCACCGATCTATGAACGCCGTCAGCGCCGCTGGGTTGAAAGGTGGTGTGCCTCGACGACAAACATGAGCAACGGTAGCAAGGTTCGCCAGCTTCAGGAGGGGCGTGTACCTCTCGTCGTAGACCATGGTCGTAGAGTCCTCATGTGTCATTGGCCTCAGCACATTCAAAACCTGCAAAAAAAGGCAAGCATGAAAAAGTATTAGTTCATGTCACTTTATAAAGAGCATGGACTATAGAGCAAAAGATGAACAATGCACTGTTTCATATGAATTATTGAATATACCTCTCCATTCTCGATCCTCCGAGCCCGGTGGTGCTCATCGAACCTTGGATCAAGAAGGGGGAACCGATCCATCCTGCAACATAAGGAATGCCAAAGCATTAGTATAAGTTAAAGCATGTATATGTGGTATGAAGTAACATAACAATAAAAAAGCAAAAGTAAACCAATGCACTATTACACAAAGCAATTTAAGTAGCTAGCTTGGTGGATACCTGTTGTCTAAGTAGTTCAGGACATTTTCTCTTATTGTGGCCCGTCTTATGGCAACCAGAGCAACGGCTCTTTTGGGTGTCCTCTACAAAATATGTCCCAACCTTACTCGTGGTTGATCTACCTTTCGTGGCTCGGTCCATGTCCATCCTGAACTGCTTCCGCCGCCTAGGTCCTCTACTCTTCTAGAGTAAACCAAGATCAGCCACATACTTGGGGTCATCATAAGTAGGCCATTGACTCTCGTCAAGAAATGGCTCGAACTGAGGATTCCAGGTGCTCATTAGGTTCCTCAAAGAGAACTCCACGGCCATATGGGGAGGGACCTCAGCGTCAACATGTCTAAGGCGATAGGCTGTAATCATGTGGGAGCAAGGCCTATGGTATATGGTCAGTTTTCACCACGTACACTTGTTCTCATTGATCACTACTTTATGTTTTCGAGCACCCTAGTCTTCACCACCAATGTTAGTTCCACCACCCTCTAGAATCTCATATCCATGGTTGATCAGATCAAAATATGAACCCTTCTGTCATTTAGACTTTTTCTTTGAGAAAGCTAGTTCTTGAGATGCTAAAAGTGGCCAAGCTTTGCCTGCTGTCCATAGAGACCTTGCTTGCTTCTTCCTCGAAACAAACCAAGCATTCAACTTGTAGAAGGTGAATGAGGCAATAGCAGTCACAGGCAGACCACGACAACCTCTTAGAAGGCTATTGAACATCTCTACCATGTTACTAGTCATGAAGCCCCATCTCCAACCTCCGGTGTCATATGCAAGTGACCACTTATCCTTCGATGCCATCAACTCGCTCAAGAATCGCCTGCCATCAACATTTGTGGCTAACTTCAGGGCATCTAGCTTGTCTTTGAATAATTGAACCTCTTGCTGCCTTCAAACCTCCTCAAATAATTTGAAGTTGTCCTTTGTGTGATCACGCCTTATAAGATTCTGAGCAAGGTGTCTGGTGCACCACCGGTGATGTATTTGGCCGTAACCAGGAATCTCTTGTTCTACGGCATTCAGAATGCCAGCATGCCTATCAGATATCACACAAACATCACGTCCCAGACCAATTAGCACTTGTCTTACTAGCCTAAGAAACCAACACCAACTATCCATGTTCTCCTTCCGAACAATCGCAAAGGCCAATGGCACAAGCTGGTCTTCTGCATCTGTCCCAATACAAACAAGCATTGTGCCTTCAAATTTCCCTGTAAAAAAGGTCCCATCAATTGAGACGACGGGCCCGCAATGCTTGAATGCTTCGATGCTCTGCCCGAACGCCCAAAAGGCCCTTCCAAATACCTGGCTACTATTCCTTGTTTCACCCTCCTTAGGTAAATACTCGAAGTGCATCCCAGGATTTACAGCCCTCATTGCGTTCAACATTACAGGGAGGCGCTCATAAGCTTCTTCCCAATTTCTAAATATTATTTCCAGTGCACGCTGCTTTGCCCTCCATGCTTTTTCATACTTGATATAGTAATTGTACCATTGGAAGATGATCTCAACCAACGCGGACACCGTAATGGTTGGCATATGCTTCACCACAGGGCATAACTGCCTTGCAATGAACCTAGAATTGAGCTGCAGATGGTTCTCTTCTGCCTCAGCAGTGGCACAAACATGTGGTTGCTTCATTGAGGTAATCTTCCATTTGCCTGCCTTCGTCTTCCTAGCACATACTCTCCAACCACACTGTTGTTCTTCACAAGCAACAATGTACCTCTTCTCCTTGAATGAATTGATGACCCTAAAAGGTCGGTTGTGTACAATGGAGTACTCTTGCAACCATGTTTTCAACTCATCCATGGTAGCAAACAATATGCCCTTCCGTATGATGAGGCAACCGCTAACATCAGGCACTGTTGTATCACTTGGCCCACCATCAGCTACTGCCCTGTGACCATGCCTAAGGTCCTCGAAATCACCAACTAGTGGATCTCTCCAAGGCAAGACCCTATATAATATCTCTATTTCCCTAAAATTGAGACGACCAACAGGGCGATCGTCATCAGAGTCTTCGGCTATCTCCTCTACGAAGGATTCATCATCTCCAGCAATCTCCATGTCAAAACGGTTCGTAGCCCTAGCATCACCAAAGTCTTCTTCACCACTAAGATCATCTTCGTCGCTAAGCTCATCCTCAATAGAAAAGTCTCCGCTAGCATCGTCCAAACCTTCTTCTGCATCACCAATTACATAATCATCATCCTCTTCATCACTATCATGATTGCCCTCACCATCGGCAACCACATTCTCCTCCTCATCTCCACCGCCCTCAAACCAACCTCCATCACGCTCGAGCGATCCAAACACTTCACCACCACCGTAGCCTAGTTGTGTGACAAGTATTTCTTCTTCAGACAAAGGACCATAACCTATGTGAGCGGGGGAAGATGGGCATGCTTCGAAGTTATCATTTCCTAAGCCAGACTCCTTACTTACTACTAAATCTAAAGATCGCACTTCTGAGGCCAATACAACTGCCTTGTAATCATTCCATTCAGACTCGCTTGTAATTTTGAGCAACCGCTTGATCCGAGGACCCTTCGACGACCCAACATCTATGACACCTTCAAACTGAACATGCACGTCTCCTTCATTCTAGCCTAACTTAACCTTCACTCGCTCCACTAACTGGGTCAAAGATGGTGTTTCAGAAAAAATCAACAACTCCTCACACATGTCTAGAAATTCCAAACTATCATCTTTTGTCCTAACAATACGGCCTCCATGATGCAACCTCACTAATTTATCCATCTACAGCCATCACACAACAAGTAGTGTCACATATCAATATATCATGCGAGTTTCAATCCAATAAGTAGAAACTAAAATATATCATTTCATCTTTTTCAACCCCAACAACATAATCATTTCTAGTCATAAAAAATTAAAATCTAATGACCAACAAATAACTAAAATACATACTAACCCTAATGACCAACAAATAACTAAAATACATACTAACCCTAATGACCAACAAATAACTAACCCTAATGACCAAAATAACTAGAAACCAAACTAACCTAACATGTTCAGCACATAAAAAAGTTAAACAACAATGCACTCAATCAACCTAAGCCATACATTTTGCAAATGCAAATACTCATATACCAAAACACCATACACCCATGATTCCACATGATTAGAGACAATGCAAGCACATATACGCGGATAGAATGGAGGATGAAAGGGACCATTACCTCGAGGAAGCTTCGGGAGGCGAGATCCGGGCACCTAGGGTCGCATTTGGGGGTTAGGGTTTCGTGGGGGCCGTGGGGGGAGACGAACAGAGAGCCGGTGGTTTCATAATGGAGGGAGGAAGAAGAAGGGGGCTGCGGCGCGGCTTCAAGAGTCTAGACCTCGGCATTGAGTCGGGCCGCGCCGAGTCTGGTGGCTCGGCGTTAAGTGACCCCACGTCGAGCTATTGGGCCACGAAGCGTTGTTGGGCCGCCTGGGCCGCGCGCCGGATGGTGCCAATAGCTCGGCGTGTAGTCCCACCGCGCCGAGGTTGGGACTGTGGCGTTGGCTGACACCAAGGTTCGGCTAGGCGGCGACTACTCGGCGACTACGCGCGCCTAGTCGCTGGGCGAAGCCCGTCGCCGCGACTAGGGGCATAGTCGAGCATCGCGGCGCTAGGCGGCGCGGAGGCCCGCGCGCGGCCACGAGACCCAGCCGCGGGAGGATTAGAAGGGATTCCCGCGTGGCCAGGCCAGCGCGCGGCCAGATCTCGCCGGTCCTGCTCCTCCTCTGCTCCTCCCCTGCTCGTCCAAGCTCGTCCCCTGCTCGTCCCCAACTCGCGCGCCGCCGGTCCTGCTCGTCGTCGACTCACCGTCGCCGTCCTGCTCGTCCTCGACTGGAACCCCTCGCGCCGACGCCGCCAGGCCCGGAGCCGGAGCCACTGCCGCCGCCGCCTCCACCACCGCTTCCGACGCTTCCACCCCTGGCACCGCCGCCTCCTCCACCGGCAAGGCAGGAAGGGCCCTGGAAGTGCACGGCCGCGCAGAGCAGCAGCGCGCATGGCGCCCTCGTCCCGCGTCTCATGGTCATGGCCTCCCGCTCTCCTTCGCCTCCTCGGTGCGGTGCGGTGGGTGTGCCTGCGCGCGCGTTGGCTGGAGTTGGAGCAAGTGGCGAGAGCGCGAGGGAGAGGACGGGATGATGCAGAGCGCTCGGGGGGCTCGCCTCGTGTGTTAGGCTGCCACTGCAAGATGGTGCTTTCGCCGCGTCTTATTGTATGATATTTTCGTAGTGTTTTGATAAGTCATTTATATTTTTTTTAATGAACAGCTAGCTGTCTATTGACTAATTTACTAATAGTAGCTGTCAAAATGTGTTGCAGGAGCTAGAAACATGCAAGAGTAAGCCAGCTAAGAATAAGATATGTCCACTGGCCCTCTTTTTATAGTTATATACATAATATATATATATAATTTATGGCTATATTGCCAAAACGCCTAGGAAAACGCCTAGGAGCGCCTAGGTCCGATTACTCCCGACTAGGCACTAGGCAATGGGTCAACGCCTAGATTCCGCCTAGCGCCTAGCTGAACTTTGGCTGACACAACGCCGACGTGTCGGACCCCATGCGCCACCGTGTCGCCGTCGACCGGGGTCGTCCGTGACGTGGCAAGACCTCGGCGTCGTGTCAGTCGACGCCGGCCCTCATACCTTGGCGTCATGTTCTAAGACGCCTAAAAAATAGTCTATTTTCAGCAAACGTTTTGGCATAGGTCTTTTTGTAAAAAATGTTTTCAAAAAGGACCAAAATGCAAAAATTTCACTGACAAGTTCCAGAACCCTGGCTCTTGAACTCTTAGCCGGCAGAGCCCAGATGTTCGCTTGCATGCTTCTCCAAGATTTTGCGTTTTTAATAGTGCAGTGAGTGGCCGTGGTTTTGGGCCGCAGCCAAAAGCACATCAACGACCTGCATGTATTATATTCCACGCCCGCCCTGCCGTCCAAGGAACGAAGTTCATCATTGGGCACCAAACACAACCAAACTAGCGTCCCAAGTTTATTTTTGTTTCATTTTTGGAACTTATTTTAGACTTATTGCTCATTTGGACCTTTGGTAGAAATATTGCAAAATAGACTATTTCGACGGCCAGCGCTAAAACACGCATGACGTCCTTAGAAACATAGCAGGCATGATGCTATGATTTTCGAGCATGGCAATTATCGTGGCAGAGAGAGACTACAACGCCATGACCATCAGTGTCGTGTGTGCTAGCATGGTGCCGTGCTGCTGTTGTTCGTCGTTAAGGGACATGTAACGCTGTGCATGGCCGGCTCTGAGGGCCGGGTTGCGGCGGGTGCCACCGCCGAGCCCCAGTCCAAAGAGAGGCCCAAACCTAGGTATAGGTGCGTAAACCCCCGTAGGCTATAGTCCATCTATCAATCAATAACAATAGCCTCGGAGTTTTCAACATTTTTGTCTCTCAAAACTATGAAGTTTTTCAATTCACCAAAATTTATTGGAAAAAATAAATAAGACAATATGTAATAATTTCTAATAACCCACTCCTAAAATATAGAAGGCAATTTTACATAGGAGTCTTATATTATTTCTAAATAATTCTAACCACTTTTATATATTCTTTCTCTCTTATACATTTACATCAGGAGCCCTTTCCTACTCTTTATTCTTTCACACACACTTTCATCTTTAGATTGGGTGACGGATACGCAAGTGGAGACGCACGGATATATCCGCACGATCGGTCTATTTTTTTCAAACGTGGAAAGATTGAGAGGTGAGTTTGAAAACTGTTGGAGATGTTTTTTCATTCTTGCTAAAAATCCTAGATTGAGAGGCTTTATTGGAAACTCTTGATGTTCTAAGTCCAAGTCGATTCAGTTTCCCAAAGAAATTCACATCACGACTCTCTAGTCTCCGCCTGTTTGGCTGTTCTTAGACCTCGACGCAACACCACCTGGCAATAGAATTGGTGATCAACGAATCGTCGTCAGCCGTCACGCTGGGTTGAGCCACTGCACTTAGGCTGTCTCCAACAGGAGACCCATTGCGGAACCCAAACTTAAAATAGGTCTCCAACACAATATCTATAGTTTCCAACAGAGTACCTATATAGAAGACCCATTTTAAGTGTCAGTAGAGGCATAACTAAATCTAAGTATCCTCTCTTCTAGAGATCTATTTATAGAAATGGTTGTCTTTTAGGTCTTGTCGTTGAAAAAAAACTAAAAATATGTATTGAACCTTTTTACCTATAGCGATAGCAAAGGAAGAATGAGCCTCGGTCTGCAGGCTACAGCCACGCAACAGGACTGCAGGGTCCGGATGTCTCGGGCGGTGGCTGCAGTCTGCAGATTAAAATATTAATTTAACCTAGCCAAGCCATCTGGGTACGATGTGCATTCAGCATTCCAATTTAGAAAATTTACTCGATCTATATTAGTTGAGAATAGTCTCATGTGGTGAAATATTTTGCTTCTAATTTAGGATCCTTAGGTATTGAATTTTTACAATGTTTCCTAAAAACATTTGTCCAGGGCTTAGAACAACAAAGCTGAAACAAAGGACAAGAAAAGATTCAAAGATATTGTCAAAAGAGTGCTTGTTGTACCTCTTTTACTGTTTTCACTGTTTTTTTCTTTTTTCTTATACTTTTATTTTTATTCTTTCCTTCTTTTTTATTTAGGGTGCAATAAACACTCACTAACAATCAGAAACAAAGAATAGAGAAAAAAGTAGCAAGGAAAAATCCTAAGAGAAAAAACAAGAAAAACGGGAAACCAGGTGTCGGAAGAATTTATTGCGGCAATATTGATCAACGTATTCGTATACAGGGAATCAGTTGGCTAGCACACAAGACACAAGGATTATACTGGTTCAGCCATGTAGTGCCATACGTCTAATTTGACGTAGCTCTCTTTGTATTCGTATGCATGGTTACGAGGGTTACTGATTGTAGGCATGTGCTAGAATGTAGTAGATTGGATCATGATGGGGGGGGGGGGTCTTTACCCCTCCTTATATAGGCCGAGGTAGGTTTACAGCAGATCCGATCAGTTAACAGATATGTTTCCTAGTTTGTTATATGAAAAGCATAACGAAATGATTCTATCCTATCTCCTAGATACGACGGTGCTGGATATCCTCAGAATGGCTTGATCTCCAAGCCTATCGATGCACTCGATAGGTGTGGGCCTCATTCCTTGTCATCTTCGGCCCTATAGACAGGCATGGGCCAGATATACGGGCGCTGAGGTATATCCCGGGCTCATATATCCGATAGTAGCACCCGTACGACTTAATGATAAGCTAGTTGAATGGTGTACCGAGTAGGTGGGTCTTCTGTAATCCTCGGGTGCCCACAGGTCTCGATTAGCATTTTTTGGGTGCTGAGGCCTCTTTTAGCCTTTCCAAGCCTCTGTGGTGACTTTGTCAATATCGAGATTTACCGGTCCAACTCAGTTCTTCGGATGTACTTATAGGGGTAGGGGGTGCGTGCGTGTGTTTATAGGGGTGAGTGTGTACTCGTGTATGTGAACGTCTGCGTCTATAACTAGGTCGACGAGAAGCCCTTAGTACCTATTAGGAGCTTGAACTCGTTTTAACCTCAACCGAGCTCTAATCGTTTGGTTTTTACGCTTTAAAATTCGTGAACAAAAGTATTAAGGGCATGTTTGGATCCCATGGGCTAACAACTAGTTGTTAAACTTTAGCCCTGAATGATCTAGATAGGAGGGCTAATGAGTAGGCTAAAATTTAGCCAAAGTTCCAACTAGTTGTTAGTTTACTAGTTCTTCAAATCCAGCTAACAAGAACAAAAGGTGCTACAACTATCAAACATTCACCTCTATCCCTGTTCTATGTTCTCTCTCTACCGGCGCTTCCAGTGCTATGGCGCAGCCCCTTCTCCAACGCGGCCTAACTCGACGACGCGGCCCCAGGCTCCAATGTGGTCCATTGCTCCGATGCGGACCCGTGCTCCTCCGCCATGGCCTTGTTCATAGGACGGAGGCGCTGTCCCCAGCCTTCGTGTGGCCCTTGGTCACAGACGGAGGCATCACCCCCACCTCGATTGCAGCCTTGCAGGACAAAGCTCCTCTAGTGGCTGGTGGAGGAAGGAAGAGGGAGATCCATGCTACAAACCGGCGAAGAGAAAGCTAGCGGAGCGGAGAGGTTGAGGGGATTTGGTTGGAAGAGAGAGATAAATGACATTTTTGTCTTATCATTGTTCTCTAGGTGAATATTAGTCCAGGATCCAAACATATATGGGCTAACAACTAGTTGGCTTATTTTTAGCTGATTATTTTTTAGCCAAAACTATCAACTAGCCAAACAGTCTCTAAAAAAACTTTTGAGGAAGAGAAGCTAGGAGGCACAACTTTCGAGCATAATAAGTGTATCATCAACATATTATAAAAATGGGAAATCAATATTATGATGAAAAGGGTGAGGCAATCTCAGCAAGCCAAGTTCCTTCGCTTTGTTCAAGAGAGATTGAAGCAGATCTAGAGTAAGAAGATCCCTTTCCTAGCACCTCTACGATATTAAAAAGTTTTAGTGGGCCCATTGAGCTAAACGTATCTTCCTCCACTGAATCCAAAAGGGACCGTGAAGTGAGCGTAGCTCGGCTAGTTGAGTTTGGTGGAACCTGCCCATCTGGATTTAAGTACCCGACTTGACACGGGTGCATGCACTTTCCTAGATTTATTTCATGATTTAACAGCATTATTTTTTTAGTGTTAGATGACGTGCTTGTCGACAGCGAGACGTTTGTGGTGACTTTATCAATCTCGAGATTTACCGGTCCAACTCAGTTCTTCGGATGTACTCATAGGGATAGGGGGTGCGTACGTATGTTCATAGGAGTGAGTGTGTACTCATGTATGTGAATGTCTGCGTCTATATCTGGGTCTTGCAAAAAAAAAATCCAAAGGGGACCAAAACCTGAGACTCAAGCATACACAGGTAATGATTGACCAATGCATGAGGCAACAACTTGGGCTGCGGTCCGTGGGCTACGAATGAGACTGTTGACACCTAAGTTTAGTTCGCGTCATATTTTATAGAGACGGAGCTATTTTGATGGGCCGTGCGAAGATCACGATCAGAGCGGAGGCCAGGCTTCCAGGATCAAGGTCGCTGTTTTTATTTGTAGCAGGAGCATGGCTGATGGGTTTGAAATGTACATGCCCTCTGCTTGCAGCTCCAAGACGAAGAAGACCTGACCTACTTTCCGGCCTCTCGAGTCTCGTCGTTTGGTTTGGTTCGACTCGATCCGTCGCCCACCGGTTTCCTTTGCCGGTCACGCACGGGTCAGCCGTGGCAAATCTTGACTAACCGGAGACCTACTACGGTGCGCTTTCATGCAATGCAGGTGCGGTCACCTGTCATCTCACGAGGAAAAGTTAGTTCCCAACGCACTGGCTAGCTTGAGTGTCAGCTTAGTGTACAGCACTGAAATTACCATCTCCACTCAGACAAATAAATGCCTTTCTTTTTTATGCTGCTCTGTGAGCTGATGCCTATAAATACGGCCCCTCCAAGGTCACTCAGACTCAGTCATCAGAGCAATCGCTGCCGGGCAAAACGCGATGGCGTTCTCCAGCAAAACCCCCCGTCTCCTCGTGCTCCTGCAGATCGCTCTGTTCGTCGTCTCCGCGCTGATCATGCCGCGCTCCGTCTGCCATGGAGCCCGAGGTCTCAACTGCTCATCATTTGTTCGTCTTCTTCTGGCATTTAATGACCGATCATATTACTATACTTGTATATATTTATTTATATATATGCATTTTCAGGGCCAGGTTCCATTGGTTACGGGCCTTTCGACCCAAACTATCCTGTGTGCATTAACGGGCGGTGCCCCCGCCCTGGTAGCGGCGGGCCCTACACGAACCGTCCTGGTGGTGGGCCTGGTAGCTTCTATCCTGCCACACCCGCTGCACCTTCGAACGGAGAAACGGAAACCTCACGTCCTTGATCGCGTCCTCCTCAATCACGTAGTACTCGTATGGTACGGTTAACAAAATGTTGGCAACTACTGCTACATCCGAGACAGATATATATGATAGTACAATCTGGATCCATTCATGAACGACTATAGGGTGTTTGGTTCTTTAGTCGCTCCTAAAATTTATGTCACATTAAATGTTTAGAGATTAATAAGGAGTATTAAATATAAATTAATTACAAAACTAATTACATAGATGGAGGCTAATTTTCGAGACGAATTTTTTAAGCCTAATTAATCTATCATTAGTATATGTTTACTGTAGCACTATGTTGTCAAATCATGGACAAATTAGGCTTAAAAGATTCGTCTCGCAAATTAGTCACAAATTATGTAATTAGTTTCGTAATTAGTCTATATTTAATACTCCATGCATGTGTCTAAATATTCGATGTGACATGAATTTTAGGAGGAGGGGAAGGAACCAACAGCCCCTATATATGTAAGCTAGTACGATATAAGCGGATAACACCGTACCGTCTCATGTACCTGTGTTTTACACAACTGTGTACGAATAAAACTGGAGTCCGATTTATGAATGGCATGCTCTTGTACGTTCTGACTTTCTCTACATACATAGCTTTCATTATGACATGACCACCGCAAAAGTTATATGGGTAGAAGAGGTCAAAGCGACTTATAATTGAAAACGGAATTTCTAACATTCAATCAATCAAAAATACAGTCAACCTAATATTTTAAACCCCCCCCTTCCTCCCCCCCCCCCCCACGTCGTCCTCCCAGGTGACTCAGGAGGCAACACAGCCGCCACCGTCGGGGCTACGCGCCACACCAGCTTCCCGGCCGCCGCTGTCGCGCTCCTTTGCTAGCGGTGGCGGCGGCCCGCTGTGGACCTCAAAAAGGCCTCTCGTAGCACCTCCTCCTCTCCTGCCCTCTCCTCCCCTTCTCTTGCTCTTCCAAACTGGGTAATACTCGGCATCAGGGGAGGTCGTAGGCGAGCCAGGAACGTTGGATTCGGGGCTTTTGGGACCGGATCCGGCGCGCCCCACCCCGGATCTGGCGCGCTGGGGGTCTCCGCCCGGATCCGGCGTACAGCCCCCGGGAGGCACGGCTGTGGCTAGTCCGGCGCCACCAGCGACGTCGACGGGCAGAAGCGGCCCAAGCGTGGGGTGGTGCGGCCGGTGAGCACGTTGGCAGCAGCCCCTGGAGGCAGGCGCCCGGGCGCTTGCCCCCTGCGCACTGCAGCACCGGGACGAGGCGTTCTCCGCTTCTGCTTGACGCCGTTCTCATATCCGCTTCCGGTTACACCGCCTAGGCACCGTCGCGTGGGCGGGCTATGCGCTCGCGCTCGGCAGTGGTGGTCGGACAACCTAGCCTGCACCTAGTGCGCGTGGACCTGGCCAGGGCAGTGGCCTAGGCAGCCGCTAGTGGGCACTGCGTCCTTCTGCGGGCTTGCGGCCGGCGCACGATGTCTACTTCGGGACATCGAGCGTGCTCGGGAGCGGACCTCGCCCTCACCCCTACCCTCGTGCAAACTTTCTTCAGCTTCCCATCTGTGCCGCTCTTCTCGGTCAGTTCCGGTCGATGGGGCCTAATCTGCCTCGTTGGGTAAGTCGAAGCTCCACATGAGGGCCTAGGCCTATGGGCGTGTCGTCGTGCCTGTGCTCGCCAAATTAGTTCTAAGAATGCGGCGGCGGACTATAGTTCATTCTTGGGATTGAGGAGCTTAGGCGAAAGCCGTGCATGACCTGGTTGTGCGACCGACGACGCCGCCCTCGAGCGACGCTTACCTCCTTGAAGGCGTCGATGTAGCCTCCCCACCCTATAGCTGTAGCTTTGTCCCTCTCCTCCTAGTGAAAACCTAGCTCTAGTTATCTAGAGCCGGTTGTTGTGGCGTCAACGACGTCGCGTCCTTCTTGGAGGGGCTAGCTCAGACCTATCTCTCCTGACTCCTTGTTCCACTCTTAGGTGAGACTAGCCCTGGCTGTCGGTTGTTGCCGATGTATCGACGAGTGTCCTCCTCTGGTGTCTCTGCTCCATCGGCGCTCTCCTTGATGGTGCCAGAAAATCAAATGCCGGGTGGTGTTTTCACCGCTGCCGCCATTCCCCTCCATGGTTTCCTCCCCGTGGACGGTGTTGAATGGTGGTACGTGGGCCCAGAATTGCTGTAGGTGTCACCATCAGATTCAAGGGAGGTCGCCGTGTCCAATGATCTTGGGCTTGCGTGTCCGTCACCACTCTTAGTCCCCATTCCACTGTTGGTCTTCAGATGGAGGGCGGTAGCGGAGCGGCGTAGCTATGAGTAGTGGTGTAGGGCACAATGGTCGCGGCGTAACCAGCGAGTATGCTGTTCGGCAGTGGTGCAAATCGATGATCGGTTGGCGTCCTTCGGCTTGAGTGTAGGCTTATCCTTGAGTCCTCATGTTGGCTCTTCTTTCTTTTTTTCTGTTAAGTGTTGTTGTTGTCGGTGCTGTCGTTGTTGCTGTTGTAATCTCTCCCTCGCCCCATTATACTTCTCTGGACTCATTGTATCTAGATTGGCGCCACGTCCTTCCACCTCCTAGCTTGCCCGGCATCTGTAGAATGAAAATTCAGGTGGGGATATAGTTCATCCCCCATTGACCTTTTAAAAAAATAATTTGAATCGGGCAGAGTAATAGATAGCGGCGAAGCTCAAGCAAATGAGAGAGGACTACATAGACTTCTATCACAGGGAATACATATATGATAATAATATTTTAGTTATAGTCATTGATTTAAATTTTTGAGAGGGCGATGTATTTGCACCCCCTAGATACTGAATAGCTTCTGCTAATGGAGTTTTGAAATTAAAATAAAACAAACAATTAGTGCCCATTTGCACTCATATATTTATCTTGTCATATATATTTTTGTGTTTATGCCTTTTATCTTGAGAATAGCCGCTCGTTTTGACTGTGTTAAACCACATGATACCTATGACCTCGTCTCTATCATGTGTACATAGACTCTGCTAGTGACCTTTATGTTGGAGGCCCGTTAAGTGTTCAGTCACTCGAGAATAAATATCCTTTTAGCCCGTGTATGAATCCTGTTCTCATTGTAGATGATTAGCCTCTTTGGCGCATCCCTACAAATATTTGTATTTAGACTACAAATATATATTTAGAGAACTGCTCCAATACTCCTTTTTTTCTAAAAAAATGCACAAATCTCAAACCAGCTTATTTGATTAATTATTTTTTCTTAATTATTTTCCTCTGGGTCTCGCATGGGCTGGCCCATCCAACCTAGACAGAATCCAGCCTTGACCCAAAGCTAAAGCAGCTCTCGGCTGCTCCGTTAACTCGTTGAAGGAGTGCCGCCGTCGTGGACCCTCTAGGTGGTCCGGGCTCCGGCGTGTCTCCTGGACGGCGCCAGGGAGGCGACGACAGTTTTGCACTTTTGCTCGGGAATGGCCGACGCCGTCTCCTTTAACTAGTTAACATAACGTACGGCGCCACACAAAGGGGATCAGGGCCTCGGGGGAGCTGGCTGCCTGGCTTGGCAAGGTCAGGGCTGGACTCAGGATGGTTTAGATGGGCCGGGTTGGGCCACGATGGACCAAGGAGGAAAACAATTAAGAAAAAAATAATAATCAATTAGATTGGCCGCTTGGAGATCTGTGCACTTTTTAGAAAGAGGAGTATTGGAGCAATTCTCTTTTATTTTTTATTAGGAGTGTCCCACCCGTCATTTGTGTTTGCCCACTGCTTTGAAATAACTAAAAACCGATATCCCCAATGGAAGCTGGAGTTGCATGTTTTCTTTTTGAAGTTTATATATTATATATAAATTGATAAAAACCAGAGTATACATAAGTGTAGCACAATGCTACAATAAGTAACACTAGCACAAAAATATAATGATAAGAAAACTGCAAACCTAAAATGCAGAATCTAAGCACTTTGGTTGTCACTTTGGTTGTAGATGACATGAAGTTGCAGCAATATATGGGACCAACTCATAGGACAAAAACTCAGGTGCCTTCTCGCAGGCCTTGGGCTTCTTCGAAAACAGAGAAGCTAGAAAAAGCCAAATGTTTTGGTGGCTTCAACTTCGGCTTCACCGTTTTTAACTTGGTTTTGACTTCAGAAGTTGTTCTTGTGTTTGGCTGGTGGAGAAGCTACAATAAAAGCTCCATCGAAAGAGGCTCTAATTTTCGATAGCGACACACAATAGTGACCGATGACTAATCTCAATTTAGACCTAATCATCCCAATACATAGTTTTCTATAGCAGTTTCTACGTAGAAACAAACTTATAGTTTTGGCTAACGTACCGTTGTGAATGCTACCAAGCATAACCAGCTGTAGTGTCTTGTGTCATCATTATAACTGGTTTGTGACACAAACCAGTAAGTAATGAAGGACCCAGTAATGCCAGTAACAAGTAACACAACATGTTCATGGTTCAAACAAACTAGTTGTCACCTTGACCTTTTTACAGGATTAGAAATGGTTGGGTTGCTCCAATTAGCTGTGTGGGCCAACTTGAGCTCCCATTTTCCAAATGCACTAGAACGGTCGCCTTATGCTAGTTGTTCATTTCCACGTAGTCAGTCAGTCCTAGCTCAAGGTCAAGGTCGTTCCTGGTGCGCCATAGTGCAAACATGCTCGATCGGTGGATGCACATATACATTTTCTGCATGACGAAGACCTAATAATTTCGTCCCTCGTGCTCCGTTGACTCGTTTCCTTTGCCGGTCTCACACGGTTCAATAACAAAACAAATAAACGAAGACCTGAGGTGCCCAGTGCGCTTGCAGTCGTCGCCGGTGCGGTCGTCTTTCAGATCAGACATCAGGAAAAGTTCCTAAACGCACTGGCTTGCTGGACATCAACTCTTACACTGAAATTATTGGCTCCGCTTTCCAAAACAAAACAAATAAACAAACAAAGAGAACAGAGAAAATATGAAGGGAAATCACTGACTCCGCTGCTACAAATGCCTTTGTTTTTCTTATGTTGCCGTGTGATATATGTTGCCTATAAATATGGCCTCCAACTCCAAGATCACAGAGCTTCAGCAAGCAGTTGCTAGACAGTAGCATATATACATCAAGATCACAGAGCCTTTCTATTGTGAAATCTTGTAGATGTAGTTTTGCCATTGCTTTCAACTGGTTATGCAATTCATATGCATATTTGATCTCACCACCATGCAACAATTTAACGCTGTATCTAACATATGAAACCGTGCAGAGGCGGAACCATCGATTTTAATTAAGGAGGGCCGGACAAATATGACGTATTTTTTAGTGTGATAAAATATACATAATTATATGTTTCAACAATTTTTTAAAACTTTTACACTATTTATAACCAAAAACATATTATTTTAATAAAAAATGAGTGAAAATTGCACTACTACGTTAAACTTAATGGAGGTGGGCGTTTTTTATTTTCGGAGGCGGACAAAGGCAACCGTCTCCATCCAAAGGTCACGGTTATTCCGTGAATAACGGAGGCGGTTGCCTTGGCCGCCTTGGTTAATTAGTTAACGGAGGCGGGCGCCTTAAAACGCCCGCCTCGATAAATCGATAAAAAAACAAAAAAAAAAATCCAGGCCCGCTGCCGAGCCCACTCTCATGCCCAACGCTAAGCCCGCTTCCGGGAATGCCGTGCCGCCACTGGTGGTCGGATTCGCGTCGTTGGTGGCCGGATCCAGGCCCACGCCGCCACTGGTTGCCAGATCAGCGTTGGTGGTGGCCGGATCTGCGCCCTTGCCACCGTTGGTGGCCAGATCCATGAGCCCTGACGAAGGATCTAGCGGATCCGTGAGCCCAGCCCTGTGCTCCGTCGCCGAAGGCCCCGTGCCACTGTCGAAGGACGGGAGCTGTGCGCCACGCCGACACCGGAGACCCCGCCGGACGTGAGAGACGCACCGCCACCGGGCGCGAGCGGCCCCGCCGTTGCGAGAGGCCCCGCCCTGCCGCACTTGCGAGCCGCCACCGTGGCCTGGCGTGAGCAGCCTGCTAGGGTACGAGCTACTCCCATGGCCTCTAGAGAGCATCTAGCGCAAGAGGAGATTGGGAGCACCCGCCGGTGAGAGACGAGAGAGAGGGAGAGAGCGAACAATGCATGCGTGAGAGAGACGAGAAGGAGAGGGCGTGCCATGCATGCGTGAGAGACGCGCGAGAGATGAGCGCCTCCTCTCTCATGAGGATTGAGCCGAGAGGAGAGAGAGAGTGGTGTGCGGCGCGCGGTGGTTGAGGGATTGAGAGATGGCTGTGGATAACCCTAACTTTTCATATATATATATATATATATATATATATATATATATATATATATATATATATATATATATATATGTATACATATATATACACACACACGATGAGTTGTTGGGCCGAGATGGGCAACCTGCTGGGCCACTATTTTTTGGAGGCGGGCCTTACAGCGTGACCGCCTCGGTTAATAGATTAACCGAGACGGTCGCCTTATAATAACCGCCTCGGTTAATGTCAATTAGCATTACGTTGCCCGCCTCCATTAATGATTAACCGAGGCGGTTGCTGGGCCAGCTGCCCAGCCACCAAATAACGAAGGCGGGCATTCGGTGTGGCAGAACTGTCCGAAATAACACGTTTCCGGAGGCGCTCGTCTTCCACTAGACACTAAGCACCTCGAAAGAGAGCTATATCGGACAGTTCTGTCGAGCACACCCCAAGGAAGAACTCGAAACAATCCACATTTTACATCCAGAATACAATAACGAGTATGAGCTTATAATACTTAGTCCATTTCATACAACAAGAGTTATTAGAAATTATTTATTACAATACCAGAGTTCAGAGTGCAATAATTAGACAGCGGAAAGAAAATAAACATCTTACGGAAATGATACAAGGATCCGTCTGTGCCCACCAGAAGAATCCTCCATACAAGAGGTACTTCTCAAGCTGCACCTACAATAGGGGTAAAATAAACCCTGAGTACACAATGTACTCGCAAAACTTACCCGACTAGTGGGAATAGTTTCCCGACTCTCAAAGATATGATAGGCAATATGGATTTGATGTTTTCTTTTTATTTACGAAAAGCATTACTAATAGTTCATCCTTATAGTCAAGTTTTATTAGCAGTCATGATTACTTCATTAGCTAACCATTCTAGGTAAGCACCTATTCTACTTTCAAGCAAGGGTTGAGCAATCAGAACTATTTCACCATCTTTCACATTTCAGTTCTTACTACTGTGCCAGATCATAGCCAAGTCGTACCATCTCACGGAAACGATGATTCATGAACCAATGTATCCTAGCTGGATACCCAAAAACACATGTCCCGTTTGTACCCCAGACACAAACAAGACCAACCCATTCCACTCCTGTCAAGGGGTCTAGGTCTCCGTCCAAACTTGGACTCTAAGCCCTTGAGAACCGGTCTTAGTGTGGTGCTTAGACCTCCACCTTTTCTCACCTCCAATCAGTCGGTCCAGAAAGAGTCGAAACCCATGACAAGAGCGTAATGAACCTTTCTACTTCGATAAGCAAGTATGTGCTTAGGATAATAAGTCTGTGACCTGACTACCATCCACAACAACGGACGGTCCTTAATCGACACGAACAGAGAAAATAGTATAACCAAGCTAAGCCCCATTGGCCGCGGGACACAACCTGTTACACCCACCAATACCTATACCATATCCCTGCCCTGTCTCTATTTTTTCTTTCTATCATTTTATCATGAGAGTAATTATAATAATCATCTATTGTGAGTAACGGCAGGTTACTCATGCTACCGAAAACCTAAGCATAGCAGCTATATGAACATGTACTAGTATGACTCATATGACAGTTATATCTATGCATGTGGTTTTCATAAAATTCTTGTACGTAAATGCACATCACATATATATATTCAGTGATTATAAAAAATAAGGGTTATACACTGGGGCTTGTCTTGGGCAGGCGCGGTGTCAACTGAGTCAATCAGTGGCGGCTCTAGGACCTCCTCTTGCACGAGAATCTCCTCCTTGTACTCCTCGACGATCTCCTCGAACTCGTGATCGTCAGTGGTCACGATCTCTACCAACTCGTTCTCAACATGCATGCGATGATGATGCAACACTTAGCATTTAAGCAATAGCAACTCCTAAACTAAGAATACACATACTAAGCTACTAAGATAGCTCTAATGACTAAGGTACTAAGCTAAAGCCCTGTTCGTTTCTCTTATAATCCGTCATTTTTAGCTTGTTTTTTCAGCTATCACAGTATTTTTCCTCTCACAACAAATCAGCTAGAACAATGTTTCGACTTATTTTTTCAGCGAAGCGAACGCGGCCTAACTATCATTTTTACCAAGCAAAGTGTTGGGTTCAACTAACAAACATCTAGCTTTACAAATAAAGAATATATCTTTATTTCTACAAATGATTTAATGTATATTGAAACAAAGACCATTTAACTATCATAATGTTTAGTTTATTCTAAGGCTACAAAAATTACAGTGAGCACATAATAATACCATGAAGCTACTATAAAATTTTTAGGACTAAATCTACCACCAATTCACCACAAAAATTCCTACCATATTTAATCTAATAATATTAAGCACTCTCAAATGATTTAATAGCTCCTGGTATCAATATATATATATATATATATATATATATATATATATATATATACTAACAGATAGAGCATAGTTTTAGGAACCTAATAAAATTTGTTTCATAATTTTTGGACACCTACATAATTTTATATGATTTACCAAAAATCAGCTCAAAAATTAAATTAAAAACTATTTCTAATTCCTTATGAAAAAGAAAAACGAATTCTCCCGCGCGGCCCACACTTGTGGCCCACACGACGCAGCGCGCGCGTGAGCACACGGTGGCCCGTGGTGCAGCCCACTCGACGCTGGCCCACGCGGAGACGGCCCGCGGCAGGGAAATCCCGCACGCGCTGATATTTTTGCAAAATAGACCTCGCACTTCTCCTGAATTACAACTAAGTACTAACACTATTCCCCCCTCTCTCACAACTTCTCATTTAACCCCCTGGCCTTTCCCTAATTCATCTGCGTGCACCCCCGGCAACTCAGTGCACGGCAACGCGGCGAGCAGCGGCATTGAGCACCTACGCCGGCCACCTAGGACCTGCGCGGGCCCACCTAACGAGTCGATCACCATCTCTGACCCAAGTGGCTATGCTAGGCGGCGGTGTAGTGTGACACGACTGGCTAGAGAAGGGTACAGCGGCGTGCGGCCATCCGCGACAACAGCGCTACTGTTCCGATGGGATGGGGTAGCTACAGGCCTAATTGGTTAGCTTGTGAGCATTAGGAGGCTACCATGGACCAGTCTGAGGTGACGGTTGGGGCGGAGGATGGCTGGCCACGTGCGGTCGAGCCGTGCGGCAGCGCACCATGGCGGCATGATCGCATCAGCGATGAAGGGGAGGCGGCAACATCTCGGCTAAGGTGCGTAGGGTGAAGAGGGAGTCAAGACAATGCTAGTAGTGCAGGTGAATTGGCTCGGGAGGGGCAGTGGGAGGGCTGCCCACATCCGCGATCGGACGCGGCCTTATCGGCACGGCGGTGGAAGCAACTCCAAATTGGAGCTTAGCCATGCTCGCTTCAAAAGTTGGGTGGGGTCGGGCAGCGAGAGGACGTGATGGTGAAGACAGGGATGCGCTGAATTGAATAGAGGTGATCGCTCGTGGGGTAATTGATGGCGCAGCTCGGCGGTGGCAGCAGAGGGGGGAAGAGAGAGAGAGACGGGCACGGCAGGTGGCTCGGCTCGTCCTCGCCATGGCGGGATGCGGTCGACGAGACCGTGGAGGCCCACGCACAGGCGCTAGCGGAAAGGGGTGCGTGCTTTCGACCAGCATGGCCCACGCAGTCGTAGTGTCTTAAATGACAAGGCGATGGCGAGCTCGGCCACGTGCGCGCGACAGTGGCGGCCTTGAACTAGGCCGGCAGCGGCGCAGAAGGTACTGCGGACAGCGCGGTCGTGACAATGATGCGACGATAGCGTCACGGCGCGAGGCGGGTCAGCAGTGCAACGAGGCAGCACTGGGCGGACACGACGGTGAGGTGATAGCACCGGCATTGGCTTCATCTCGGCGCGGCGGGTGGCAACAGCTCTGCGCGACGGGGCCAGCGACAGTCGAGCCACAGCCACGGCCGGCCACGTGTGGCAGCGCGCGCATGCGCGACCAACGCGACGGCTACATTTTGCAAAATATAATAGCGCCCAACCTATGCGGCCAACCAGCCTGAGACCGAGTCGTGCATGAATTTTAAAGCACCTATAAAAACTAAACGATTGCTTCAGGAGCCAAACCATCTTCACCATGCTCAAGAGGACATATAAGACTACTAAATCGAGTTATAACACTACACCACCCCTTAACCCAATCTCTCAAAATAATTTGCTAAACACAGCAATGTCTAGCTGTTGACAAACTTGGAAAATTTCTAAGTTTTGAGCTGAACTTGATTTCAATTTGTAATTTCTAGGCTAGTAGAAATACTAGCTAGCAATATCATTTTTCAACAGCAAGTATTTCACTGTCATCTACAAAGTTTGTACTTCAAACTTTATTTAAGTATCACACATATGTCCTATAGTATTTTCGCTTAATAAAAATTAGTTTTAAACCCTACTTGATATACATGAACTATTGAATCAACTTTCATTTAATATTTTTATTTGTTATTTTAAGTTACAAGAAATTTATCTACATATTCTATCACATGCATTAACACATAAACATGATGCTCATCATATGTTTTAGTAAATAATTTAAGGTGTAACAGCGAGGGTGTTACATCCGGCCCGCCCGCCTCTGAGCCCTTTTGCCAAACGCCTTGGTTAAGTTTTATTGTCGTAGTGTTGATATTTTTTGCAATAAATTTAAATATTTATATAAGTATTCAATAAAATCTATTGTTCATGTGGGGTGGGGTGGGAGCACAGCCCCTGCCCCCCCCCCCCCCCCACACACACACACACTTGGTTCCGCCACTGGACGTGTGGTGTTTCCTGTACAGAAATTTGATGGTCCCCTTACTTTCATTGCTCATATACATACATATCTATATATGCAGCTAATGCCAAAGTTATAAAGTTGTAAGCATATTATTGTCGTTATTTGTCTCACTAACATGAGAGCAGTTGTACACATATATCAGCATGCATGGATGTTCCTTCTGATGTATGGTCAATGTCTAGCTAGCTATTGTTCGAACTCAATTGGAACAATATGGTCACGATTGGATCAGGTTGCTAATGATTATGTTCTTCTTGAAGCAGTACTGCTTGACAATTGTCAATTTGTCTGCCTGTGCTTGTGTGTGCAGGAATGAGTTGCATTTTTATGCAACCATTGCGGCAGCCAGCCTGGTGTGCAGCCTTCAAAGTGCAGTGGTGCAACAACAGAACAAGGCTACTGCAACAGAGTTCACTGGAACCCTAGCCATCGCCGCGTCCCTCAGATCCAGATACAAAGGAGGAGGAGGAGGGCTCAGATCCAGAGGAGGAGGAGGGAAGCACTCAGATCCAGAGGAGGAGGAGGAGGAGGAGGAGGAGGGGTGGGGGCTCAGATCCAGAGAAGGATCGACCTACCTCGTTGGAGCCGCCGCGGTCGTCCTCGTCTCCGGTGGGGGGAGCGGTCGCTGGGGAGCGCGAGGTGGCATGGAGGTCGCTCGGGGGGGGGGGGGGGGGAGCACGGGCGGACGGAGGCGGCAGCGACCTCGCGCGCGGGTGCGGCATCCAGTCCTGGGGGCGGGCGGAGAGCAGCACGGGCGAGCAGGAGCGAATGCCTGCGGGGGAGTGGGGGGGAGAGCGAGTGCGTGCGGGAAAGTGGGTGCGTCCGTTCCCGTTCGGACGACCGTCATATATCATTATTGCATTAACAAAGTGGACAAGAAAACAATTTGTGGCCGACTACATTTTGCAAATATATTTACATATTATAGCAAAAGAATACTATTATGAAACTACTTTTATTTCAGGATAAATCTACTCCTAAAAATTTCAATATCTAAACCCAACCAACCTTAGTGTTACTACAAATTTCTTTTGGAGCCTTTATAAAAATCAGAAACTTCCGTCCTTTGGTAAACTCTAATCATGGTTAGCGATAGTAGTTATTTTATCGTTTCTTCTAAAAACTTCCCCACATCAGCCATGTAAAAACTAGCGTAAATAAACCTATAATGTTTATCTAAATTACTTAGCTATACTATTACGAAATAATAACCTAATGCCTAGCTTCATCTAAATTGTCATATATGCTATCACGAAAAATAATATAGAGCAACCTCTTAAATTTGCATCTAAATTAAAAATAACCAAAAGTAACATTTAGGTTTGCATATACATTGCCTACACGTGTCATTATAAAATCCTAAACTACTCATATATATGCTTCTAAAGTATTACTGCTACCATTGTTAATATAGGGGGGAAAAGATAGCACAAGGTATCCATGCATATATAATGTGTGTCATCATGTAGACCACGTATAAATGTATGCAACAAACCCCAAGCATGTCTAATACATAGTTGAAGCTAAGGTTTCAACTAAACGCATGTGAAACACACATGGAAGCAACATGAGAAGGGGAAAATATGAATAGGGATGGAAACTATATAAGCAAATTGGTGACCGAAATCTATCACAACCAGATAAAGAGATAAGAAAGTGTCTATATATATATATGAGTATTATGTTTGAATACAGAGGCGGAACCAACAACTTTGATTAAGGGGGGCCGGACAAATATAATGACACATCTGCATAAGTGTATGTTTCAATAATTTTTTGAATGTTCTCATATATGTAGTTGGTATTTGTGACAGAACCGCCCAATTTATACAAGATCAAGTACGGTTGTCCCCGCTAACACATTGACACACCCATACTTTCACTCATATAAACCCGGTAGTCCGCCGAGTGTCCCGAAAGACCTCGGTAAATCAACATCACAACCAAGATCGCGTGGTTAAGCAAATACACATCACATACACAGGGTTGCAACGGAAATAATATTACAAATGGGTTCACAAATAAAAGTACCAGTTTGGGTTTCAAAACCAATTATTGAAAACAACATAGCTTTCAAATGATTACATTAATATAAGTTCCAAATATATTGCTAGCATAAGTGACATCATCCGACAAAAGCATATAGATGAGAAGTAAGTATAGAGTCACCGAGCCCACCGGCGGTTAGCCACCATCATCAACAAGTCGAGAACCTCACCTGCAACAAGGTGGGATAAACCCTGAGTACTCGAATGTACTCAGCCAGACTTACCCGTCTTAAACCAAAATAAAGCGACACCAAGGCTTATGCAAGGCTTTCTTTAGTGGGCTAGCTGACTCATTTGCAAAAGCATAAGCTATCATGAAGAAACCATTTTAAGTACTTTGCATCATCTTGATTATAACCTATCCATCTAGGTAAGCACCTATACTAGAGCAATCACTTGATTAACCAATAACATCCGGTTACCAATTTAGATTTAGCATATCCCATACCATCCAGATAACCATCATTGTTCCATCATAATTACTACGATGCCGTAGCTCGAGTCAAGTGCTCACTATCCAGGAGCGATGGCGATTCGAATCGATTCCTAACCAGCTGGTGATTTATTCCTTACACAAACCTCACTCACCCGCTAAAGTGAGGTATCGGTCACCGAGTCAACTATCCATAAATCTCGAGTTTGCCAGGAATCACATGTACCCGGGGGGCGACCGACTGCCCTTTGGTCTTATCATCGCGCCCTCGTGTCCTACCACACCTGCTCCAGTACAGTGCGCTGCGGGCAATCTACTCGGCCCGAATAATCTCCCAGCTTCAAGGTCGAATGGTACTTTCTTCGGCCAGCTAAATGTAAGGCATGCGTTCAACATGACAAGAGGGATGAGCAACGGTCGGTCCTTAATCGACACAGACGGAAACTAACAGCACCCCAGAACCCTGTCTGGTTGCCTCCAACTTTTTCCGTCCGGTCTCCAATTATCCATCACACATGGTTAATTCCAGGATATCATTCTTTCCATAGCTAAACTCTTCCAGTAACCACCTATAATGTAGGTGACCGGATATCATCGATCGCTACCGGTCTAAGCAAGGCTAAGCAGTTATTCGATCCCGACCTAACAGGGTAATAAGGTAATAAGGTAGGCAAGGATAGTACTAAATGCATCAATGGTTTCAATCAACTCCTACAACTTAATGCAACAATATATAACTCATATATAGGAAGAATTGCTTTTATAAAGTAGGAGACTTAGAATGTTCCGAGGCTTGCCTGGGATCCGACACAAGTCAGTTCAGTTAGCTTGCACCATCCTCGGGTTCGGCTCCAACATCACGTCCTTCACGTGGTTCATCTAGCGTACCTAAATGAGATGCAAGATGCATGTGTATGAATATGAAGAATGGTAATACAAGAGGCACCACATAAACATTCAAGACAAACACAAGATTATGCAAGACATAGACACCAATAGCTATTTAACTAACCTCACACAACTAACTATAGAGAGCAAGCTATTCACATCAAACCAAACATCGAGATAGCAAGTACAACAAGCATAGCATATTAGTTTACTTACGTTCTATTCAAATTACTTTAACTTGCCAGGTTTAGACAACCTAACATACAATTGATCATCTTCAGTTAAGGCTTGGCACCTGCAACTAACAAGTTATCTTAATTAGCCTAGCATCTAAATCATCACATCAACTCATATCAAGCAAACAAGTTATTCACGGTAATCACAGAGTCAAGGCTGCAAACATCAGCAGCTAATTTTACTCATAACAGGAGTTGTACTAATCCCAAAGACATGCAACAAGACAATCTGGAAAGCTTATGGAATTTTCTACAATTCATCTTTAATCCTCTTAGCATGATTCTCAAGTTAACTAAGTCAATTATACCCATTTATAGAAACTGGTCCACAATTGACAGAAATCAGTCATTTCTGAAACCCAACTTTAAACATGCATAACTCACAAACCACAAGGCCAAATACCACCAAATTTTAACAGAAGCTAGATACATGAATTATCTACAACTTTGTTATTCTCATATTAAGATGATTTTATAGTTAGAAGGGTCAACTAATGCAATAATTGCATCTCTGTCTAAAACATAGACAGAAACTGACATGCCACTTTAAACAGCTATAAATGGAGTTATACATGTCCAATAAATATAGTTCTAGACTTTTTAGAAAGATTAGAAAATTATAAACAACTTTGTTGTAAACACCTAAAGCTAATTCTACTACTAAGAAGGCCCCACAATAAGAACAAGGAAAACCCTCTCTGGTTTTGGGCAGAAACAGCCACCGAGATTTAAGCAAGTATAACTCAAGATCTACTTAGCCAAAAATCATGATATTTAACTTTTTGGAAAGCTTAAGAAAAGTACCACAACTCATGTATTTTCACCAAGTCATGATTCATAACTTAACTAAGCCAATTAATTCAAACATGCAGAACTGTTCAGAGTAGAAGCAAAGCAATACAGGGCATTTGTTATTTTTATAACTCTTAAACTATAAATCCTAAACTCCTGAAATTTTTACCAGACAACAACAATCACCTTAGTAGCACTCCACAAAAATTTCACATTTATTTGAGCATAAAAACTACAGTTATGAAAAAGACAAGACATGGCAAGTATCAAGAACCTAGCTGCATAGATCTATTTTTACAGCAAAATATTTAAACTAAAACATGCCACATTATAGATCTAATGCATAGACAATTTCACAAGGATTCCAAAAAGTCCTCATTTACTATTTTATGATTTTTCTACAAATTACTACGCATTTTCAAAGTGGAGCATTCAAATCTGCCAAAATCAAAAGAAAAGGAATCTAAATCTTGCACTGGGGTCCCTGAAGTTTCCACAAATAAAACCCAAACGACCAGATCCTTTACTGCACTATTCATAAGAGTCACATTCTATTCACTTAACCCCCTGGAGAAACTTCTATTTCTGCGCGCGGTCCTTCTTCTTCTTCCTCCCGACGGTGGAGCAGAGGAGCGGCCGGCTCGTGGCTCCGGCCGGCTGTGGTCGTCGATGGCGGCGGTGGAGTGGCAGGGAGGACCAGGGGTCCCGCGCGCACACGCTGGGCTGCCCAGCTTGGCCCGACGCGGCCTGTGGTGGCGCGACCACAGTAGCCGCGGTGGCGACGGCGGCTGCTCCGACGGCGGGGAGCAACAACGGCCAAAGGCGCCAGTCAAGGAGGTCCAGAGGCGCGGCATGGTGAGAGGAAGGTGGTCCTGCAGTCCATTTGGGTGGAGGGAGGCCATAGGCAAGGAAACGCGGCGGCAGCCCGGAGCTCGACCGGAGGCGGCGGCTTACCGGCGGCGGTGCTCTAGTGGCCGATGGCTTGGGCGAGCGTGCGCATGAGGTGCAGCAAGGCGAGGCAAAGGCGGTGGTGCACGTGGCTGCGGCCATGGGGGCTTGGAGCGGCGAGGACGCGGCGGCAGCGAGCTTGAGTCACCGGCCATGGTGGACGGCTGCACGGGAGCGAGGAGAGCGCGAGAGGGAGCGAGCAGGGAGTGGAGAGGGAGATGGAGAGGGCGTGCTGGTGCCCCTCCTCATCGGCCGCAGGGCGCAAGGCGCATGGCCGGAGGTGGGATGCGTGGCAGTGGCGGAGGCGCATGGCGGCCACGTTCACAACACGCGTCGCCGTTCGGGCATTTCCCCGAGCACGTGGCGGGCGTCGGATTGGGCAAGGTGGGCGCCAGATTGGGCCAGATCTGGGCCAATTTAGACCTTGGGCCCAAAACAAAGTTTGAAGCCCGTGAACTGCTCTACATTTTCTATTTAAAGTGTACAGTCATTAGAGTTGTAGATTAGCGGTTAATCAAGTCCAAAGTTGACACTGTCAACAACTTAATAAGGATTAAGCCTTGCTCGGTTAGGACTCCAATTTGTTGGTCAAAACATGATCAAACTTGACCCAACTTTTTACATGCTCTTCTCTAATGAAATATCTCCAACTTCTATTTTTGGGTCAAAGCATGATGCTTAATAAAAACTCGAGAACGCGGCATGCCAACCTAATGACAATGAATTCCAGACTTGGAATAATTCTAAGTGCTGAAAACAACAGCAAATTCGATCTTGTAACCTCGATTTGACTTACTTCCAAGCCGATCTAGCTCTTAGTCCAAAAACAAAGTTTGTTCTACATGATATGGACTACAACTTTCATTTAATGTCCAATCTCAAAACTGGTATAGATCCTGCTGTTCTACTTTGACCAAAGTAGGATCACGATGAAGCTTAACTTATCCTTTTTGATCCATTGGAGCATTTTCTTGGCATTTGCCCAACATGAACCTTTCATGACTTTTGTTGTAGAGTTCATCTAGAGTCATTTGGGCATGGTTGCAAGATTTGGTTGACGATCGAGAATTCCATTCACTTATAAAATAATTCAAGCAAGGACATAACTCGTCATTTCATGTGACTTCTTGATTCCAAACTTCATGAAACTTTTCGAGTGCCCAATATAGATGGGTATCGATGTGAGACACATGAAGATATCCCAATCACACCACCCAATCATATATCTTGAAAAGGGGTCTATAGGCGAGCAAAGGTGCAATATCCAAGTTTAGGTTGGGGCTCGTTTCTATAGGTTTGACCTTGACATTTTCATCATCACTTAATATGCCATGTTTGAGCTCAAACCCATTGCTTAGCTGGTGGCAAACACCTGGGGTGTTACAGTATTTATAACAAAAAATCACATTTTGTAATATAAAAATGGGAAATTGATGCCTTAATACGCTACAAATTACAATATTTATAGGGATATTAAAGAAACGTTTACTGTATTAGGGGGCCAGGGCCCCTGCTGACCCCCTAGTTCCGCCACTGAAACCGTGTGATAAAACTTTGCGCTAAGGGAGACTGTTTCATTCATAAACATAAACCAACAAAAATGACGTGGCACTCTCGGAAACCTTGGAATGAAACACACCATTAAGGCTGACCTTAGCTACTGCAACAAATGCATGAAATCTATGGGCAACTCCAAGATACTCCTATGTTTCCTAATTGTAAGAAGTATACTCTACATCTTTTCTAATTGTTAGTAATAGAGATTTTAGTGAAAAAATACCCTCTAACAACTTCTTTAATTGATTATCTAAATATAGCTCACTTCATTTTGGTTTTTTGCTAGTCAAAGATAGAAAACAATAATGACTCGATCTCTAGAGTGCAAACAAGACGGTGATTTAGAGAGTGAGTTTCACAACAACTCTCGGAGATGCTCTTAAACAACCGACTCTTCAAGCTAATCCATCCATGGTCATTAATGTACGTCCAATTAACAATTCTTGACAAGTAAAAGACGTTTACCCACGGCAACAAATTATCCATGTACGTTTCGCATGGCAACATATATATACATGTCTTTAATTACATAGGCCACTTTTATATTAAAATAATAATTTAATAATACGATGTCTATAAATAATGGCCTCCAAGATCACAGAGCTTCAGCGAGCAGTAGTGAAGAAATCGGGACGAGGGCAAGCAGCTAGTTAATCACCAGCCAAAGTGCGATGACATCGTCCATCGCCAAAACCGCCTGTCTCCTCGTGCTCACACTGTTCGTCATCTCCACGGTGATCTTGCCCACCTCCGTATGCCATGGAGCCCGCGGTGTTGGTTAGCTATTCTAAACTGATGCTCTCAGTTATATATATTGTTCGCCATTCGTCCTGTGGCATCTAAATAATGGACATGAGTTGTACTCCTACTAAGGCCACATCAATCCATATGATATGTTTTGGGTAGATTAAAGTGGAACTTGAACTAAATTCCACCACAATCCACCCAACACATATTGATTGAGTTAAATATGACAACGTCAAAACAAGGCGTAACTGATGAGAAACTACGTAGGTACCAATTAATACTATATATACGCATTTGACATTTCAAAATTTCCATGGTTAAGGTATCGGCGGCGGCGCTTTGGACCTTGACCATCCTGCGTGCAACGGGGCGTGCCCAGTTGATGGGCGTCCCTACTTTCACAACTGCAGACGCCCTCTTTGCCGAGTGCTGTGGGCACTCGGCAAAGCCAACCAAGCACTCGGCAAAGGCTTTGCCGAGTGTCGCACTCGGCAAAGGTCTCTCGGCAAAGATTTTATCGGCAAAAATTTCTTTGCCGAGTGCCAAAAATCGACACTCGGCAAAGCTTTTGCCGAGCGCCCGACACTCGGCAAAGTTGGAATCGAAAAAAACCCGAAAAAATGGGAATTTTTACCCAAAAAAATGGAAAATTTGTTTTAATTGGTGGAGGCCCCCACCGGTCAGCGCCCATCCATCTCTGGCTTTTTTTGCATCAATTTCACGGCTACGCGGCCGTCGGGATTCAAACCTAAGACCTCCCGCTGCGCACAAACCTCCTCTACCACTACACCACACTGTCACTTGTGTCTGGATTCCGTTTTAGTTCCTAATATATTATACTAAACCGAGTGTAAATTGTTTGTTTGAGGCCCTAAACGAATTCAAATAAAAAAGTTGTGAACTACAAAGTTTCATAACTTTTCGAGATCTACACTTTTAGTTTAGGAAGTTTTTCCATTCGAGGTCGTTTACAAAATTTGAATTTTAAAATTTGGAAATTGAAACGCAGTTTTGCATGACAAGATGTTTTCAAATCAAAAAGTTGCCAACTATAATGTTTCATAACTTTTGGAGATCTACAATTTTTATTTAGGAAGTTTTTCCATCCGAGGTCTTTTGAAAAATTCAAATTTTAAAATTTTCAAATTCAAACGTCGTTTTTGCATGACAAAATGATTTCAAATCAAAATGTTGCCAACTACAAAATTTCATAACTTCTCAAGATCTACAAAGTTTATTTTGGTCATTTGTTCATCCAACATAGTGATAGTAACATTGTTCACAAATCATATATATCTCTCTTCTACTTTCATGAAACTAATATGAGACATATATTTTATGAACAACGTTATTGTCGCTTTGTCAAATGAAGAAATGACCAAAATAAACTTTGTAGATCTTAAGAAGTTATACAACTTTGTAGTTGAAAAGTTTTTCATTTGAATTCATTTAGGGCCTCAAAAATTGATTCGAAAAACTGATTTGCCGAGGGCCAAAAAAATGCACACGGCAAAATGCCTCTTTGCCGAGTGCCAAAACATAGGCACTCGGCAAAATATGGCTTTGCGGAGTGCCATAAAAAAAGCACTCGGCAAACTTAGAGTAAATTGCTTTTTTGAGGCCCTAAATGAATTCAAATCAAAAAGTAGTCAACTACAAAGTTTCATAACTTTTTGAGATCTACAATTTTCATTTAGTAAGTTTTTCCATCCGAGGTCGTTTGAAAAATTTGAATTTTAAATTTGAGAGATTCAAACGTAGTTTTGCATGATAAGATGATTTCAAATCAAAAAGTTGTCAACTACATAGTTTCATAACTTTTGGAGATCTACAATTTTCATTTAGGAAGTTTTTCCATCCGAGGTCTTTTGAAAAATTCAAATTTTAAAATTTTCAAATTCAAACGTCGTTTTTGCATGACAAGATGATTTCAAATCAAAATGTTGCCAACTATAAAATTTCATAACTTATCAAGATCTACAAAGTTTATTTTGGTCATTTGTTCATCCGACATAGTGGTAGTAACATTGTTCACAAATCTTATATATCTGTCTTCTACTTTCATGAAACTAATATGAGAGATGTAGATTTTATGAACAACGTTATTGTCGCTTTGTCAAATGAAGAAATGACCAAAATAAACTTTGTAGATCTTGAGAAGTTATACAACTTTGTAGTTGAAAAGTTTTTCATTTGAATTCATTTAGGGCCTCAAAAATTGCTTCGAAAAACTGATTTGCCGAGGGCCAAAAAAATGTACACGGCAAAAAGTCTGTTTGCCGAGTGCCAAAACAAAGGCACTCGGCAAAATACATCTTTGCCGAGTGCCAGAAAAAAACACTCGGCAAAGACGTATTTTGCCATGTGCCAAAAAATAGCACTCGGCAAAATACATCTTTGCCGAGTGCCAGAAAAAAAAAACTCGGCAAAGACATATTTTGCCGTGTGTTTTTGTTTGCCGAGTGTATTTTATTTGGCACTCCGCAAACACGGTCTTTGTCGAGTGCCCGATAAAATACACTCAGCAAAGACTCCGGCACTCGGCAAATCACCGGTTTCCCGTATCCCCTTCCAAATCACGGTGGTGGACCTGGTGCCTCCAACCCTACCACACCACTTCCCCCATCGAACGGAGAGAGCCCGCGTCATTGATGCATGGCTGCCTCGGATCACGTCCTCCATCCTCCATCTTATGGTGTGTACAGTACAGTGACGAAAAAGTTGGCGTACCCAAACGGACGATAGTGCAAGTGTACAACTCCACGATGCACCACGCACGACTGCTTTTTAGCTATCTCATGTACTTGTGCTTATATAATACGTATGTATGATGAATAAAACTGGAGTCGAATGGTCAAGATTTCTTCTTCTGGATGATATGAATATATCATTGAACTTTTTAAAAAAAAATGTCATGAAAATAAATGGAATGCGAACGCACGTATAACTTTCAGCGCTCAGAATAAAGGTAAACGTATGTAACTGCGAGGAATACAAGAGGCAGGAAAAAAGAAAAATTGATGAGCAATGGAAGGGCAAGAAAATAATAATAAAAAAGGTTCACATGGACCTCCTTGCCAGAAAAAATTCAATAAAGACAATCTCCATGTGTAGCCGTGGCACCGGCCAGCCGTGGATTCATAACATGTCGATGCACATGCATCCAACATCTGAGATATCTATTTTTTTGTTGCTGTTCACAGGACTCGATGATCTTTTGCTGTTCATGGTGCAGTGAGTGTTTATTTCCACGTAGTCAGTACTAGCTCTCAAGGTCAAGGTCGTTGCTGGTGCGCCATAGTGCAAATATGCTCGATCGGTGGATGCATGACGAAGACCTAAAAGTTTCGTACAGAGCTCGGTTGACTCGTTTCTTTTGCCGGTCTCGCACGGTTCAATAACAGCCAGCCCATCAGACTCAACGGAGGCCGACCGTACCTACGGTGCGCATGAAGCATGAACCAGAGTCACAAGGTCCGGTGAGACGTTTCCACAGTATAGACACTGACACCCACAAACATATATGTATACACTCACAACTACTAAGTCAGCCGATTACATAATACGAACGAAGTCGGGAATTTAAATGCGAATAAACTGGTTCCACTATAAGAGATTTAACCTGCTAAGCTATATAAGGGCGAGGATGAGACCGACGAGGGGCACGGGGCGGTTTGCGGGTGGCGCGAGGGGGGGGGGGGTGAGGGCAAGGACGAGCACGACGCTGGTGAGCTTTCGTGAGGTTAGGGGAGGACGGGGCAGGGCGGAGCGGCGGGGGCGGGAGGTGGGTGGCACGGCTGGCAGCAAGGTTGCCGCTGGCCAGGGGCGGCTGTGAAGGAGGCGGGGGTCGGGGAGGAAGAAGGGCGTGTGGCGCGGGGAGAAAGAGCCTGAGCGTGCGACCCGTCGTGGCCTATCTCTGTCAAAAAGAAAAGAGAACTCCAGCGCACTACCCTTGGTGACTACCAACTTTCCTGCTCGTCACGACTTGACGTCTGCATCATCATACATGATCAATCAAACCGTCCATTGAAGCTAAGTGACCATTTTTTTCGAGACAAAAAGATGGTAAACGGTTAGAGATGAGATTGCAAGCCCATTATTTTTCCGTTTCGTTCCCTACAACTATTAATACAGCATCCAAGATAGTAATAAACTTTCAGCAGCAAAAAATATAGCGGGGATTCAAGGGATAGATAAAGAGTTTTTCGAGATGGCCATCTTTTATTTGCAAATACCAGCGGCCTGATTGTTGACTGTCTCTATAAATTGAGCCAAATAGGTTTATGGATCAAGATGACCTAATTTTCAGAACACTGAACAAAAATAGCAAACCATTTCTGAAAAAAAAACTAGGACATACCGCCTAGTTAGGCAGCACATGATTTTTTCAAAGCCAAATACAAATATGTGCGCCTTCCTAGCGATTTGAGGCCATGAGCCTCACATGTCCTCTTCGTAGCATTGCACTAAACACCCACCCGTAACTTGTAAGTAGTAGGAATATGATGATATGATATCCTTTTATATTAATCTTTAAGAATCATATATTGAATATTTCAACCATCAAACGATTTCAAATAAAAAGTTTGGACTAAAAGGTTTTAGATCTCATCAAGGACTACAATTTTGATATAGGGATTGTCTCTATCCAATATCATTTAAAATTTTTGGAAATTTTAATCTCAATATCTAATAATTTCAAATTAAATATTCAGGAATAAATATTTTCAAATAAAAATCTTGTAAACTACAAGGTTATTAATCGTGTTGAGAACTATAACTTTGGCATAGATCATGTCAACATCTCGATTCAATTGAAAATTCTGAATTAAGAAATCTTAGAGCATAAAATGAATATTTAGGATTCAAAATTACTTGAAATAAAAAAAAATTATCAACTACAAAGTTATTGATCATGTTGATAACTAGAAAATTTGTATAGAACATGTCAACATTTGAGGTGGTCCTTCATCAAAAACATTTGAGCTGGTCCGCAAATTCTAAATTTTGAATTTCAGTATCTAAGAACTTATATCGACTTTAGAGACTCTAAGTAATTTCGAATCAAAATTTTCAACTACGTAGTTATAGATCTCGTTGAGCTCTATAATTTTGATATATAGTTCGTCTTCATAAGACTTCATATGCAAAAAAAAATGAATTATTTGATATAATTAACTGTAGAGGTGGACCTCTTAAGCTAAGAGCAAATCAGTTTATAGTGGTGATACTCTCAAAAGCCCGCCTATGTAAAAACTTCACCAGGTCGAGAAAACTCAATCCCCTATATAAGAGAACTAAGAAAACTAGGTGATTACCCATACGTTGCTACGGGAATTTAGACAATAACTTTATATGAATTCTCTATAGAGGAAAGTTAGTAAAACTCGAAGAGGGCATATAGAAAAATGAAACTCAAAATAGATATTAAAATATGATGTCTTATTTTAGATATTTGTATACCTACTAAATTCCATCGGATGTACACCATCAATGATAAGAACCCCACCCAGGCACATGTTTGAGAAAACTGATCAAACAAAGTAGACTATGTGTACCTAGAGCCAGGCTAGAGTGATATAAACCTTACCTTAGGAAAAGCAATATTTAGTAGTTCGTAGATTCTTTAAGAGCCTCATATTATAGTACCGGTTCCAACTGAGATGGAACACCACATGCATGAATATCTTGCATAATATCTAGTAGTTAATTCCTAGATTCTTTACCTGTATTCCAACTCCGATGGAACACCACATGCATGAATATCTCGCATAATATGTAGTAGCTCCTAGATTCTTTAAGAGCATCATCTTATAGTACCTGTATTCCAACTCCAATGGAACACCACATGTATGAATATCTTCGCATGTGGCAGTGTTTGGGTAGGACATGGATGCAACAATTGTTCGTGTGGCAGTGCCTAACAACCTGAGATTACTTGGAGGCCTGTCTTCATGATGGCAATGAACTGAACCTCAGCTCCCTAGAGAAGCTTAGAAGGACATGAGGATGTTGTGGGTGGGAGGATTAACTTGTGTAAACCACTCTCAACCCTCTCATCTACTAGTATGCATGCAGACTCTACAGTTGCATGCCTACCGTAGGATGAAATGAAGGCCACATGATCTAACAGCTGTAAAATTCAGATGACGTGGCTCAATGTAGATGCAGCTTTATATAAACGATTGCTAGTGGCCTCCATCTCTATAGGTATATAGTATATATATATATATATATATATATATATATATATATATATATATATATATATATATAAGATCTCAAATTCTAGGGGAAGTGTGATGAAGCATATTGTGAAAATTACATCACCTTTACATGTGGGACCCAAATGTCAATGGGAAAAAATTCTCCTTTCTCCCCTGTCTTCTCTCGGCGCAACGCATCACCCCATCCTGTTCGGCGTGGTCTCGAGGGTTCTAGTGCCACCCAGTCGAAAATTACATCAACCAATTTAGCTTGAAATTTGATATTCAGCACATTTCCAAAGTTTAAATATAAGTCTATCTTAAATTTATTGGGTGAGAGATAGAAATTGATTCCGTAGAAGATCCCATGTATGTTTCCTTGGTCAAATCGATCCCATACTGGGTTTCCTTTGCGAGTCTCGCACGGTTCAGCCATGGCTTATTTTGATTAACCGGAGACCTACGCTGGCAGTGCGCTTGCATTCACCGGTGCGGTCGTCTTTCATAGCAGAGGAAAGTTGCCAACCCACTGGCTTGCTGGCCGTCAACTCAAATTATTGGGTCTGCTTTCGAAACCAAGCAAACAAGACAAACAGAAAAGAGAAAACATAAAGGGAAATCGCTGGCTCCGCGCGCTAGCTGCAACAAAAATGCCTTTGTTTTTCTTATGCGGCCGTGTGATATATGATGCCTATAAATATGACCTCCTGGACACACAGCTTCAGCGCAAGCAAAGCATATACTCCAACTCGCGGGAAACCCGAGGGCCAAGGCCAAGCAGCTAGCTAGCTAACCAGCCAAAGTGCCATGGCGTCCATCACCAAAACCGCCCGTCTCCTCGTGCTCGCACTGTTCGTCGTCTCCACGGCGATCTTGCCCACCGGAGCCCGCGGCGTTGGTTGGCTATTCTAAACTGCTCTCAGTTATATATATATATATATATATATATATATATATAGGTTGTGTACTCCTACATACTAACTGATGAGAAACTACGCATTTGATGACATGATTTCCAAATTTTTCCATGGTTAGGTATTGGCAGCGGCGCTTTGCAGCCTGACCATCCTGTATGCCCCATGGGGGAGTGCCCAGTTCGTGGACGTCCCTACCTTCCCTTTCCCCGTCGCGGTGGCGGGCCTGGTGCCTCCTACCCTGAGGCACCGCTTCCCCAATTGAACGGAGAGAAACCACGTCACTGATGGCTTCCTCGGATCATGCGTACGTCCTCCATTGTATACGGTATACATACAGTACCAAAACGTATCGGGATAGTACAACTCTATGATGGAACGATGCACCACGCACGACTGTATTTTAGCTATCTCACATGTACTTGTGCAGTTGTGCTTTATAAAGTATGATGAATAAAACTGGCCGGAGTCGGAATGGTGAAAATTTCTTCTATTGGATGTCATGAATATAGTGGTGTTTGGTTCCGTGTGTTTTGAACCTGGAACCGTTCACGCTGCTGCTATCAGACCGCGTTACTCGTGTTTGGTTTGGCTGGCCCGGAGTCGATACCGGAGAGTCCTGATACGGCCTAGTTCAAAGCCGAGACCGATCATCCCCTGTTGGCCTGTTACGTTGTTATCCGATCAGGCAAGGGACTAAGGAGAGGTACGCGTGTGGATGCCAACCAAACAAAATCCCGTTTATCCTAAACTGTAACCCATAGTGCTGCTTCTTGATTACACCGCGCGCTTACAACTTCCTGGCTCAAACCAAACGGGCTGGGATAATTGTTGATCATTAGTATACGGATATAATTAAAACAAACGAAGCAAAGTAATTTTTTTCCTCTTGATCTCACCCAGCCCTGTCTTAGACTAAGAAAGAACTAGAAGATAAAATTTCTTTCTAAGACTAAGAAACATCAAAAGATGAATAATAAACTGTATCAATAAGAGAAATGGATGAATGATAGAATATGGCTGAAAGTTTATTTATCACTTAATGCACGGTTCATATTTTTTATTTGAAATAAAAAATGTGGTAGCACAAGAATCAATTACGTAATTTAGCTCAATACCATGACAACACGTGACAGTCACAGCCCCCGCGTCGCCCCTTCGGGCGGAACCCCAATGCCCACAGCACCGAGCCTCCTCCTCCAGATCTCTGCTCCTTGCCATCGTCGGAGCACACCACCGCACGGCGGTGGCTGCAAGGAGGGCAACGCCCCCCCCCCCCTCTCAGTGGGGAGCAATGCTTCGGTGGTCGCGTGCTCCCTAGCAGCGACCCCCTCCCCCAACACCCCCCCGGCGCCGGTTGCATGGGCCCAGTGGTCAAATCCAGTGTTTCTCGTGCTGGATCTGCGAGTGCTCGGGGGCGCAACAGTGGGCTCGCCAGCGACGGCACAGAAGTGGTCTGCGCGGGGCGTGGTGGCTGCGTGGGCACTTTTTGCTCCCAGCGGCACATGCGGTGGTCTTGTTGCCCAGCGTGGGTATGGGATCGGCAGCGGCAAGGCCCGACGACTGGATCCGCGCGGAGTGGGCGGATCTGGTGGCTGGTTCAACGGGGCTGCATGGTAGGTGGTTGGGGCCAGGATTTGCGAGGACGACAGCAGATCCGCACGCTTGGGCTGCTCGGCAAGGGTAGGGGTGTTGGTTGGCTGAGCGGCTAGGGCTTCTACTATCCCCGGCCCTCTCATCCCTGCCATCTTCCTCCCCCCTGCTGGTTTCTATGGTGGAGCTAGCCAGATCTGTTTGTTGTTGGCCAGCTTTGCCGGTTTCGGCTTGGGCATGCAGCCTCTCCATCAGGCCTCTTGCGGTGCTTCTCCTGGCCGGCGTTCCTCAGGGCGGCGGCGGGGTGGGACTCTTGCTAGTGCCTCACCGCATCCTGCCTCCGTGGTAGGGTTGAGGGCGTCTTACTATGGCTGCACGTGCGGTGGGGACGCTTGTTGTGTGCGCGGTGGCGTTCGGGGTCGGCGGGGACACCCGCGTGTACCTCCGACGCTTTTCTTCAGGAATGGCTACCTCTGCGGGGCGAAAGCATGGAAGACGACGTCTGCGGACATCACACCCTATTGTCGGTGTTTCGAACAAACACCGGCTAGTAAATTTATGATTATTGCGCGTTAGGTCCGGATGGTGCACTAAAGGACACGAGGTTTATACTGGTTCGGGCTGAACGTCCCTACGTCCAGTTTGCTGCTGCTGATCGTGTTATTAATACCAAAAATGGTTTGTAGTAGGGGGTACAAACAATCGAGAGAGGGACGAGTCCTGAGTCTCTGATGGAATGATCGAAAAGGTCGCTGAGAGCTTGGTCGCTGCTCAGCTATGTGTGAAGTGTCGTGTGTGTTCAACTTGTTCGTTCTGAGTCCATCCCCTTAGTGGGGGGCCCTGCCCTCCCTTTTATAGACTAAGGGAGGAGCAGGGGTTATAGATGGGAGAAACGAGAAAAACCAGAGGCCAAGAAGCCCCGCCGAAGATGTTGAGCCCTCCTTTTCCGCTGAGCCAGCCTTGCTGACACGGCCAGACGGTGTCAGGGATTGGCACATTCGCCGGGTGCCCATGTCCTGGCGAAGCCATGCCCTTACCGGATCAGCAAGTGGCCACGTCCCGTCCCTCCCCTCCGGGCTGCGTGTCGGACAAGAGTGTTGACCTGTGTCCCTGTGGGGAGCGGGCGGTGCGGTAACAATACGTCCGTCACTGTAGATGGCGCGAGCCTCTTCCTGGACCATAGTGGTTGTCATATGCCGATGTTAGTATCCGCGCCCGAGGGCTGTTGGCGGCGCCTACAACACTGTGGGACAAAAGTCGGCACCTACAACACTATTCAAGTACTGTTAGGTCGGATAGGGCTTAAAGCGCCCGTCCTATCGTATCCTGACTGTACCTTCCCGCAGGCGTGTAGGGCATGGTCCTTGGTATGGCGTTTGACTCGAATGTCATGTCGTACCCTGTGCTCAACTTTACGAAGGCGCGGGGCGTACTTGTCGGGCGAGGCGGAGTCCACCCTCGGCCGTCGGGCGAGGTGGAGGAGGCCCTTGGCCGTCGGGCTAGGCGAAGTCTACCCTCAGCCGTCAGACGAGGCGGAGGAGGCCCTCTGCCATCGGGCGAGGCGGAGTCTGCTCTCGGACATCGGGCGAGGCAGAGCCTAGCCATCGGGGGTCGGGCGAGGCAGAGCCTAGCCCTCAGGGGTCGGGTGAGGCGGAGCCAGTCTTCCGTCGTTTGGACAAGAAACGCAATAGCGTTCTCATCTCGATGGCTCGAGTGACGGGTTCGGGGAGCTCTTATCGGATATGTTCGAGTGAGATCTGGGTGCATCGTTCGTGATGGAGTTGGCATGACCCGCATGGAGCATCCTACTGCTCCTTGTCTACCGAGCGGATATGTTTTGACTTGTGAGCCTTGCCTTGCTTTTCTCCGCACGTCTCTTGGTTCCTACCGAGCGGGCATCCCTGATCGGATGGCTTTAGTCAGCTCTGAGTGTGCCGGTCGGAGAAGAGCGGTGAGCAGGGTTCCCACGAGCCCTGGTCGGAGAGACGCGGGGTCAGAGTCAAAAGTATCGCTTTGGGCCAGGCTTTCCGATCGGAGAGGCCTTCCGATCGGAGAAGGCGTTCGGAGGCGTCTGAAGGCCGAAGCGAGTGCTCCGATCGGAGTGGTGGGCCGAAGGGGTCGACGAGCGGGCGTCGCTTCTTTTGGTCCAGACCTTCTAGTCGGCGACTGTGCTGTCCTTCCGGCCTGTTGTATTTAGACTCTTGGGCCGAGCCTTGGCGCGGAAGCTGGTCCCTGAGGGTCCCCGGGTTTATGAACCCGAAAAAAGCCCCCGAGCCCCTAGGTGATTCAGGCAGAATCACCCGAGGAGTGTTCCGGTTCGGTAGAGGGTGCGCGCGAGCGCACCCGATGGGTGTAGCCCCCGAGCCCCTGGGTAGGGTGCTTCGGACCCTTCGCGGGTAAGGCTACGAGACTCGGCTTTTGTCAACTGGATAGTTTTAAGGGGACCCTGGTATCCCGTTCACGGGGATTTCGTCTAGGGTCAGTCTGGCTGGGACTCGATTGTGGATCGAGACCCCCCTGCTGATGTTCGTGTACCTAGGTCTTAGTCGCCCATGGCCCCGTCCCTCATTGGGATGGCCATTGAGACCGTCGGGCCAACCCTTGGGCTTTCTGGGCCCTCCTGGGCCATCGAAGAGATTTTTTGGCCCATATCTCCTCCGCAGGGGGAGAGTCTGATTCGTTCGGGAGGGCGAAGCGTCTGGGACGATTTTCGTGGAAAAGGATAGGGATCACGGGCGCATATCCCGCGATGTGACATGGCGGTATGTCGTGGCGGGCTCAGAGATCGAGGTGGACGGTTGTGCTTCTCGCATCCGTCGCTCCTATAAAACCACGGGGTTCGCCCCCAGGGTTCCGTACTCCATCTTTTCACCTTCGCATCGCCACGCCAATCGCCAGATCTTCCCACACCAGTACTGCCGCCGCCATCGAGCTTGCATCCGCAGCGCAGCCACCATCGAGCTCGTATCCGCATCGCAGCCACCGTCGAGCTTGCATCCGCAGCGTAGCCGCCGCTTCAATGGAGCCGTGGTGTAGATCCAACACTACCTCTCAGCGCCTAGAGGGCCACGTCTGTCGTGGCCTCCTTCGCCCGCTGTCCGCCTTCACGGAGTGGCTGATGAGGACGAGCCGTCGCCACCCAAGGGGTATGTTGTGTCCTTCGCTCTCTTCCATGAGCGAGGATTCGCCATCCCTGCCCATATGTTTCTTCGGGGGCTGTTAGATTACTACCAGGTGGAGTTGCAACATCTTAATCCCAATGGGATCCAGCATATCGCGGTGTTCATCGCCCTGTGCGAGGGGTTCCTGGGGATTAGTCCCCACTTTGATCTATGGCGGCACTTCTTCGCCGTCAGTCTGTCGAAGAAGCGGGTCGGGAAGCAGGAGCTGAGCACGTCGATAGGTTGTGCCAGCATTCATCTGTGCAACACCCAGGTGACTGACTACCCATTGATGCGCTTGTCGACCTCCAACAAGGGTTGGCACTCGCAGTGGTTCTATGTCAAGAACGATGTGATCGCCCCCTTGCCGGTGTACACTGAGCGCCTCATCGAACAAGCTCCGAGGTCATGGAGGTGGGGTGTCCCGGACAAAGATAAGAAGAGGATCAAGGACCACCTCGCCGCCCTCCAAATTCTGAAGAACAGGGGCGTGAAGGGGTCAGGGATCATCGGTGCCTATCACGCGTGGAGGGTAGCGCCGCTGATGAGCCGCGTGCTCCCCCTGCACCTGATGGTGCCCGAGGCGTCGCATGAAGGGACAATGCTCGCCGACGGAGCGCTCCCTCCCACCGAAGTGGCGCAGCGGATCAAGGAGGCGATGGAGCCTTCGAAGGACACCGACGACGTTGTCCTTGACTTTGTGTATCTAGTGCCGGGACATCCTCCGATGCGGCCGGAATCGGGGTTCATCGATTTCGTAAGTTCTCCTTTCCCATGTCTTTTGCTTTACTTGAACTTCTGACCCTTTGACGCTGACCTCGGGATAGCAGGACCAGCCAAGGAGTCTTGTCCTCACGGATAGCCTGGCTCCACTGCCGAAGGACCGGATCCTGGTGGCCGCGAATCATATCGTGGCTGCCTGGGACAAAAGGATGAGGGAGCTCCAGAAGAAGGAGCGGCTACGGAAGCAGCAAGCGCATGATCGAGGAGAGGAGACAGACAGTGACGACGACGACAAGGTAGCCGCTGGTGTGGATTGGGACGTCCTGGAGGACGAAGATATGCTGACAGTCGCCCACCGACCCATGCAGGGACCCCTCCCCTTCCACGCGGAGGGAAGCGAGTCCTCGGGGCCGGTGGGAGCCGAAGAATCTACCGCCCCATCTAGGGTACTTGCGGAGGATCGATGGATGGGGGGAGACGGGTCGCCCGCCGCCCCTGTGGTGCCGATGGAGGGGGGCAGTTCTGCTACCGCGCTCCATGAGGTGACGGGGGCGGGTGGGTCCACCGCCACGCCCGAGGCATCGACAGAGAGGGGCGGCTCCATTGCCGTGCCCTCGGAGATGAGGGAGATGAGCCCCCCTGCCCGGGAGCAGGAGGCAGGCTCGAAGCGGTCCCTCCCAGATGAGTCGGGGTGGGGGTCTAGGGGTTCGTCCCCAAAACATTTCCGCCGCCCAAACGTGTCAGAGTAGGCCACTGACTCCCCTATTTTCCCCCTTTTTATTTTTCTGTTTCGACCTTATGCCTTTTTTCCTCTTGTAGATTCTTGCGATGGGGCCACTCTCTGGGGCTGGCGCCCAAGAAGAGCCTTACCCTTCAGGCAGGACGGACGGCACTGCCTGATCTCACCCCTGTTTCGGGTAGGAGCAACAATGATGCTACGGCCTCATTAGTCGACCCGGTGGCGTCTGTGGTGGCGCCTGCGCCCTTGGTGGTTGCCGAGCGGGCGATGTCTTCTGTGGCGGGTGCGGCACTGCCAGCCGGGGGTTCGATGTCGCCGGTGGGGGTGGCCGCGACCGTGCCAAGCCAGGAGCAGCCGGACGTGGCCTTGGTGGTGTCCGAGGGGGCGGCGCAATCCACGCCTCTAGCGCCCCATGCGATGGCGCCTGACGTGGGCTGAGCGGAGGAGGACATGGCCGGAGGGTCCCCAACCTCGATGAGCCAGGCGTAGTCGGACATAGCCATGGTGGCGTCCGAGGGGGCGGCGCAATCCGTGCCACCGGCGGCCCAGGCTACGATGCCCGAGGCAGGCTGGATGGAGGAGGACACGACCGGAGGGTCTCTAGGCGTCGTGGCGGTGGTGGAGAGGACCCGCAGGAGGTCGCCCCCGGCCTTGTTTTTAGGGGGCAGCCACTCCCCCGCACGGGGGGAGCCGCCGCTCTAGTGGATGGCCGCTGAGGACCCAACATCAGCTCTTTTCTCGCTTGACGATGCTGCCGAGAGCTTGGAGCGAGAAAATCTTGACATCGGGTTCTCGGCTGTGATGAATGCCTTGAACCAGGCCAGTGGTGCCTTGCGTGAAATCCTTGTTCCTACTAGCTAGGTATCCGCTTGATCTTCTCTCTTGTTTTCTTCTTTCTTCACGCATTTTTGTGTTTTCATATTTTTTATACCGGTCTTCTTTTTAGTGTATCGTTGCTCGTAGCCGGAACAAGTTTTGGTTCCTCCATGAGCAAAAGGTGGAAAGGGGCCACCTTACCGAGGAGGCCCGGCTGTGAGGAGATGTGGGCACGCAGCTTGCTGCCGCCCAGCAGTGGGAGGCCGAGGCGCGTCGGGACGCAGAGGAGATCCATCGGATGTTCAAGGACTTGTCGGCGAGGGTGAAGCTGGACGAAGAGGCAGACGCCAAGATCCAAAGGAGCGGGACGAGCTGCTCCAGAAGGATGCCACGGCCAGTGTGCGGGCCACCGAGGTCCTGGCTGAGCTGGAGATGGAGTGGGATCTTAGGCGGAAGGCTGAGGATAGGTCCATGGCCTTGTAGTAGAGGGCGGACCAGGACACCGAGGTGATCGCCTGGTTGCGCGGGGAGCGGGACAAGCTGCGCCGAACCAAAGAAAGACTTCGGTCAAAGTGTGGCACGGCCCACGAGGAGCGCAATTGGGCCGTTCAAGAGCACGACGAGGCGTGTCAGGTGGTCAAATCCCTCCAGGCGGATCTTGGAGCCGCGGTGAGCCGAAGGTTGGACGCCGAGAGCCTCTCGGCCGGGCTGGTCAAGGAGCTTGCCGAAGTGTGAGGGATCCTTCAGGCCGAGAGTGACGAGCATGACCTTCTGCAAGCCGCTGTCGGGGTGGTCTTCGACGCCCTAAGGGTGGCGCAGCCAGAAGGAACCAGCTCGCTCGCGGCTCGTGCCACGGGTATCACGGCGTGGGTAGGCCAACTTGAGGAGGACACCTTTCACGTCGGGATCACCCAGGCCTTCGCCGTTGCCTGTTCCCATTATGATCGGGAGATCAACTTGGAGGTAATGAGACAAGGCTTTGCGCCTGTCTATGAAGATGCTGAGCTAGACGAGATGGAGAGGGTGGTGACTCCCCTTGCGCGAAACCTGGCGAACAGGCTGAAAGAAACGGTTCTCCCTCCGCGGAAGTAGTTAGTTGAATCAGTTCGATAAACATTTATTCGTAATATGTGAACAAGTGTAGGTTCTTTTGTGTCCTAAAACGGATTCGTGGCTTTGTTTCTCAATTTTGTTTCGTTTGTTTGATCTTACCTTCTCCCCTTTTTGCGATGAAAAAGATTTACACGATTGATCCTTCCGTTTGTTCAGACCGTAGGGCCCGAGGTGCTTAGGGGAAATTTTGATTGTGCTGGTGAGCAAAATTACCATAGCCGTCTGGGCATGGGCCTTTTGCGGTCTTACCAATCTGTTCCCCCGAGCTTTGCCGCCAGTCTTGGTGTGAGGAAGAGGTCTGCTGTAATGACTTTTTCAAAAAAAAAAAGGAGGTACCCATACCTTTATCAGCCCTCGAGTGAGATCCGACCCCTTGCGGTTGCTAGGGCCGGATGTTATGGGAGACCAGAGCGAGGGAAGTGAACTTACATCTGTATTCGCACGTACCCCTTACTTGAGATTTCAGCGATCACTGCGTGATCGTACGTTCGGTCTCATTGCTGGTCCAGCCTTCTCCGAGCCCGCGCGTGTGGTGGAGATTCAATCAAGGGCCATCTCGTTTTGTGACTGTCGCCCCATCAGCGGTTTTTCACAGCTGGAGGGGTTAAATACGACGTCACTTGCCTCGATGGCTCGAGTGACGTGCTTCATGAGCTTGCTAACGGGGATGTTTAGGCGGAATCCAATCTCGTCGCTTTGCGACAGAGTCGGCAAAGCCCTCGGGTGGTATTCTGTTGCTCCTTGCCCCGCCTTCCAGTAGATTCCCCCTCAATGGGGTTTCTATGGGCTCGACTAGGGGCTGGAATGAACTAGATGGTTGAGATGACCCTATCCGCTTCAATGCGGGTTGGGCAAAGGCCGCTGAGGCTCATCTGCGTTTTCTCCCCTGGCTCTTGTTCGACGTGGGGCGGCCTCGCACCCTTCGTGGGTCAGCCTTCGAACCTTGGTCTCTTAATCTGGCACGAGCCCCCGAGCCCTTTAGGGTCTGATAGGGGTTGGCCATGTTTTCGCGCGTTACCCCATCCTCGGTTTCCGCAATCAGAGGGGCTGAGTTGACGACACTTGCCTCGATGGCTGGAGTGTCGCACTCAATGAGCTCGCTAACGGGTATGTTCGTGTGAAATTCGGGTCCATCATTCGCTGACGGGGTCAGTAGAGCCCTCATGTGGCATTTCACAACTTCTTAACCCGCCTCCCGGCAGATGCCCGAGCCATTTGATAGGCTCAGGTGGCCCGTTGGCCTCTCCTCGATGGAGATTCTGTGGGTTTGGCTCGGGGTTAGAATCAAACGAGAAAGGTCGAGATGTCCTTGTTCGCTTCTGAGTGGGGTCAGGCAAGGCCGCTGGGGCTCATCTCTGTTTTTCTCCCCTGGCTCTATTTGATGCAAGGCGACCTCGAGCCCTTCGCGAGCCGGCCTTCGAACCACGATCGGTCGCCGCTCATATTGAATGAGGCGGCTGCCACTTCGTGACGCGACACAAAGCGTTGACATGCAGAGATTTGCATATGCAATGCTTGGATGTATGGTTTTAGTGTATCACTTAATTGAAACAAAAGTGGGGTTTGGCAATGTTACCTTGGTGATATGAGCGATGGGAAGCTCCTACTAGACATGTCCGTGTGGGGTTCAAGCCCGATGTTTGTGATGAGGTCAGCGTAACCTGCATAAGCATCGCTATTTTTTGTTTCCTGTCTCTCGACGGCGATCCGAGCCGCTTGATTGATTTAGTCGACCTGACAGCTTCTCCTCGAAGGAGGCTCTGCAGGGGGACCCCTCCAAACCCCTCTCGGGAAGGCAGGAGCTGAGGCTTGTGGTGCGGGGAACTGTGAGTTCGATTTTATGCTGGTGAACAAAAAACACCATAGCCGCCAAGGCGTAGGGTCTGGCGGTTCAACCAGTTGTATTTAAAGTTTTATACCCACACACCGTGCTTCTGGTTTTGAACGTAAGGAGGGGTCAATCGAAGAGGGTGCTTAAACAAATAGATACCCTTGGCAGCCACCGAGCAATGTCCATGCCTTTGCTGTTGCTGGGGTCGGAGGCTCGGTAAAGAAATTAACACTCAAAGTAAGAAAACAGGGGTGCTTATCTTTCAGCGGTCGTTCGTTCATTGTTTTGCCTAGGCCGCCTGGTCGACCCAGGAGGCCCATTGGAGAGCATGGTGCTCGGCGTTGCAGATGACAGCACCTTCGAGGATCCCGTGGAGCGGTAGGACATCACCGATGTAGTACTCGTAGGAAAGCTAGGCAAAGACTGTAATTGGATAAGTTTGTGGGGGAGCCCCCGAGTGAACAGTCCTTTAAATTTATGAGTACATTAGTCCTTTTTGTGATGAAATCACTTTGTAAGTGGCGAATTTGTGCAAAGAATGAATAATGAACAAATTTTCATCTTTTGTTACAGAAAACGGTCTTTTCAGCTTTCTCTCTTTGTAGAAGAGATTTCGGTGCCCTCCGACCCTTCCCATGGCTCAGGTTGTAAAGGCTAGGAGTGCGGGTGAAAAAGTTCTGATCACGCTGGTGAGCAAGGAGGTCATAGCCGCTAGGGCGTGGGTTTCCCGTAGTCCTACCAGTTGTACTCAGAAATTGTTTCTAAAATCCTAGCCCTTAGGACTTGTTACGGGAAGAGTGGAAAACTTAGAGAATGTTTGCAAAGGTAACACATGAAGTGTTTGCAAGATAAACGTACTTGTATCATTTGTATCAACCCTCGAGTGAGGTCCGGCCCCTCGCAATTTGCAGGGGTCGGATGTCACTAAAGATCGGGGATTTGTAAAGACAAAAACTGATAAGAAGAAGTATGCGTTTATTTAAGGGTAAAAACGACGTAGCTGCTCAATGTTCCGGGCATTGGTGAAGACATCGCCGTTGATGGTTTTCAACTTGTAGGTGCCTGGGTGGAGTATTTCTACGACGACGTACGACCCCTCCCAGGGTGGGGAGAGCTTGTGGCGGTCCTTGTTGCTTTGCATGAGGTGGAGGACAAGGTCCCCGACGTTGAAGGCTCGGTCCCGCACCCGTCGGCTGTGGTATCGTCGCAATGCCTGCTAGTACTTGGGCGAACGGAGGAGGGCGATGTCGCAGGCTTTGTCTAGTTGGTCCATGGCATCTTGGTGGGATGCCTCAGCTCCCTGCTCGTCGTATGCTCTGATTCTTGGCGCTCCATAGTTGAGGTCCATTGGGAGAACAGCCTCGGAACCGTAGACCATGAAGAAAGGTGTGTAGCCGGTGGCCCGGCTGGGAGTTGTGCTTAGTCTCCAGAGCACCGACAGGAGCTCAGCGACCCAGCGCGCGCCAAACTTGTTCAACCAGTTGAAGATCCTGGGCTTGAGGCCCTGAAGGAGCATGCCGTTTGCGCGCTCAACCTGCCCGTTCGTCCGGGGGTGCGCGACGGCCGTCCAATCGATTCGGATGTCTTGTTCATCGCAGAATCGAATGAATTTCTTGCCGGTGAACTATGTGCCGTTGTCTGTGATGATGGAGTTTGGTACTGCAAAGTGATGGATGATGTCGAGGAAGAACAGCACAACTTGCTCAGATTTGATCATGGAGATCGGTCGAGCTTCGATCCATTTCGTAAACTTGTCTATGGTGACAAGCAGGTGGGTGAAGCCCCTGGGCGCCTTTTTGAGTGGCCCAACTAGGTCGAGCCTCCAGACCATGAAGGGCCACATGATGGGGATCATCTGGAGTGCTTGGGCCAGGAGCCTAGTCTGCCGAGCATAGTACTGACACCCTTCGTAGGTGCGTACGATTTGCTCGGTGTTGGCTACTGCCGTGGGCCAGTAGAAACCCTATCGGAATGCATTTCCAACCAAGGTCCTCAGCGCGGCATGGTGGCCACAGACCCCATAGTGGATGTCACTCAGCAAAAGGCTTCCCTGTTCGCCGGGGATGCAGAGATGTAGGATCCCAGTGTGGCTCCATCTATAGAGTTCGCCCTCTGCAAGAACGAAAGACTTGGCACGACGTGCGAGCCGTTGAGCTTCCGTCTTGTCCATTGGCAGTGTGTCGTGGAGGAGATAGTCGAGGTAGGGCGTTCTCCAGTCGTCTGGAGGGTCAGGCAATGCAGCTGGATCCTCTTTAAGCTCCATGACCTTAGGTACGGACGAAGCAGTTGGCGGATTAGCCCTCGGGGCCGGATCAGATGGGCCATCTTCGGCCCATTCCGACCCTTCATAGTGCACTGAGGGTTTGTGTTGGTCGCTGGCGAAAATGCCCATTGGCACCGGCTCTTGACCAGATGCTGCCTTCGCGAGTGCGTCGGCTGCCTCGTTGAGATGCCTCAGGACATGATTAAGTTCGAGGCCGTCGAAGTTGTCCTCCAGCCATCGGACTTCTTGGCAGTACGCAGCCATCTTGGCATCATGGCAGCTAGACTCCTTCATGACGTGGTGAACGACTAGCTGAGAGTCACCCCGAATGTCAAGGCATCGGATGCCTAGCTTGATGGCGATGCGTAGGACGTTGACGAGTGCCTCGTATTTGGCCACATTATTTGATGAGGGAAAATGGAGCCGAACCATGTACCTCATGCGGACCTCAAGGGGTGATACGAAGACCAGCCCCGCGCCGGCGCCCTTCTTCATCAGCGACCCATCGAAGTACATCGTCCAGCACTCTTGATCGACGACCGCCGATGGCATCTGGACCTCGGTCCACTCCACGATGAAGTCAGCCAGCACCTGGGACTTGATTGCTGTTCGGGGGGCATACGTGATGCCTTGATCCATCTGCTCGAGTGCCCACTTCATAGTTCTTCCCATGGCGTCCTGGCTATGGACGACCTCACCGAGGGGGAATGACGTTATGACGGTCATAGGGTGTGACTCGAAGTAATGGCATAGCTTCCTCTTGGTGATGAGGATGACGTATGGGAGTTTCTAGATTTGGGAGTAGCGGGTTTTGGAGTCAGATAGTACCTCGCTGATGAAGTACACCAGGTGCTATACCTTGAGGGCGTGCCCCTCTTCTTCCTGTTCTACCACCAGGGCGGCGCTGACCACTAGCGTGGTGGCCACTATGTATAGCAGGAGGGATTCTCCATTGCTTAGGGGAACTAGGACCGGGGGTTTTGTCAGGAGTAGTTTGACCATGTCAAGCGCCTCCTGGGCCTCGGCTGTCCACTCGAAGCGGTCGGCTTTCTTCAGGAGTCGATAAAGGGGGAGTCCTCATTCGCCGAGGCGTGAGATGAATCGGCTGAGGGCGGCGAGGCACCCTACGACCCGTTGAACCCCCTTTATGTTCTAGATTGGGCCCATCCTTGTGATGGCTGAGATTTTCTCCGGGTTGGCTTCGATGCCACGCTCGGAGACGATAAAGCCAAGCAGCATGCCCCTCGGGACCCCGAAAACACATTTCTCGAGATTGAGTTTGATGCAATTTGCCTAGAGTTTCGCAAAGGTTTGCTCAAGATCGGCGACAAGGTGGTCAACCCATTTGGACTTAACTACAATGTCATCGACGTAGGCTGTAACACCCTAAAAATTGCTTCTTTTGAAATAGAGTTAAAATGATTTATTTATGAATTTTTGTGCACATGAAATAGAGGAAATAAAATTTTTCATTTAAAATCCATCATAAGGTAGCAATGTGTTTGATGCATACATGCTATTGCATTTAATTTTATTGGTTGAGTGGCTTTAGTTTAAAAGTCAAAATGGTTAAAATATTTTTGAAAAGAGTTTGAAGATGGCTTTGAAATAAAAGAAAAGAAAGGAAAGAAATTTAGAAAATAAAAGTATTTTTAAAGTTGAAAATTTTATCTTGGAAAGCCTAACGAAATTGTCCATTTTTATTGAATGGGAAAGAATATTGAAACCATACTCGATTTGGATTGAATTTAGCTTGGAATTGGAAAATGTAAGAATTTAAAAAGTTTATTTGTGGAAACTTACCAAAATTGCTCAATTATATTTGAGATGAAAAGTATGTTCAAAACTATATTCAAATTTGCAATTGGTTTACATTTGAATTGGCTTTGAAAACAAAATAGGAAAAAAAAAGATTTGGAAAAGAAATTCTTTTCTTCCCTTTCAGCCCAGACTCCGGCCTAGCCTGCTGATGGCCCAGCCTTTCTCCCTCCCTTCTCCCTTTTCTTCAGCGCCCGGCCTGCTGCCTCGGCGCTGCGGCCCGCTCACCGTCCCAGCCCCCGCGGGCTTCCTCGCGCGCGCAAGTCACCGGCCCAGCTGGCGCCTATGGCCTGCCACGCGCAAGCGCTGGCCTCCTCGGTCAGACGCTGCACGCCGCTCTCTTCCTTTCCCTCACTGCGCCGTGGGACCCGCGTCAGCCGCCCACCCGCACGAGCCGTCCGCTCTCCCGCTGCGACCTGGCCCCGCTCGTCAGCGCGCACCCACACGCCTTTTGCTCTCACTGCCCGCAGGTCCCACTCGTCAGCACCGCCTCCTTCCTTCCCCTCCCGAGCGCCTCTTTCCTTTCTTGCTCCCGGTAATGGCGTAGCCGTGCATGGTCAGCCGCCGCGCCCGCGCCCGTATGGCAGGTAACCAATCCGCCCGCCCCTTTCCTTCTACGCCACATCCACCTGCCTATAAATCCGAGCCGAGCCCCGTCTTCTCCCTTTCCCCTCCACGGTCAAGCTCAGTCGCAACCGCCGCCGGTAATCTCCCTCACCCGCGCCTCAATCAACGTCGCCGACGACTCCCAAGGCTCCGCCGTCGTTCACCGCGCCCATAGGTGCCGTTCAATTCGTGTTTTGCCATGGATTGATCGGGTTTCTTGCTCACCGCACGCTCTCTCTCTCTCTCTCTCCAGTTCGCGGCCGCCGTCGACGACCCGCTTCGGAGCTCTCCCGGACGCCGCAACCACCTCCAGAAGCCTCACGGTGAGCATCTCCATCCTTCCGTGCCCCTAGATGGTCAAATGGTGCCCTAGAACGTCGTTTCCGCCAGCACCGAATCGCCAGCCATGGCGCCGCCGCCATGGGCTTCTTCCCCGGCGAGCCACCGCCCGGCCCTCACCCCTGCACCGTCGGATCGAGCACAGACGTCCTAGATTAGAACAACCGGTCGGTTATGTAACCGGTGCACCACGGACTCGTGGACGTGGTCCACGGCGCCATGTCACCGCGTCCACCGCGCCACGTGGTGAGCCGCACCAACCCTATGCCGCCACGTGTCAGCACAGTCAGCAGCAGGGTCAATCGCAGTCAAAGCCGCGCCTGTTTTACAAAATAGCCCCTCGGTGTTTAGTGAATCAACCCGCGATCCAAAGCAGTTCAAAATAATTACAAATCTGCCCAGATTTTATTCGGTTAGGCCCCTGTAATTTCCAGAAATAGTATGCCCAGTCCAAAATACATTTAAATTCAGATTTTTAATTGTTTTAATTCAAATTTGAGTTCAAATATTCACAGAAATGCCACTGAACCTTATTTCATGCGTAACTTTTGCGTTTTAAGTCCGATTCGATCCGTTCGAATTGCGTTAGGATCATGTTTACGTTATCTACGTGTTTATACAACTGTTAGGCATGTTTTCAACACTTGAAATTCATGAGTAGATTTAATCTATTAATTAACCAAAGCAAAACTTGTTTAAATCATAATTTATTTGTTTTAACTCCGAAAAAGTCCGTTCAAGTTGCGTTTGTTTCGTAACGACGAGATCTACGCTTTAGCAATGATGTTTACTAAATTACTATTTCATAAAAATCATAGTTTAAATCATATCTTGATTAAAGATTATGCAACTGGGTTTTATACATAAAATATGATTTGTTTTACTTTTGTTTTATAATATAAATCTAAAATTGACTTAATTCAATCCACATTGTTTATAAAATATCTTTTGTATATGAATTCATAAAGTTAACATAAATGAAGCCTATAGTTTATTTTTCCACGTATAAGGCAAATCTCTCGGTAGTTGTAACTTTTCAATCGTAGCTTCGATTAGCGTGCCTCTCGCGACTATGTGTTCGTAGTGATGCGTAGGATCGTATATCAATCTCTTTTACTTATTTTTTTATGATGGGTGTACTATTCTAATATAGATGCAATTGTATGCTATGCATGTATGTGTATGGATGTTTGTGTGGTGTTCTACGATTGTCCAGTCGGTAAGATATACGTGGTGATCCAGAAGAAGAAGAAGGACATTGAAGATTAAAGCTTACCGAAGGATCGGTGTGTAAGGCAAGTATAGCATGGGATTATCCTTGTTACCTATTCATATTTAATCACTAAATTCATATTGCATGTGTCTACCTTGTTACCATTAAGGATATCCTAGATATTTGATATCTTGCACCTTGATACCTTTGGGATATTGCATTGGATAGTTTTTGCTAGTGCTTAATCAAAACCATGATCTTGTAACTTGACTAATGATATATGCAATAAACATTAAAACATGACTTTTTAGTAACATGGAAATAGGGGGCTGGAGTGTTTAGCTACTTTCTAAATGCTCTAGATTCCTCTCCCTAAGGACTTATCTGTAAGTGATCATCCGGGACTTACAGTACAGCTGTGAGGGCTATATGGCTCTAGCTTTAGCTCAGTATGAGGACCTTTTCTAGCTTGTTAGTGGTTACCTTTACGGCGCAAGAGGGGCTCCAACGGGTATGATCTCGGTCTGCCAAGTAGGTGCACTTGCTAGTCGCTACTTGGAGAGGGGTTCATGCTTATTGATGGGTAAACCTTAGCGGCCCTAACTTGTTAGACGAACCTTTGAAAGGCTTCATAGTGAACCCTGCCGACCTTCCTTGGTAGTGGGTCAAGAGGCTGATCACCTCGGGCGAAAGGGTAAATCACGACTCACAATGAACGTGTACAACCTCTGCAGAGTGTAAAACTGTTATAACAGTCGTGCTCACGGTCACGAGCGACCTTGGACCCTTATGGAATAGAGATGAGATGATCATTAATGGATAATGATGTTGTTAATAATTGATTGTTTATGCTATACATTATTCATGTTTACTTGATCATGAGTTTATGGGCTTATGGATAAACTTGTTGCCAGCCAATTGCTAAAAAAATGATCTATTAAAGCTAATCGCAGTAAACCAGTGTCAGCCCTTTTGAGCCTCATGAACCCCATGATATAATTGTTAAGTACGACATGTACTTACGCTTGTTGTACTTCTCTATACATTGGATAAAAATCCCGAATGGGTACCAGATTGCTGGTTTGGAGGAGTTAGGCTTGTGGTCAACCAGTCAGTCGTCCCTGTGAATTTGGAGTCTTCGCCAGAAGATCGGAGTCAACTTTCCGCTATCTTTACTCTGAGGGTACTTTTCTTTTACTAATACGTTATGTAATAAGTATTGTCTTTTGATATTACCTTTATTTGTGGCTATATGTGAGATTTGACTTCCTGGGCTCACATATAGTGTGTATCTGGTTTTGTCTTTAAAACCGGGTGCTACAAAGTGGTATCAGAGCAATGCTGACTGTAGGACGCAAGCCTAGTTAGAACTGGACGTATTAGCATGCCTTTATCTCTGCTTACTTCTTTCTTTCCCTCTAACCTTGTTATTTGCAAAAAGTTATACTCACTTTCGCCTCTGTTCTGTTATGAAAACCTTGTCTCTATCCTGAATCCTCTCTTTTCATCTAAATAGATGGGTCGTAATGAAGAAACCACTAGCATCAGAAATTAGGAGGATCAAGCTACATTATCTGTGACTGCATTCGACAAGGAGAAGCCTGTAGCTATGCAACAACAAGTGCTAGAAGGAATAACTCAACATAGGAGTTTCAACAGTGCTTGCTACAAGGTCAAACCAACATACCAAAGGGACTAGTGAAGAGACAAGTAACAGAAGCTTGGAAGAATATGAAGTTCAATGAAGATATTGGAAGAATGGCACATGAATGCCAGGATCAACCACAGCAGAAGCAAGAATAGAAGGTCCAGAAGAAACAGGAGCAAGGAAGTAAAGCAAAGAGAAACTACATCCAAGGAAGAATGAATAATATGGATCTGACTACCATTCATGGAGCTAAGGAGGTTGTGTATGGTATCATTCAAGTAAACTCAACTTCCACCACAGTGCTGTTTGACCCTAGAGCTTCACATTCATTTATCTCTAGTGCATACGTAAGGGAACATAAGATAACTATGCTTCCAATGAGGAGACCAGTGATAGTTAAGACCCCAGAAGGAGAAATGAAGGCAAACCGCATGTGCCCAAGAGTTAGTCTTAACATCAAAGGAGTAAAATTTGAAGCAAACCTCATTGTATTAGAGTTAGTGGACATTGATGTCATTCTTGGAATAGGATGGCTATCTGCTTGTAAAGGAGTGATCAAGTATGCCCAGCGTTCGGTGCTTCTAACCACACCGTCAGGAGAAAGAATTGAGTATGAAGGTATTCAGCTTGTACCTGAGGACAATGTGGATAAGAAGACTAAGGAGATCTCACCAGAGTCAGAATCAGAAGACAATCAACATTGAGTTCTATTACATCGTCGCATCCAACTCCAATCCCTAGTCAGATAAACTCAGACTCTAAAGAATTAGAAGTTTCTCAAGCTAAGGTTACTCCAGTCTTTCGACATGAGGTATGCATAGATGGGTGGACAATCACCTACACAGAGTTTCAACCCCAAAAGATCAAGCGAGCTAAAAAGCGGTCTAGTCAAACGAAGATGAACTTACAGAGTCAGCAAGCTGACAATACTCTAAGCAGCAATTCTGTGGAGTATGACATCACTAAAGATCCAGCTAAGAGAAGATGTTATCATTGCCAGCAAGAAGGATATTATGTTAAATCTTGCCCACAGAAGGATCAACAATTATGCCATGGAGGTAGCCAGAGTTAGGTCAATACAGGACTACCACCAGCAAACAATGGTGACACACAATACAAGGGAAGCCCATGATGAAATTGATGATGACGTGTCACTCCCATGTGAGAGATGTCCCTGTAATCATGCCATTTTTAAGAATTAGGAATTTGTGCCCCTTATGTAATAAAAACGATAGCATCGCAAGTTGAGTCGATAATTGAGTTGTGCACCTTTACTGTCTTGTTGAATTGTCATTATGTTTATGCTTGTTTTGTATCTTTGTAATGATTGCAATGATCTTGTTGGGTGTTCCCACAATTTCATTTAGTTTATAGGCCTAAGGTATAAGGATTAATGAAATAAATAGTTGGGTTATCATTTTCTTCTGTTTTACCTATCTTGTCTTTGGAGCAGCCTATCTCTATCGGTTCATATCTCTGATCTTGGACGATAAAAAAAATCCTGAGGAAAATTCTAAACAACAGTAGACTGCAATCACAAGAGGATGCAAGCTATGCTTGGGTATTCCCTACCTTACCTTATCTTAAGGGGGGTAGCCAAGTAGAAGAATTGGTAAGATGAAGTATCATACGTTCGAGTTTGCACAGCGGAAACCAGAGTGCGCAGCGAAAGCGTGGTGGTACTCAAGGATGTAAGAGAGAACTCAGAGTTTCAATGAGTTTTGGTTAGAAGTTCAAGAAAAGTTTATCCAAGACCAGCAAGATGTTGAAAAAGCTACCGGAGAAGCTTTTAAGTTAGTTTGGATCAAGAGACTTTAGCCAAGCGTTTAAAGGAGTCCAAGAGGTCAAAGTAAAGCCTAAGTATTAGCTTTGATAGATCAGGACAAGAGCTTTGTATCTACAATAATGCATCTTGTGAAGGTGTGGGATGTGTCCTTATACGAGAAGAAAAGTAGTGTCTTGCTTGTTAAGTCAGCTAAGGAAGCGTGATGGGCCAATAACCCACAGGTTCCCAGGATCATTAATGTTTTGAAGATTGGTGATAGATTCTCTTTCGGACCAAGAAGATAAGGAAGCCTTATTGAAAGGTGAACATATGAGGAAAAAGAATTATGGCCTAGTGCTTAGGGTTACCTGAGAGTTGTTCAAGGTACCTGTCAAAATTTTGGAATTGGTTAGGCAAATTACTTAGAGTAAGGGCAACAGGTATGCAAAAGTAAAGTGGATCTTTATCAAGACGATGGAACTGCACGAGGAAGTAAAGAAGAATCCAAGGATGGAGTATTCCTATCTCTTAGTCAACGTCTTCCGAATCTCGAGGACGAGATTCATCTTAAGGGGGGTAGAATTGTAACACCCTAAAAATTGCTTCTTTTGAAATAGAGTTAAAATGATTTATTTATGAATTTTTGTGCACATGAAATAGAGGAAATAAAATTTTTCATTTAAAATCCATCATAAGGTAGCAATGTGTTTGATGCATACATGCTATTGCATTTAATTTTATTGGTTGAGTGGCTTTAGTTTAAAAGTTAAAATGGTTAAAATATTTTTGAAAAGAGTTTGAAGATGGCTTTGAAATAAAAGAAAAGAAAGGAAAGAAATTTAGAAAATAAAAGTATTTTTAAAGTTGAAAATTTTATCTTGGAAAGCCTAACGAAATTGTCCATTTTTATTGAATGGGAAAGAATATTGAAACCATACTCGATTTGGATTGAATTTAGCTTGGAATTGGAAAATGTAAGAATTTAAAAAGTTTATTTGTGGAAACTTACCAAAATTGCTCAATTATATTTGAGATGAAAAGTATGTTCAAAACTATATTCAAATTTGCAATTGGTTTACATTTGAATTGGCTTTGAAAACAAAATAGGAAAAAAAAGATTTGGAAAAGAAATTCTTTTCTTCCCTTTCAGCCCAGACTCCGGCCTGGCCTGCTGACGGCCCAGCCTTTCTCCCTCCCTTCTCCCTTTTCTTCAGTGCCCGGCCTGCTGCCTCGGCGCTGCGGCCCGCTCACCGTCCCAGCCCCCGCGGGCTTCCTCGCGCGCGCAAGTCACCGGCCCAGCTGGCGCCTATGGCCTGCCACGCTGGCCTGCTCGGTCAGACGCTGCACGCCGCTCTCTTCCTTTCCCTCACTGCGCCGTGGGACCCGCGTCAGCCGCCCACCCGCACGAGCCGTCCGCTCTCCCGCTGCGACCTGGCCCCGCTCGTCAGCGCGCACCCACACGCCTTTTGCTCTCACTGCCCGCAGGTCCCACTCGTCAGCACCGCCTCCTTCCTTCCCCTCCCGAGCGCCTCTTTCCTTTCTTGCTCCCGGTAATGGCGTAGCCGTGCATGGTCAGCCACCGCGCCCGCGCCCGTATGGCAGGTAACCAATCCGCCCGCCCCTTTCCTTCTACGCCACATCCACCCGCCTATAAATCCGAGCCGAGCCCCGTCTTCTCCCTTTCCCCTCCACGGTCAAGCTCAGTCGCAACCGCCGCCGGTAATCTCCCTCACCCGCGCCTCAATCAACATCGCCGACGACTCCCAAGGCTCCGCCGTCGTTCACCGCGCCCATAGGTGCCGTTCAATTCGTGTTTTGCCATGGATTGATCGGGTTTCTTGCTCACCGCACGCTCTCTCTCTCTCTCCAGTTCGCGGCCGCCGTCGACGACCCGCTTCGGAGCTCTCCCGGACGCCGCAACCACCTCCAGAAGCCTCACGGTGAGCATCTCCATCCTTCCGTGCCCCTAGATGGTCAAATGGTGTCCTAGAATGTCGTTTCCGCCAGCACCGAATCGCCAGCCATGGCGCCGCCGCCATGGGCTTCTTCCCCGGCGAGCCACCGCCCGGCCCTCACCCCTGCACCGTCGGATCGAGCACAGACGTCCTAGATTAGAACAACCGGTCGGTTATGTAACCGGTGCACCACGGACTCGTGGACGTGGTCCACGGCGCCATGTCACCGCGTCCACCGCGCCACGTGGTGAGCCGCACCAACCCTATGCCGCCACGTGTCAGCACAGTCAGCAGCAGGGTCAACCGCAGTCAAAGCCGCGCCTGTTTTACAAAATAGCCCCTCGGTGTTTAGTGAATCAACCCGCGATCCAAAGCAGTTCAAAATAATTACAAATCCGCCCAGATTTTATTCGGTTAGGCCCCTGTAATTTCCAGAAATAGTATGCCCAGTCCAAAATACATTTAAATTCAGATTTTTAATTGTTTTAATTCAAATTTGAGTTCAAATATTCACAGAAATGCCACTGAACCTTATTTCATGCGTAACTTTTGCGTTTTAAGTCCGATTCGATCCGTTCGAATTGCGTTAGGATCGTGTTTACGTTATCTACGTGTTTATACAACTGTTAGGCATGTTTTCAACACTTGAAATTCATGAGTAGATTTAATCTATTAATTAACCAAAGCAAAACTTGTTTAAATCATAATTTATTTGTTTTAACTCCGAAAAAGTCCGTTCAAGTTGCGTTTGTTTCGTAACGACGAGATCTACGCTTTAGCAATGATGTTTACTAAATTACTATTTCATAAAAATCATAGTTTAAATCATATCTTGATTAAAGATTATGCAACTGGGTTTTATACATAAAATATGATTTGTTTTACTTTTGTTTTATAATATAAATCTAAAATTGACTTAATTCAATCCACATTGTTTATAAAATATCTTTTGTATATGAATTCATAAAGTTAACATAAATGAAGCCTATAGTTTATTTTTCCACGTATAAGGCAAATCTCTCGGTAGTTGTAACTTTTCAACCGTAGCTTCGATTAGCGTGCCTCTCGCGACTATGTGTTCGTAGTGATGCGTAGGATCGTATATCAATCTCTTTTACTTATTTTTTTATGATGGGTGTACTGTTCTAATATAGATGCAATTGTATGCTATGCATGTATGTGTATGGATGTTTGTGTGGTGTTCTACGATTGTCCAGTCGGTAAGATATACGTGGTGATCCAGAAGAAGAAGAAGGACATTGAAGATTAAAGCTTACCGAAGGATCGGTGTGTAAGGCAAGTATAGCATGGGATTATCCTTGTTACCTATTCATATTTAATCACTAAATTCATATTGCATGTGTCTACCTTGTTACCATTAAGGATATCCTAGATATTTGATATCTTGCACCTTGATACCTTTGGGATATTGCATTGGATAGTTTTTGCTAGTGCTTAATCAAAACCATGATCTTGTAACTTGACTAATGATATATGCAATAAACATTAAAACATGACTTTTTAGTAACATGGAAATAGGGGGCTGGAGTGTTTAGCTACTTTCTAAATGCTCTAGATTCCTCTCCCTAAGGACTTATCTGTAAGTGATCATCCGGGACTTACAGTACAGCTGTGAGGGCTATATGGCTCTAGCTTTAGCTCAGTATGAGGACCTTTTCTAGCTTGTTAGTGGTTACCTTTACGGCGCAAGAGGGGCTCCAACGGGTATGATCTCGGTCTGCCAAGTAGGTGCACTTGCTAGTCGCTACTTGGAGAGGGGTTCATGCTTATTGATGGGTAAACCTTAGCGGCCCTAACTTGTTAGACGAACCTTTGAAAGGCTTCATAGTGAACCCTGCCGACCTTCCTTGGTAGTGGGTCAAGAGGCTGATCACCTCGGGCGAAAGGGTAAATCACGACTCACAGTGAACGTGTACAACCTCTGCAGAGTGTAAAACTGTTATAACAGCCGTGCTCACGGTCACGAGCGACCTTGGACCCTTATGGAATAGAGATGAGATGATCATTAATGGATAATGATGATGTTAATAATTGATTGTTTATGCTATACATTATTCATGTTTACTTGATCATGAGTTTATGGGCTTATGGATAAACTTGTTGCCAGCCAATTGCTAAAAAAATGATCTATTAAAGCTAATCGCAGTAAACCAGTGTCAGCCCTTTTGAGCCTCATGAACCCCATGATATAATTGTTAAGTACGACATATACTTACGCTTGTTTTACTTCTCTATACATTGGATAAAAATCCCGGATGGGTACCAGATTGCTGGTTTGGAGGAGTTAGGCTTGTGGTCAACCAGTCAGTCGTCCCTGTGAATTTGGAGTCTTCGCCAGAAGATCGGAGTCAACTTTCCGCTGTCTTTACTCTGAGGGTACTTTTCTTTTACTAATACGTTATGTAATAAGTATTGTCTTTTGATATTACCTTTATTTGTGGCTATATGTGAGATTTGACTTCCTGGACTCACATATAGTGTGTATCTGGTTTTGTCTTTAAAACCGGGTGCTACATAGGCCTCAGCGGTCCACCCGATGAGGTCCCCGAAGCAATTGAGCATACAGCGCTGGTAAGTGGCCCCAGCATTTTTTAGACCGAACGACATTGAGATGTAGCAGAACGATCCGAAGGGGGTGATAAAAGACGTCGCGAGTTGGTTGGACTCTTTCATCGCAATTTAGTGGTAGCCGGAGTACGCATCAAGGAAGCTGAGGGTTTCGCACCCTGAGGTAGAGTCGACTATTTGGTCTATGCGTGGTAGAGGAAATGGGTCCTTTGGGCACGCCTTGTTGAGACCCATGTAGTTGACACACATCCTCCATTTCCCGCTTTTCTTTTGTATAAGAATGGGATTTGCTAACCACTCTGGGTGGTGTACTTCCCTGATGAATCCGGCGGCCAACAATTTTGTTATCTCTTCACCGATGGCCCTGCGCTTTTCCTCGTTGAAGCGGCGCAGGCGTTGCTTCACCGGCTTGGAGCCTGGGTGGATTTTCAAGGTATGCTCGGAGACCTCCCTCAGGATGCCTAGCATATCCGAGGGTTTCCACGTAAAGATGTCTTTGTTATCGCGAAGGAACTCGACGAGCGCGTTTTTCTATTCAGAGGAGAGCATGGTACCAATGCGTACCATTTTACCCTTAGAGCTGCTGGGGTCTATGAGGACCTCCTTGGAGCCCTCTGCCGATTCGAACGACCCGGTTGATTTCTTCGCGTTGGGTGCTTCTTCGGTGACCTCCTCCTTGAGGGTGGCGAGTTCCCCGAAGGCGATGATTGCTGTGGCATGGCCGCAGCACTCGACCTCGCACTCGTAGGCCCACTGGAAGGAGGTGCCGATGGTGATGACCCCATGTGGGCCTGGCATCTTTAGCTTGTGGTATGTGTAGTTGGGGATGGCCATGAACTTCGCGTAGCATGGACGTCCCAGGATGACGTGGAAGGTTCTGGGGAACCCTACTACCTCGAAGGTGAGTGTCTCAGTCCTGTAATTGAACTGATCCCCAAAGGTAATGGGCAGATCGATCTGTCCGAGTGGCACGGCCTGCTTTCTGGGGACGATGCCGTGAAAAGGTGCTCGGACTGGGCGGAGGTGCGTTCGGTCAACGCCCATTACGTCGAGCGTCTTTGCGTACATGATGTTGAGGCTGCTGCCTCCGTCCATCAGAACTTTGGTGAGGCGCTTTGGGCCGACGATCGGGTCGACGACAAGCGGATACCTTCCCGGGTACGGGATGGTGTCCGGATGGTCAGTCCGATCAAAGGTTATGGAAGACTCCGACCACCGGAGAAAAAGAGGTGTGGCCGGTTGGGCCATGTAGACTTGGCGGCGTGCGACCTTCTGATGACGTTTGGAGTCATAGGCCGTTGATCCTTCGAAGATCATGAGGCAGCCGTCTGGCATTGGAAAGCCATTGTCCTTCTCCTCGGTGTCATCGGCAGTGGGGGTGGGTTCCTTCCCCCGCTCCCCCTTATTGGCGCTTTTGGCCAACAACTTTCGCATGAGGTCGTAGTCCTTGAGCAGATGCTTTATGGGGAAGGCGTGGTTCGGGCACAGCCCCTCAGTATTTTCTTGAAGTGGTTTGGAGCGCCCTTCGTGGGCTTCCGACCACCCTTGCAGTCAGCAGCAGCCACGAGTGGGTCCTCACGCCGTTGCTTCTTGTTTTTCCTTTTGGCAGAACGGTTGGAGGCGCCTTCACCTACGCCCTCGTCCTGCCTTGTCTTGCCGTTGGAACGGTCGAAGATTGCTCTGATCGCCTCTTCTCCTGAGGCGTGGCTAGTGGCGATGTCCAGGAGCTCCTTGGTGGTCCGCGGGCCCTTGCGTCCTAGCTTGTGAACCAAAGACTCGCAGGTTGTCCCAGATAGGAAGGCTCCTATCATGTCGGTGTCAGCGATGTTAGGGAGCTCATTGCACTGTCGGGAGAAGCGCCGGATGTACCCGCGGAGGGTTTCGCTGGGCTTCTAGCGACAGTTCTTGAGGTCCCAAGGGTTCCTAGGATGTTTGTATGTGCCCTGGAAGTTCCCCACAAAAATCTCCCTTAGGTCCGCCCAACCCTGGATGGCGTCGGACGGAAGGTGCTCCAACCACGCTCGTGCCGAATCGGTGAGGAACAGTGGAAGGTTGCGGATAATGAAGTTGTCATTATCCGCACCACCGGCTTGATAGGCAAGCCGATAGTCTTCAAGCCAAAGTCCGGGGTTTGTCTCCCCGGAGTACTTAGGGATGTGGGTAGGTGGTCGATACCTTGGTGGGAACACAGTGTTGAGGATGTGCCAGCCAAAGGCCTGAGGGCCTGGCAGGCTGGGGCTCGGGCTCTAGTCCTCGCCGCTATCGTAGCGTCCGCCGCGTCGAGGGTGATAGCCACGGCAGGCTCCTTCCCTCGGGTCGCCATAGGTGCGCCTACGGGCGTCGATGGTGCTGCGGGCGTCGTGGTTGTGGCTGAGACATTGATTTACTGGGATTGTAGCGCACTGCCCGCCGCCTGGCGGCGCTTGGTGGACCAACACGTTCCTTGCGGGGCGCACCGAGGGGGTACGCTGGCTGGCGTCGGGCTCATGTCGCCGAGACATCGAGCTCTCCGCCTGCCGTGCTGCCACACGCTCAAGTAGCGTGTGAATCTCGCGGTGGACCCAGCGATCCTCGGGCGTCGCGGCTTCTGGAAGGCCATGAAGTAGGGCCGTCGCGGCGACGATGTTCTGGCTTGCACGAGCAAAGCAGGGAAGGGTTTCATCATCGGCGATAATCCTTCGGTTAATGTCGCGGGCCACAGCGCGTGCGTGCCCTCCATCTCCGCGGCGCCTGATCTCCTCATCGATCTTCTCGTACTCCCGAACGAGCTGTTGTCCGGCTTCGTCTATTTCCCGCTTTCGGGCTTTCAGCTGCTCCACCCCTACATGAGGTGGGGCCACTGCTCCCCATTCGGTTCCGTCGCCGAGGTTGCCTGTCGGGGTGACCTCCTCCTCGGAGGCGCTTTTGACGTGTCCCTCGGAGGTTTCCGCCATGAAGCATTCCCGGGAGGGATGATGGCTCCCCCTACCAGAGTCAGAACTAGAGTCCGACCCCGGGCCTTCTGCGAAGAGGCCGTGGAGGGATTTTGTGACGCTTTCGATCATCCCCACGAACTCGTTGTTCACGGGAAACGAGATCACGCGCTGGGCCACAAGGTGGTTTACGGTCGCCGCGGCGTTGCGGAGACCGAACGGAAACACCATCGAGGCGCACCGTGTGGAGCGTTCCGGAGAGAGGGTGATGCGGCACGGGGCCTCCCTGGACGGCTGGGGCCAAGGGAGACGTCGGGCTGGCCCTCAAGCCTCCTATAACCGAAGTTGATGGAGGGGAGTGACTGGAAGGCCGCATGGGCAAGCGCCAACTCTCCTCCTAGTGTGACAATGAAGTCCAGGTCATTGAAATGCACGTGTGCGCCCGGGACCCAGCTGATTGCGTGGTTAGCCATCCGAGGCCTGATTTGGAACGCGCAAAGAACCCCTACCTGGCGCGCCAATTGTCAGTGTTTCGAACAAACACCGGCTAGTAAATTTATGATTATTGTGCATTAGGCCCAAATGGTGCACTAAAGGACACGAGGTTTATACTGATTCAGGCTGAACGTCCCTACGTCCAGTTTGTTGCTACTGCTCGTGTTATTAATACCGAAAATGGTTCATAGTAGGGGGTACAAACAATCAAGAGAGGGTTGAGTCCCAAGTCTCTAATGGAATGATCGAAAAGGTCGCTGAGAGCTTGGTCGCTGCTCAGCTATGTGTGAAGTGTCGTGTGTGTTCAACTTGTTCGTTCAGAGTCCATCCCCTTAGTGGGGGGCCCTGCCCTCCCTTTTATAGACCAAGGGAGGAGCAAGGGTTACAGATGGGAGAAACGAGAAAAACCAGAGGCCAAGAAGCCCCGCCGAAGGTGTTGAGCCCTCCTTTTCCGCTGAGCCAGCCTTGCTGACACGGCCAGATGGTGTCAGGGATTGGCACGTTCGCCGGGTACCCGTGTCCTGGCGACGCCATGCCGTTACCGGATCAGCAAGTGGCCACGTCCCATCCCGCCCCTCCGGGCGGCGTGTCGGACAAGAGTGTCGACCTGTGGCCCTGTGGGGAGCGGGCAGCGCGGTAACAATACGTCTGTCACTATAGATGGCGCGAGCCTCTTCCTGGACCGTAGTGGTTGTCGTATGCTGATGTTAGTATCCGTGCCCGAGGGCTATTGGCAGCGCCTACAACACTGTGGGACAAAAGTCGGCGCCTACAATACTATTCAAGTACTGTTAGGCCAGATAGGGCTTAAAGCGCCCATCCCATCGTATTCTGACGGTACCTTCCGGCAGGCGTGCAGGGCATGGTCCTTGGTATGGCATTTGACTCGAATGTCATGTCGTACCCTATGCTCATCTTTACGAAGGCGCGGGGCGTACTTGTCGGGCGAGGCGGAGTCCACCCTCGGCCGTCGGGCGAAGCGGAGGAGGCCCTCGGCCGTCGGGCGAGACGGAGTCTGCCCTCGGCCGTCGGACGAGGTGGAGGAGGCCCTCGGACATTAGGCGAGGCAGAGCCTAGCCCTTAGGGGTCGGGCAAGGCGAAGCCAGTCTTTCGTCGTTCGGACAAGAAACGCAGTAGCGTTCTCGTCTCGATGGCTCGAGTGACGGGTTCGGGGAGCTCTTATCGGATATGTTCGAGTGAGATCTGGGTCCATCGTTCGTGACGGAGTTGGCATGACTCGCATGGAGCATCCTACTGCTCCTTGCCTACCGAGCGGATATGTTTTGACTTGTGAGCCTTGCCTTGCTTTTCTTCGCACATCTCCTGGTTCCTACTGAGCGGGCGTCCCCGGTCGGATGGCTCCAGTCGGCTCTGAGTGTGCCGATCGAAGAAGAGCGGTGAGCAGGGTTCCCACGAGCCTCAGTCGGAGAGACGCGGGGTCGAAGTCGGAAGTATCGCTTTGGGCCAGGCCTTCCGATCGGAGAGGCTTTCCGATCGGAGAAGGCGTTCGGAGGCGTCTGGAGGCCGAAGCAAGTGCTCCGATCGGAGTGGTGGGCCGAAGGGGTCGACGAGCGGGCGCTGCTCCTTTTGGTCCAGACCTTCTGGTCGGCAACTAGGCCGTCCTTCCGGCCTGTTGTATTTAGACTCTTGGGCCGAGCCTTGGCGCGGAAGCCGGTCCCCGAGGGACCCCGGGTTTATGAACCTGACACCTATCTTCCTACCTCTTCTCCTACCATGCTGGATTTGCAAGTGAAAACCTTCGCTTGGTGGGCTAGCTCGTCGGCATTTTTATTGTTGTTTCCTTCTTGAGGCATTGCTTGGCTTTCCAGTTCTGTTGTTGCCTCTTGCCGTCTAGCCATGGCGGTGCTCCGCCATACGGTGTTGTTGGTCTTGTTGGACAGATCGATGAGTTCTTCCGTCCAAGTTGAGTTGCTATTAGGGTCTTCTTGACCAATTGGAGGTGTTAGTGAGGTCATGTTGAGTTGTTAGTTAGGTCATTTCGACTAAGTCGGAGTTGAGTTGGTAGTTGGATCGTTTTGACCGAGTTGGAGTAAGTAGTGGCGTCAATTTTGACAGTTGTCCGGTTGTTGTACCAAGATTGTATAGGATGAGTAAAGCACTCTCCTCAGTTGTATGCTTTTAGGCTCAGTTTCCATTAAAAGAAACTAGGCACACACTTTCTTTTTTTTCTTCGTCTAATATAAATCGCGGTAAATCTTTTGTCGTCCTTTCTAAAAAATAAAAAAAAAACTAACAACACGTGGGTATACTTACATATTTTTATAAGGTAAATATCAAATCAAACGTAAAGGTAAAATTTGATAAAATCATACTATGATTAGACACTGATCGAAAAATAATAATGTATTGCTCTGTTTAGCGTGCGAGACTTATTTTTCTCTCGTAGTGAAGCACAAGCATTTTTGCTAGCCAACGTGACGAGCGCAGTAAAGCAAAACGGGTGCCATGGGGCGTGGATAAAGAGGGTCGTCGCTTGCTATCTTCCTCCACTTCTGCCCTCCTAGCTTCGCAAGGTTAGCGGCTCTCCATCTTAGTTACTTTCACGAGTCTTCCAGTTGCCCAGTGTTCTTATATTTGCGTCGTCCTTGAGGACTGCCTCACCGCCTGGAGGGATTGCTCGTGCTCTGCATCTTTCGGACTGCTGGCTGGAGTCTAGATATGTGTGGGGTCCCTTTAACAAGGAGAAGGCCACATCTAGCCTAAGCATCCACACCATCTGTAAAAAGGAACAAAGAGAAGACAACGCAGCAAAAGAAAAGAGTACTGGCTAGAGGTGCAGCATGCTAGGGACCCACACCGGCGGCGACCCTGGGCTCCTACCCGGGCTCCAGGTCTGGTGCTCAATGTGGTCCTACACAGCACACTGGACAAGCTGAGAAGAGACAGCAGTACTGTCAAACTGCTAGTGATCTTTCATACGTTTGCTTTTGTGGTCGCTCGCAGTGCTAATTAGCTATAGGTATCTGTACGGTTACATGCCTAGTACACACTATCTACAACGAGAAGAGTCTGGGCGATACTAGCGGGTAGCTAATGAGTCGATGAACTAGTGTTGTTGTGCAGGTAAACAGTGCACGATCATGTTATTTGGAACGGGAGAATTCGCGGGACCAAGAAGCAGTATGCATGGAACTGCCGCCGGTTGAGCGCCACCAAAATGGCTGCATACGTATAATGTTAACCATTTAAATCGTTGCCCAATGGTCGTAACTTTGCTTTGTTGGAGATGGAAAGTGAAAGCTGTCTTAGAGTTCGCCCGGCTTGGCTAAATTTTGGGGTCTGCCACTGCTTGCCTCCCAATTGTTGTATCTGAGATAACAAGAACATGCCATCTAGTAATTCACATACTGAATTCAACATTTCAGTTGCAGCTGAAACTGCAAGACGGAGCACACCACACATTTTTCACGCATCAACGGATGAAAAAAAAAATCTCAGAGGACATGTTGGGGAACGGGGGGACGCAGGCGCAGTCCCGCGACGCCAGGAGAAGGGACGAGGACGACTCGCCGGCGCAGGCCACTAAACCCGGCGATCTCCAGGGCGGGAACGCGGGCGGGAGTCTCTTCTCAGATTCTGTATCTGTAGCTACAGGACTCGGGAAAATGAGTTCGGGATACAGAATCTGTAATCTGTTCGACGCGATCTTTAGCTCCGGATCGGAAAACCGGTCTTCACGGGAAGGAATGGAGAGTTTGTTGGAGATGGCCTTACAAATAGGAGATACTAACAGTATACCTGCATCTACTACGCAAGCCGCACCCCTCCCTAACATGGCCGCCGCCGCCGCCACTACCAACGGCGCCAGGACCAACGGCACTCCTGCCACCACACCGAACGGCGCCTCCGCCACGGCCTACGGCTCCCCCGCGTCCCACCATAGCGCGGACGGTGCCGGCGACGGCGTTCCCGTGCCAGGCTCAGGCCGCGACCACATCGTCATCTTCCCCTTCATGGCGAAGGGCCACATGCTCCCGCTGCTCCACTTCGCGACGGCACTCTCGGCGCAACACGGGAGGAGCAGCCGCCTCGGCGTGACCCTAGTCACCACCCCGGGCAACGTGGCCTTCGCCCGGAGCCGTCTGCCCTCGTCGGTGGATCTCGTCGCGCTCCCGTTCCCGTCGTTCCCGCCGCTTCCCGCGGGCGTCGAGTCCACCGACGCGCTCCCGTGCCCGTCGCTGCACCTGACGTTCATGCACGCGACGGGGCTCCTGCGCGGGCCCTTCGCCGAGTTCCTGGAGTCGCTCCCCTCCCCGCCGCTCGCGCTCGTCTCCGACTTCTTCCTCGGGTTCACGCACCGCGTCGCGGCCGACGCGGGGGTCCGCCGCGTCGTCTTCAACGGCATGTCCTGCTTCGCCTCCGCGATCTGCAAGGCGCTCGCCGCGAGCCCGCCGGCCAGCGGCTTCGCGCCCGGGGCCATGATCCAGGTGCCCGGCATGCCGGAACACGTGGTGGTCAGGGCGGAGGAGGTCCCCGACGGGGTCACCAAGAGGGCCGATCCGGACAACCCGTTCACGCGCTTCTTCATGGACGAGATCGGTGACTCGGACGTGCGCAGCTGGGGCGTCCTCAGCAACAGCTTCGCCGCGCTCGACGAGGCCTACGTGCCGGCCTTGGAGTCATTCTACGAGGTGGGAGCCCGTGCCTGGCTCGTCGGCCCGCTGTTCCTGGCCGCCGCCGGCGACATGCCGGACGGCGAGAAGGAGCAAGACCCCGAGGGCTGTCTCTCGTGGCTGGACGAGAGGGCGGCGGCGCAGCCGGGGTCGGTGGTCTACGTTTCGTTCGGGACGCAGGCCCACATCACGGACTTGCAGCTGGACGAGCTGGTGCACGGGCTGGTCCAGTCCGGCCATCCCTTCCTCTGGGCTGTCCGATCTGACACATGGTCGCCGCCGGTGGACGTGGGGCCCAACGGCCGGATCGTTCGTGGATGGGTCCCGCAGAGAAGCGTTCTGGCCCATGAGGCAGTTGGTGGGTTCGTGAGCCACTGCGGGTGGAACTCGGTGATGGAGAGCCTCGCCGCCGGGAAGCCCATGCTGGCGTGGCCGATGATAGCGGAGCAGCACCTGAACGCAAGGCACGTGGCCAACATCATCGGCGTCGGCGTCAGGATAGCCCTGAAGGCTGGCGCGGACGTCGTTGGGAGCGCGGAGGTGGAGGAGAAGGTCCGGGAGCTGATGGACGCTGAATGCAAGTCGGCGAAGCAGATGCGGGAGAGGGCTGCGTGGGCGCAGCAAGCAGCGAGGTCAGCGGTGAGCCACGGTGGAACTTCGGCCATGGCTTTGCAGAAGCTTGTGGAAGAGCTACAGGAGACCTATGATGACGTCTAAAGATGTCAACGGGCCCGTTCCCGATTCTCCGCGGGGAATTCACCCATTAGAGGACGGGATGGTACAAATCTTCTCCCCATGGAGATTTAAATGAGGAAAAAATCATCCCCATCGGGTATGACGGGGGCGGGGATGGTATACATACCCCCGTCCCCATTCCCCGCGGGGACCCAAAATATTTAAGGCCCATCTGCAGTTCATGTGTACATATATAAGGCAATTTGTAACCCTAATGTTATCCTTCCTATTCGTTCCCAGATTCCCAATCCCCTCCCCCGTCCCCCAGGCCCTTCCTCGAGTCCTATAGAAACAGAGGACGCGGGCGTCGGCTAGCTCCTCAGCCACAACGCCGGCGGCGGCCATGTCAAAGAAGAAGGCGGTCATGACGATGACGCTCAAGGACTTCCATGGTGGCTCCATCCCCTTCGAGTTCCCGCCAAACCCTAGCCCGCCGTTGCTCCTCCGCTCCCTCCTCCTTCCGATATGAACTGACCAGGTTCGTCTCATTTGCCTCAGCACCCCGCGCCCCGTGGACCGCACCGTCACCTCCGCGTCCCCCGTCGCAGCCACGGTCGCACAGCCACGCGTACCGGTTGCTTCTCCTACCGCCGTTGCGGCGGCAGCCGTGATGCCTTCCTTCCTCACCAACCCGTCTCGCATCGGCCATCACTTCAACGAGGACAAACGCACCCCCCTCGAGCCCGCCGCACCGCGCCGCCCGGTGTCGTCCCCGACGTCGTTCGCACCCGCTCCCATCAATGTGCAGTTGATGCGGGGATGGGGATCCCCGCGGGGATTAAATCCCCGAGCGGGGACGGGGACGGGGATGGGGAAGAAGTGCTCCCCGTGAGGCCAGCCACAGCGTGGGGGCCTTGGGGGAGGAGGGCGGCTACCGACGTGCGCCGCGGCCACGTGGGGAGGCGAGGAGGTGGCCTCGAGGAAGGAGGTGGCCACTGGATCTGCCTGCCCATGCGCTCCTAGCCGCGCGCTACGGAGGGAGAGTGAGGGAGGGAGGGAGGTAGGGACAGGGAGGAGGCGCTGCACCAGCGCCGAGGCAAGGGTGGGGAGCCGGATCCACAATGGAGAAGACCCAGCGTGGCTAGATCTAGTGGTGGTGGGATCGAGGAAGGAGGCAGCAGAGGCCAGAGATGGCAGTGGCCGCCGCCCGCCGACGAGCTTGTCTTGGCACCGGATCTGCGTCGGGGCGGAGCTCGGGGCCGGCTCTAGGGTTCGGGGTGAGGGAGAGGGAGAGCCGCCGCGGGCGTGAGGGAAGGGGAGGGGGCGGGCGTCCACGGCGCCAGCTCTTGGGTTCGGGGTGAGGGAGAGGGAGAACCGTCACGGTCGTGAGGGAAGGGGAGGGGGAGAGCCACTGCGGGAGTGATGGAAGGGCAGGGGGCACGCGTCCGCGACGCCGGCTCTAGGGTTTGGGGTGAGGGAGAGCCGACGCGGCCGCCGCGGGCGTGAGGGAAGGGGAGGGCGTCCGCGGCGTCGGCCCTCGCTTATATATGAGGACAGGACGGGGACGGCGCGGAGCGCGTGGGCCATGCTGGGCCGTGGGGAGGGGAGGAGGGCGCGGGGAGGCCGTGGCTGCATGTCGGGCCGCTAGCGGGCCGACTGCTCTATAGCAGGCCGTGCCGTGCTTGGGCCAGGCCGACGGGCTCGGGCTTCATGGCCAACTATCGCTGCGTTTATTTCACAGAATATCAAATTAGATGGAATCCAAACAAACCCGGAATCCGTTCGGCTTACTCAGAAACCGGCTTGTTCGGCTTGTTTTTTCAGTCGGAACTGTGTTTTTCTCTCACAACAATTCTACCAGAATAGTGTTTTTCAGCCAGTTTTAGCCAAGTTTCAGCAAACCGAACGGGCCTCAGTAACATAGCCCTTATTCTCTCCACCATATTTTACACGACATTGAACATTACCAATTGTTGTTTGAGAAATTCAGAAACTAGCCGTTTTCACGTATTGCTTGGTCCTTATTAGTAGGTAAAAAATTAGGGAAATAGTAGCGCACGGACATCCAATGGGGATGAAGACAAGCCCGCCCCGATGCATGACATGCCCCCATCCGTTCGCCCCGCCCCCCATCCCCATCCGTTCACCCTGACCCTGCAGGCGCACCCCCACCCCGTCGTGCCCCCGACCTCCAGCCCTCTGCGAGCCACACGCCACATCCGCCGGCCACCGTCTCGCCGCGCGCCATTCCCTAGTGCCCCCTAACTCTCTAAACAACAGGAAACACGTGCAACATGAAACACTTGAATGCAACATACGTGTGAAACAGATGAAATATCTAGAATATACACTTGCAACATATGTGTGAAAATATATGCAACATCCAGATAGAACACTTGCAACTTGCAACATGAAAACACTTGCTGCAACAGAAGACTGAAACAAATGAAATATTTTGGAACATACTGTTGCGACATGTGTGAAAACATATGCAACATCCAGATCAAATGCTTGCAACATACGTTTGGAAACAGATGAAACTATTTGAACAAACGCTTACAACATGCGTCTAGAAATAGATGAAACTATTTGAACAAACGCTTGCAACATGCCTCTGAAACACTTGCAACATATTCAACATGTGCAATATCTCCCCATCTACTTTTGCAACATCCATATGAAACAATTGCAACATGCCTCTAAAACGTCTAAAATAATTGAAACATACACTTGCAACATAGGAAAGATAGGCCTGGGCTGGTCGATTCCAGCCGATAGTGCGGGAGCCAGCGGCAAGCGGCTGCGCGCGAGCACCACCCAGCACTAGCACCAACGAGCACCGGGCTTGGCTCAGCAACGACGGTTGGGGATGGGGGCGGGGAGCTCCATGGCCGCCGGGGTGGGCGGAGCTTAGGAAAAACACTACAACTCTCCTATTATCACCAATGCATGATTTCATGTTTAAATGAGCCAAACAATACGATCATTCATATCTGTCCAGAGGACATGCAAAAACCTAACAGCAAACTTCTAAAATCTATAACTCCTAAACCATCAGGCCTAAAATCATGAAATTTTAGGACAAGCAAGATAAGGAAATTATCTACTACTTTTGTATTCACCATATTTACAGAAAACATCATTTGTTTCATGAAGTTATCATCACAACAGAAAATACACATGCAGCCATTTCAGAATATAACAATTTGATGTTTCACTTGATTTGCTAACAAAGAGCATGTACACATGAGCTATTCAAGAACTTCAACCACCTCTAACATACTTAGAAACACTTTATTGAACACCGCCGTGCCACCTCTATGGATCTCGCGCGGAGACTAATGGATCTCGCTCGTGCTCCATGGATCTCGTTGGGGTGGGGAGAGGGCCGCCGGATCTATGGGCATTGGGGGTTCCCGGTGAGGACGCCAGGGTGGGGAGGACACCGGGCTTTGGTACGCTATGGCAGGGGATGAGGAGCGCGGAAGGGGTAAGGATAGGGAGGAGGAAGCGAAGGGATAAGTTTTTTTAATATACATGCGGGCGGGAGCAAGCAACGGGGTGAAAAAGCCTTCGGATGTTTGTGCGGTCCATCGGACGTACGACACGTCGCATTTCTGCAAAAAATAACCCTTCCAATGGTCATTCAGACCATAAGAGGCACAAGGATTAAGCTCTGGTGGTCTGCTATGTTTAGGCTGAGCAGTTTGGGGATAGACAGAACTCTGGTGGTCTGATATGTTTAGGCTGAGCAGTTTGGGAATAGACAGAAAGTGTGCTTATACACCGTCTGAAACCTGTGGAAGGAGCAGACGAGTTTTCGACAACATAGAACAGACGCCCACACATATAGCAAGCCTAATCACGCAAGACATCCTCCTCAATGAAACAGCGCATGGGCAATATCCTGCACATAACTAGCTTGTATATGCAGGTTTGGGCGTTTGCCATGGCTGCAATCTACTGCAGCAAGGCAAGTTGCTAACTTCTTTCCCCTATTTACCTTTTCCCTTTTAGCATCCTGATGAATTTCTGGCAAGAGTGTAAATTTGTACTGTTTTCTCCATATCTACTTAAATGCAAAAGCAGAGCACCTGCTATTCCATGCTAAAAAAAATGTGAGCTCAACACTTCAAGCATACAGCCTGTAAACTATGAGCTAGGACTAATAATTATCGCATTTACAACTTAAAACTGGCACTGCAACTGCAAGGACACGACACATAGGAAAGAAGTAAATAAAAACAAATCATTAATTCATCAATTTTTCAAAAATTGAGATGGCCTTGGTATCCAGCAATTTACAGAACGAATTGAGTATGTCAGTGATGAACAATCAGATCCTAGTATGACAGATTCTTGAAGGAAGATATCAGCTTATGGTGCCATTGTAAAACATCAAGATAAACACCAGCAGCTTAGGCATCCCCATCTTAAAGACAACGGCCACCAAATCTGGCGAACACCGGTAACCATGATGCCTAGATCTCTTCAGCTGGCTGGGCTGTTCAGCCCAGCCGTTCGGCAGCCCAGGACCAGCCGAACGGCTGATCTAAAAGCCGACCGGCCGGCCTCGCACTCCCTCCGTCGTTCCGTTCCCCCGATAGCCGCTAGGGTTTCTGCTCGCTCGCCCCTCAGCGTCTCTCCTCCGCGCGGGCCGCGGCTTCCATGAGCACCGCTTCGCCGTGCCCTCCCCGGCCGCCGTAAGCGGATCCCTCCCCGCTCGCCTCGCAACGACGTGAGGGTGCCCCGTCGCCGTCGACAGCCTTCCACGGCGACCGTTAGCTCCGCATCCCTCCTAGAACCCGCCTCCATCGACGCCCGTCCGCCAACGACAGGTAACCCTGGATACGAGGCCGGCATCGTCCCTCCCCCTCCTGATCTGACCCCCACTTGGTCGTTTTACAGGTGTATCCCGACCGGCGCCCACGGTTCCGCATCTCCGCTCATCGGAATCGACTGCCGCTTTGCCAAATCCAGGGACCCTAGGTTCGTTCTCGTGCACCTAAGTCCCAACTCTCGCTAGTCACTGCCGTCGTACCGCGCCCCACCACGCCACTTTCCCTAAGCCCCTTCTGGCCTTCCCCTTCGTCGCCGCCTCCCGGGAGTCGAAACCCTAGCCAGACAGCTCATGGCAGGGGCGGCTCCAGTTAGTCTAGATTCCGTTGTTGAATGTGCTTGCAAATAGTAATGGTATTGGGTATTTGGGTTCATAGGGTCTTCCCATGTTTGCATGACACGGCTCTCATATTTCTGCAAGTTATGTGATACGACTAAGCATTAACGAACCCAATAAATTTTGGCTGAGTGACTGACCACTTGTTTGTCAATAATACTCACATTCTAGTTATCCAATCATGCAAGAGCTGCATCACCGAGTCCTAAGGAACCTGGACCTTCTTGTCTTGTGACATTTCCACATTTTGAAAAACGAACACTCGCTTCAATGTCTAGATGCTACACAAATGGTAATTTTACCCTCACTAAAATTGTCAAAAGTATACTCAGGTAGATTGATTTTTTTTTGTATGCTGGTTCAAGCTCTACTGTAATCCCACGCTCATGGCATACTTATAGAATGATGCTGATGCAAACTGTAGCTTTGGGTTTACCTGTTGCTTGATGCTGCCACTTTCATTGTGCACATATAATTTCATTTACTAGGTGGTTTTTTTCTTTCTATCAATGCACCCCTCAAATTCAAAGTACTGCCCGTTGTGCAGCCATTTTGTGGATGTGCTAACAAGTGCTGCTCAGCGCTGCCCATACTGGCAGCGTCCTCCACTTCATCGTGCTCTTCACCTGAAGCCAGGCACTACAACCTCCGTTCAAAACGCGCCAAGCATTTTGCCAAGGCACGTCCCCATTTCTTACGCCCTAACTTTCCTGTTTGTAACTCTTAGAGCTGCTTTTTTCATCTATACCGTGTACATCATACCATACATTGTAAACATGGCAACAGATGTCCACGGATCATGCTAACTTGGATGACGCCACCTTGAGGACCTTTCTGGAACTAGTGATAGAACAGAAAAACCTATTGCACTGAAACCAGCGAGGCCTCACAAACATCGGGTGGGCAAATGTCTATCCAGCATTCTCAAAGGCAACGGGGTTGCCGTATGACAAGAAATAGCTGCAGAACAAGCTAAACGAGATGAAGCGAGCATATTTTACTTGGCACAACCTTCAAACCCACACTGGCCTAAGCCGTGACCCGCATACAGGAGGCGTCACAGTTGACCCCTCGTTCTTTGAGGGTGGCGACAGGGGTACTAACTTGTAGGACCTCTGGTTGGCCTAGAGGGGGTGAATAGGCCTATTAAAACAAACACTCAAACTTTTATCAAATTCACCCTGCTGCACTGCCGCTCTGGAGGGTGGACTGCAGGACTACGGCACTGCCGGACCTGAACAGCGGCACTGCCGCACCTGCAGACAACTTTGAGTCACAGTTCAAAGTACGTGAACGAAAACTTAGATTGGAGAAATTTCCTAGCTTACTGCAGGTATGACAATCACAGATCAAGAGCTAGAAGTGGTAGAAACACCACACACAAGTAGATCGACTAAAAACCCTAGAAATTACCTCAACCACAATATGTCATGCAATTAATATAAATCAAGCACAAGTGACACAAAGATTTATCCTGTGGTTCGGCTCGCCACCAAGGCTTATCTACCTCCACGTTGTTGAGGTTAGCCACTAAGGCTTAGAGCTTTACAGCCCTTCCTCGTTCTCAAGTTAAGAGACTTAACTCTTAAGATAAGGGGTGAGTTTACTAGCTTCAAAAGATGGTTACAAACCTCCCGGGGCTGCCACACAAGTTGGCAAGCTCCACGGACAACGCTCTAGCCGGCTAGGAGTCAAGCTCCAAGAGTAACAAACACAACCACCGGCCAAAACGTGAACCAAGTGCTCTTTAGAGTTGGAAAATCAATGGAGCTGCTCTCTAATCGAGTTTGGGACCCTTTTCCTCAAGGATTGATGGGGAAATCAATGAATTTGCTTGAGGGCTTGAGGTCAACAATGGAGGGAGAGAGAGAGCTCCTGCTCTGCTTTGGATGTGCTCAAGTGAGGAAGAAGAGGTAGGTCTTCTTGGGAAGGAAGGAAAAAAGTATATATATACCCCCAGCCCCAACGGTCACTTAAATCACAGATAGCCATTGGGGAGGAAAGGGAAAGGTATATATATACCCTAGCCCACAACGGTCCGCACCCAAGGGGTCAGGCGAGATGGATCCCACGACCTTTGGGTCGGGCAAGACAGATCCTATGACCTTGGGGTCGGGCGAGACGGATCCCATGACCTTGGGGGTCAGGCGAGACGGAGCCCGCACCAAGGGGTCGGGCGAGACGGAGCCCACGACCTTGGGGTCAGGCGAGACGGATTCCGCGACCTTGGGGTCGGGTGAGACACATCCCGCACCCAAGGGGTCGGACGAGACCGTTTAACATGTCTTGAGCCATCCGGGGAAGTCTGCGTGGGCGCTAACTTCCTTGTGCCATAACTCAAGTGCGTCAGTGCCTCTCTTCAAGCATGATAGTACCGCACCATGCAAGATAGCAAGAGTAATAGTGAAGTGGGGACTGTCTTGGCTATGAATCTAAGGATGCTTGTGGTTGTTTGAGCACTTGGTAGAAAATATTATCTTAAGCATTGTGTCCCCCTTTACAGTATGACTTTTCCTATACTCAAATTCAAGATATAAAAGAATCTTAAACCTCTTTTGAGTTTGAAGCCATCTATATTTGTAATTAGGGGCTCCTCCATTGAAAGGTCCTTGTGTGGTTTTGGTAATTGAGTGACAACATAGGTGGACTAATTGTGTTTATGTGAGATACACAGGTGATTAGTCCACAGGTACATGTGTGTGAGCAACATATGCCATGAAGGTGAAAATGGCTTGGAGATGTTGCAAAGCTCACACATGTGATGATGAAGGAGCTCATTGAACATGAGACATGACATTGAGTCATGTGATCAAGGTGGAGAAGATCAAGACAAGACTTGGCTTGATAGACCGGTTGCAAGCGTGAAGGGCAAGTTGGAGGCTTTGGAGCGATGGACCGCATGGCGGTGAAGCTTAAGCAAGACTTGGCACCGATGGACGAAGGCAATGGTGAAAAGCAAGTGAAGTCAAGATCGATGAACCATTATGATCACGTGATGATATGAAGTGGATCATATCATTGTTGATCGTGTTGGTGCATGTGTTGCATTGACATAGGAGGAGATGGAATGGAATGTGCAAGGCAAAGGTATAATCTAGGGCATTTCATTTCACCGGTCATAGGTGTATAGAGAAGTTGATGACTGGGTTTAGGATAGATGGCCGTACTATCAAGAGGGGCAAACTTGTTTGCATATCGGTCATCTAGTGCCACTCGAGTGATCTAACTTTGCATCGTCGCTAGGATTGAGTGGCGTGGCAAGTTGAGTGGCTAATCCTTTGGAAAATGATTGTGAAAATGCTAACACACATACACATGGTGGTGTACACTTGCTGGTGTTGGCACATTTATAAAGGAGATGAAGTTGGAGTTGATGTGGATCAACTCGGCGATGAAACGGAGGTGAGAAGGGTTTGATACTTTGTAAGGTCCTAATGGCTAGAGGGGGGTGAATAGCCTAATAAAATTTCTACAACAACACTTAATCGAAATGGTTAGACAATTATGAGGCGAAGCAAGTGTTGCGCTAGCCTACTCAAAATATAAGCCACCTACCACAATTCTAGTTTAGATAGTGTCGATTCCCACAAGAGCTATGACACTACCCTATGTTAGTGTGCTCTCAAAGGCTAACTAAAGAGCCACACCAACCAAGCAAGCAAGCTCTCACAACTAGCTACACTAAAGAGCTTGTCAACTAGTTTGCGGTAAAGTAAAGAGAGTGATCAAGATAGTTATACCGCCGTGTTGAGGAGTGAACCAATCAATCACAAGGATGAATGACAATGAAGATCAATCACCTCAGAATCAAAGGATGAACACAATGATTTTTACCGAGGTTCACTTGCTTGCCGGCAAGCTAGTCCTCGTTGTGGCGATTCACTCACTTAGAGGTTCACGCGCTAATTGGCATCACACGCCAAACCCTTAATAGGGTGCCGCACAACCAACACAAGATGAGGATCACACAAGCCACGAGCAATCCACTAGAGTACCTGTTGGCTCTCCGCCGGGAAAGGTCAAGAACCCCTCACAATCACTACGATCGGAGCCAGAGACAATCACCACCCTCCGCTCAATGATCCTCGCTGCTCCAAGCAGCCTAGGTGGCAGCAACCACCAAGAGTAACAAGTGAAATCCGCAGCGAAACACGAACACCAAGTGCCTCTAGATGCAATCACTCAAGCAATGCACTTGGATCACTCCCAATCTCACTATAATGATGAATCAATGATGGAGATGAGTGGGTGGGCTTTGGCTAGGCTCACAAGGTTGCTATGTCAATGAAAATGGCCAAAGATATGAGCCATAGCTAGCCATGGGGCTTAAATAGAAGCCCCCACGGAATAGAGCCGTTATACCCCTTCACTGGGCATAACACGGGCCGACCGAACGCACCGGTCCAACTGACCGAACGCTGCTCCTCAGCGTCTGGTCGCCCTATGGACGCCACGCGTCACCAGCTTCAAACGTTGTTCATCAGATGTCAACGGCTACGAAGCTGACCGGACGCACCAGCAAAACTGACCGGACGCTGAAGCCCCAGCGTCCGGTCGAGTACAGTAAGCTCCCCGAGGCATATTTCTTCTACCGGACGCGTCCGGTCCACCTTGACTGGACACAGACCAGCGTCCGGTGCAATACCCTAGGTACTATGCCGACCGACCAGTTCGACCGGACGCAAGCAGCCAGCGTCCGGTGCTTCCAGACCCAGCGTCCGGTCAGTTGATCGACGCCAGCGTCTTCGCGACCAACTCGTTTTCACTTCTAACTTCTCCACCCTTGCTCAAACGTGCCAACCACCAAGTGTATCACCTTGTGCACATGTGTTAGCATATTTTCATAAATGTTTTCAAGGGTGTTAGCACTCCACTAGATCCTAAATGCATATGCAATGAGTTAGAGCATCTAGTGGCACTTTGATAACCGCATTCCGATACGAGTTTCACCCCTCTTAATAGTATGGCTATCAAACCTAAATGTGATCACACTCTCTAAGTGTCTTGATCACCAAAAACAAAATAGCTCCTATGGTTTATCCCTTTGCCTTGAGCTTTTTGTTTTTCTCTTTCTTCATTTCAAGTTTAAGCCCTTGATCATCGCCATGCCATCACCATTGTCATGTTATGATCTTCATTAGCTTCTCCACTTGAAGTGTGCTACCTATCTCATGATCACTTGATAAACTAGGTTAGCACTTAGGGTTTCATCAATTTACCAAAACCAAACTAGAGCTTTCAATCTCCCCCTTTTTGGTAATTGATGATAACCCTTATACAAAGATATGAATTGAAATTCAATTGAATCCATGTTGCTTGCCCAAGCATATTTACCATGTGTAAAAGGATATGGACAAGTTTCATGAACCCCAAATGGTAGCAATTGCTCCCCCTACATATGTGCTAAGAGTCTGGATTGAAGCTTGCACATATGCTTAGATAGGAAATATAGGAGTCAATGTCTACCAAATGATGCTAAGGTATAAAAGATGGACCTTTGAAGCGTGATACCAATTGGAGTGCAATAATATATCATCCTTAGCACCATGGTTAGTTCTATATCACTTGGAAACATACTTTGAAAAGATATCACTTGTAAAGACTTACTTGGAAATGAAAGTTATCTTTTGATTTCATTTCACCATTCAATCTTACAACTAACATTCATCACACAAGCATGGATGTTTAACTTTAATACTTATGCCATGCAAGCAAACATATGAAATGCACATTCAAATGCACCATACAAGTTCATGAGCTTGCTCCCCCTACTTGTGTGCTCAAAATTTTAGTTGATCCCTTTCCTTTGGTATATCTCTCCCCCTATGTCATATATCAAGATATCTTTCTTTATGTTTGTTTCTCTCCCCCTTATCTTTGTTTCTCTCCCCCTTTGTCATCAATGACCACAAAGGTTCTAAATGTAGATAGTATTACTTGTAGGGTCGAGATTATCAATGTCAATCAATGGGGTGAGGATCATTTTCCCAAATTTGGTCCAATCTAGATTATTTGCTAAAGATATTTAACTCGGTTTGATCCAAGGACAAGCTTCTTCACACCTCCAAATAAGGGTTATCTTGTACCATGTTGAGTTAAACACTTATAGTTCATTTTCTAGATTAAACACTAGGTTTACAAGCTCACAAACATGTCATATGCCATCACTAGATCAAGTCAAGCATAGAAGCAATAGTGATATCATATAGACATTAAAATAATTTGATTTTCATGAATGAGCCTAATAAGATAGAACCACTTGAGAGGTCCTAATAAGATTGAAAATATGACTAGATGCACTAAACATGTCCTTAGCAAGGATGTATGTCATGCCAATCAACTTTTACCTTGGATTGCTCGAAGGAGAGGCATGTCATATGAGTGGGGGTGCATCAACACATATTTGAGAAATCCAATATGTTCAACTCATTCCTTAGCTTGCAAAACCTTTTCTCATCCAATGGCTTGGTGAATATATCGGCAAGTTGATCTTCGGTGCCTACACTCTCAATGCAAATGTCCCCTTTTTGTTGGTGATATCTTATGAAATGGTGGCGGACATCAATGTGCTTTGTTCTTGCATGTTGAACCGGATTGTTTGTCAACTTGATCGCACTCTCATTGTCACATAGCAATGGCACTTTCTTGAACTTGATTCCAAAGTCACTCAAAGTGGCCTTCATCCAAAGTACTTGTGCGCAACAACTACCGGTGGATATGTATTCGGCTTCGACGGTTGATAATGCAACACTATTTTGCTTCTTTGATGACCATGAAACAAGTGATCTTCCCAACAATTGACATGTGCCCGAGGTGCTCTTCCTTTCTACCATGCATCCTGCATAATTCGAGTTCGAGTAACCAACTAGCTCAAACTTTGCTCCTTTGGGATACCACAAACCAACATTTGGTGTATGCTTCAAGTACCTCAATATTCTCTTTGTAGCCTTCAAATGACTTTCTCTTGGTGAGGCTTGAAATCTTGCACACATGCATACACTAAACATGACATCCGGCCTTGATGCGGTCACATAGAGTAGGCTTCCAATCATAGACCGATACAACTTTTGATCTACCATATTTCCACTTGCATCACTATCCAAGTTGCCATTGGTTCCCATTGGTGTGCTAATGACTTTGCTATCAATCATGCCAAACTTCTTGATCATATCCTTGATGTACTTGCCTTGACTCACAAATGTACCATTCTTCAATTGCTTGATTTGAAGACCAAGGAAGTAACTCAACTCTCCGATCATGGACATTTCAAACTCATTAGCCATCATCTTTCCAAACTCGTCACAAAATTCTTGATTGGTTGATCCAAATATGATATCATCAACATAGATTTGCAATACAAATAGATATTTTCCAATCTTCTTGATGAAAAGAGTGGTGTCAACCTTGCCCATTGTGAACCCTTTAGAGAGGAGGAAGTCCCTCAATCTTTCATACCATGCTCTAGGTGCTTGCTTCAAGCCGTACAATGCCTTCTTCAACTTGTACACATGGTTGGGCTTCTTGTCATCTTCAAAACTGGGAGGTTGCTCAACATATACTTCTTCATTGATATAACCATTGAGAAATGCACTCTTAACATCCATTTGATAGAGCTTGATGTTGTGGGCACAAGCATAGGCTAGCAAGATTCTAAATGCTTCCAATCTAGCAACCGGGGCATATGTTTCTCCAAAGTCAAGACCTTCAACTTGTGTATATCCTTGTGCTACCAATCTTGCTTTGTTCCTTACTACTATCCCATCTTGATCTTGCTTGTTTCTAAAGACCCATTTGGTTCCAATGACATTGTGTCTCTTTGGTCTTTCCACCAACTCCCATACTTGATTTCTTGTGAAGTTGTTCAATTCTTCATGCATAGCATTCACTCAATCAACATCCTTCAAAGCTTCATCTGTCTTCTTTGGTTCAATGGATGACACAAATGAGAAGTGTTCACAAAATGATGCTAATCTTGATCTTGTTTGTACACCTCTTGAAATATCACCAATGATTGTATCCAAAGGATGATCTCTTGCAATACTTGTTGGTTGGAGCAATGGAACTTGATTGCTTGCACTTGCTAGATCATTGGGTTGAGATGATGTACTAGCCACTTGATCTTGATCAATATCATGAGAGTCACTTGCACTAGCTTGATTTGTATCATCTTGCTCATTTGAGTTAGAGAGTACTTGCACTTGATTATCTTCATCGTCATTTACTTGCCTAGGCCTTAATTCACCAATATCCATGTTTTTCATGGCATTTGAGAGTTGAATGCCTCTAACATCTTCCAAGTTTTCATTCTCTACTTTGTGAACCCTTGGTTTCATCAAATTCAACATCATGAACTTCCTCAAGATTACCACTATCCAAATTCCATACTCTATATGCTTTGCTTGTAGTGGAATAGCCAAGTAGGAATCCTTCATTACATTTCTTGTCAAACTTGCCCAATCTTGTGCCTTTCTTTAAGATATAGCATTTGCAACCAAAGACCCAAAAATATGCAATGTTGGGCTTTCTACCATTCAAGAGCTCATATGGTGTCTTCTCTTTCAATCGGTGACAATAGAGGTGGTTGCTACAATAGCAAGCCGTGTTGATAGCTTCGGCCCAAAAGGATTGACTCACATTGTACTCACTAAGCATAGACCTTGCCATATCAATAAGTGTTCTATTCTTCCTCTTAACAAGGCCATTTGATTGGGGTGTGTACTTGGCCGAGAATTGATACCTAATTCCAAATTCATCACATAACTCATCAATTCTAGTATTCTTGAACTCACTACCATTGTCACTTCTAACTCTCTTGATGGTTGTTTCAAACTCATTGTGAATGCCCTTGACAAATGATTTGAATGTTGCAAATACATCACTTTTGTCCACTAGAAAGAATACCCATGTGTATCTAGTGTAGTCATCCACTATCACAAATCCATATTTGTTTCCACCGATACTAGTATATTGTGTTGGCCCAAACAAATCTATGTGCAATAACTCAAATGCTTTACTAGTGCTCATCATGCTTTTCTTAGGATGGGTGTTTCCAACTTGTTTGCCGGCTTGACAAGAGCTACAAAGCTTATCTTTTTCAAACACAACATCTTTCAAGCCTTTAACTAAGTCATGCTTAATCAATCTATTCAATTGTTTCATTCCAACATGACCAAGCCTTCTATGCCATAACCAACCCATGCTAGACTTAGTGAACAAGCATGTGGACAAACTAGCTTCACTAGTATTGAAATCAACCAAGTATAGATTCTCATATCTAAAACCTTTGAAGATCAAATTTGAGCCATCTACACTTATGATTTCTACATCATCTACTCCAAATATGCATTTGAATCCAAGATCACACAATTGAGCCACGGATAGCAAATTGAAGTTCAAGCTCTCAACTAGCAATACATTGGATATGCTCAAGTCATTGGATATTGCAATCTTACCAAGCCCTTTGATCTTGCCTTTGCCATTGTCGCCAAATGTGATACTATCATAACCATCATTGCCATTGGTGTTGATTGAGTTGAACATTCTTGCATCACCGGTCATGTGTTGAGTGCACCCACTATCAAGAACCCAATGCCTTTCTCCGGCTTTGTAATTGACCTACAAAAGAAGATCAATTCTTTTTAGGTACCCAAACTTGCTTGGGTCCTTGAAGGTTAGTCACTAGGTTCTTTGGTACCCAAATGGCTTTCTTCTTTGAGCCCATCCATGATTTACCAATGAACTTAGCCTTTACACCGTTTGTACCCTTAGTAAGTATATAGCATGAATCAAGATTAATGGAGGATACATTAGCATTTTTACTCTTGTTTTTGCATTCTTGCTCTTTGTGACCCACTTGCTTGCAACTAGTGCAAAAACGACCATTGTTCCTCACAAAACTAGTCTTGTGGGAAGCAAAGGCCGCTTTGCCTTTCTTGGGGTATAGTCAAATCCCTCTTTGTAGAGAGAAGCTCTTTGGCTACCCAAGCACATAAGCAAGCGGTCCTCACCACCATAAGCCTTAGCTAAGGTGTGAGTGAGCTTAGTGACCTCCTTCTTGAGGTTCTCATTCTCTACCACTAGTGAAGCATCACAAGTGAGGCCATCACTACTAGATGAGGTAGAAGTGGAAGTGCTACAAGAAGGGTTAGTAGGAGCAACAATGATAGGCATGGATAGTGATTCATCAATTATATCACAAGTTAAACCTACATTGCAAGTTTCAACATGCTTCTTTTTATTTTGCTCATCAAGCAAAGAGGAATGAGCCTTTTCAAGCTTTTTGTGAGCTTTTCCAAGCTTCTCATTGGCTTCCTCTAGCCTCCCATGAGATGCTTTGAGCTCATCAAAGGCTTGCTTAAGGGCTTTTAGTTCCTTATGCAAGCTTTTGCATTCCCTTCTCTTGATGTCAAAGTGTTCTCTAGCATCTTCTAGCATGTCAAATAATTCATCTTTAGTGGGTTCATCATCATCACTATCACTATCATTTTTATTTTCATGTTCATTATCATCAACATGTTCTTCATCACTTTCATCATCACAAGATTGTACCTTAGAGGCCTTAGCCATGAAGCATGATGAAGATTCAAAGAGAGAAGGCTTCTCATTAATGGCAATGCTTGCAAGAACCTTCTTCTTGGTGGTCTTGTGATCATCACTATCATCATCATCATCATCACTTGAGGAAGCATCACTATCCCAAGTGACTACATATGAACCACCCTTCTTCTTGAAGGTCATCTTGTCCTTCTTCTCTTTCTTTTCCTTCTTGTCCTTCTTCTTGTTCTTCTTGTTGTCATCATCATTGTCACTATTGTATGGGCATTGAGCAACAAGATGATCTTTGCTTCCACACTTGAAGCACCTTCTTGACTCTTCTTTGTTCTTGAATGAAGACTTCTTTCTTCTAGCACGATAGCCCTTCTTCACCATGAACTTGCCAAATCTCTTGACAAATAGAGCCATCCTTTCATCAACATCATCATCCCAAGATTCATCTTCTTCACTTGATGTTTCTTGCTTTGCTTTGCCCTTGGATGATGTGGCTTTGAATGCCACGCTCTTCTTCTTGTCATCTTTCTTGTCATCTTTCTTCTCCCTCTTTTCTTCCTTCTCATCATCATCTCTATAAGCATCATCGGTCATGATATCTCCCAAGATTTGGTTTGGTGTCATTGTGTTCAAACCGCTCCTTACTAGTAAGGTGACCAACATGCCAAATCTTGCGGGCAAACATCTCAAGAACTTATTGGAGAAGTCCTTGTCCTCTATCTCCTCACCAAGTGCCTTGAGATCATTTACAATCACTTCCATCCGATGGAACATGTTCGGCACACTCTCATCTTCTTTCATCTTGAAGCTTGTAAACTTCTCTTTAAGAATATATGCCTTTACACCCTTCACGGCTTGAGTACCCTCAAATGATTCTTCCAATTTCTTCCAAGCTTCATGAGCCATCTCAATATTCTTGATTTACTCAAATGTTCTTTCATCAATTGCATCATGAATAGCACTTGGAGCAATGTCATTGTTTTGGAGAAGTATTTCTTCGGCCGCGGTGGGATTTTCCGGATCATCAATCTCAATTTTTGTTTCTACCACCTTCCAAACCTTCCTATTGATTGACTTGATATAAGTTGTCATCTTGGCCTTCCAATAGGGATAGTTGGAGCCATCAAATTGGGGTGGCTTCTTGGTGTTGTTGATTTGAGCCATTTTAACACCGTAGGTTGTTAAGCCTCAAATAACGGTGACCTCGGCTCTAAAACCACTTGTAAGGTCCTAATGGCTAGAGGGGGGTGAATAGCCTAATAAAATTTCTACAACAACACTTAATCGAAATGGTTAGACAATTATGAGGCGAAGCAAGTGTTGCGCTAACCTACTCAAAATGCAAGCCACCTACCACAATTCTAGTTTAGATAGTGTCGATTCACACAAGAGCTATGACACTACCCTATGTTAGTGTGCTCTCAAAGGCTAACTAAAGAGCCACACCAACCAAGCAAGCAAGCTCTCACAACTAGCTACACTAAAGAGCTTGTCAACTAGTTTGCGGTAAAGTAAAGAGAGTGATCAAGATAGTTATACCGCCGTGTTGAGGAGTGAACCAATCAATCACAAGGATGAATGACAATGAAGACCAATCACCTCGGAATCAAAGAATGAACACAATGATTTTTACCGAGGTTCACTTGCTTGCCGGCAAGCTAGTCCTCGTTGTGGCGATTCACTCACTTGGAGGTTCACGCGCTAATTGGCATCACACACCAAACCCTCAATAGGGTGCCGCACAACCAACACAAGATGAGGATCACACAAGCCACGAGCAATCCACTAGAGTACCTTTTGGCTCTCCGCTGGGGAAAGGTCAAGAACCCCTCACAATCACCACGATCGGAGCCAAAGACAATCACCACCCTCCGCTCAACGATCCTTGCTGCTCCAAGCCATCTAGGTGGCAGCAACCACCAAAACTAACAAGCGAAATCCATAGCGAAACACGAACACCAAGTGCCTCTAGATGCAATCACTCAAGCAATGCACTTGGATCACTCCCAATCTCACTATGATGATGAATCATTGATGGAGATGAGTGGGAGGGCTTTGGCTAGGCTCACAAGGTTGCTATGTCAATGAAAATGGCCAAAGATATGAGCCACAGCCGGCCATGGGGCTTAAATAGAAGCCCCCACGGAATAGAGCCGTTATGCCCCTTCACTGGGCATAACATGGGCCGACCGGACGCACCGGTCCAACTGACCGGACACTGCTCCTCAGCGTCCGGTCGCCCGATGGATGCCACACGTCACTAGCTTCAAACGTTGTTTGTCAGATGTCAACGGCTATGAAGCTGACCGGATGCACCAGCAAAACTGACCAGACGCTGAGTACAGTAAGCTCCCCGAGGCGTATTTCTTCAACCGAACGCATCCGGTCCACCTTGACCGGACACAGACCAGCGGCCGGTGCAATACCCTAGGTACTGTGCCAACCGACCAGTTCGACCGAACGCAAGCAGCCAGCGTCTGGTGCTTCCAGACCCAGCGTCCGGTCAGTTGATCGACGCCAGCGTCTTCGCGACCAACTCATTTTCACTTCTAACTTCTCCACCCTTGCTCAAACGTGCCAACCACCAAGTGTATCACCTTGTGCACATGTGTTAGCATATTTTCACAAATGTTTTCAAGGGTGTTAGCACTCCACTGGATCCTAAATGCATATGCAATGAGTTAGAGCATCTAGTGGCACTTTGATAATCGCATTCCGATACGAGTTTCACCCCTCTTAATAGTACGGCTATCAAACCTAAATGTGATCACACTCTCTAAGTGTCTTGATCACCAAAAACAAAATAGCTCCTATGGTTTATCCCTTTGCCTTGAGCTTTTTGTTTTTCCCTTTCTTCATTTCAAGTTTAAGCCCTTGATCATTGCCATGCCATCACCATTGTCATGTTATGATCTTCATTAGCTTGTCCACTTGAAGTGTGCTACCTATCTCATGATCACTTGATAAACTAGGTTAGCACTTAGGGTTTCATCAATTTACCAAAACCAAACTAGAGCTTTCATACTTCACCGGTGGAGTGTCCACCCATAGAGTGCGGATAGTCCGACGGTGCCACCAGTGTCCTATACAGAAAAGATAGGGTTTCATAGAGTGCATCGGACGCTGGTCACGCAGTGATCGGACGCTGGGATCCTACGTCCGGTCAGTGGTAGCAGTGAGCGCATGGTCTCAGTCGCATGACCAGAAGCTGGCGCGAAGAGTGACCGAATGCTCAGGGGCTACGTCCGGTTAGTGCTGACATATGGTGACGTAAGCGGCATTGGAGTTAGGCGCGTGGGTGTAGAACTAATCGGACGCTGGTCTGTGTCCGGTCATGGTGGACCAGACATGTCCAGTCGCAAAACAGAGGCTCGGGGAGCTCTTTGGAAACGTCCGGACTCAGGCACAGCAGCGTTCGGTCATTCACTGTGCAGCGTCTGGTCGCAACTTAACCGTTGAGATCAGGCGGCTCCGGTTGAACGCAGAACGACATGTGGACGGCGTAGAGCAACCGGACGCTGGCAGGGTACGTCCGGTCAATCTGACTGGAGCGTCCGGTCATCTTGAGTTTTGCCCAGTGAAGGGGTAATGGCTAGTTTAGCCCATGGGGCTATAAATAGAAGGTGGTCTCGGCCATGGCCGGGGCTGAGCACCTTGGGAGACTTTGTGTCCATGCTTGAGAATGCTTGGGAGCCCTCCATCTCACATATGCTTGATAGTGATCATCTGATTGTGTGAGAGAGCGATTCTAGTGCAACTACATCATGAGGTTGCATCGAGTGGCACTAGGTGATCAAGTTGCAAGCTGGTGGTGCTTGTTACTCTTGGAGGTTGCCACCTCCTAGACGGCTTGGTGGTGGTCTCCGTCAAAGCCCACAAGAAGCTTGTGCGGTGCTCCGGAGAAGAGCTTTGTGAGGGACATTGTGCTCGCCCTATGGGAGCCACGAAGAGCAACTCTAGTAAAGCATGTCATTGAGCTACCCTCACTTTTAGGTTAGGTTCTTGCGGTGCTCGATGTGCGGGCTTGGCGGGTGATGCCAATTAGCCACCGAACCACCACGTGAGCGGTCGACACAATGGGGACTAGCGTGTTGGTAAGCACGTGAACCTCGGGAGAAAAATCACCATGTCAACTTTATTCTTCCCATTGGTTTGCATCCTCGTTACACAAGCTTGTAATTACTTTTATATACATTGTGCTTGTGTAGTTGCTCTTGTAATTAGTTTGCTTGTATAGCTCACTAGTTACCTTCTTGCTTGTGTAGCATAGAAGTAGCTCCCTTGTGTGACTAATTTTGTTTGTGTAACCTTGTTAGTCACTTTGCTTAGTTTGTGTAGCTAAGTATTTGCGCTCTCTAATTTGGCATTGGTTGCCTTGTTATTGAGCATTGCTAGTGAGCTTGGTTGGCTTTGTGCTTTTGATTACTAGCATGTGTAGGAGCTCCCCGTTGGTTAAAGTACTAGTGGCATAGGTTTGTGTGACCTTGCTTCTGAAATTGATTCGATGAGCTCTAGCTAGCCCGACACCTTTGTTGCTTAATTAGGATCTTTGCAAGGTGCTAGAGAACATAGATAGAGGGGTGTAGTATTGGCTAGACCGATAGTTTTAATTCCATACTTGTTTCGATTAGCCGACGCGATTAATTTTAGTAATGACTATTCACCCCCCTCTAGTCGCCATCACGACCCTACATCCGTTTCATATAGCATCCTCAAATATAAATTTCATGCTTGTCATCTCGATAAATCTCATTAGTTCTCTAATTGCATGGTCATTATCACCAAAACCCACAAATAAGGCTTGATTGCACTTTTAATCTCCCCCTTTTTGGTGATTGATGACAACCCAATTAGAGCTTACAAAAGATATAAAATAAATACTGAGACTTTTTGAGCCATGGGTGCAGAGCCTCCCCCTAAGTATGTGAATAGAGAATTGAATTCTTAAATTGGCATGAGAAGCCAAGATTCACATTTTAGTGAAAGTGATGGGGCTCCCCCTACATCCATGCTCCTGTGGGGTGCTGCATACTATGTCAGGTATGTAAAACGTGATACAAATGACACTTCCGCACTTGCTGAAACAGCACAGATCAGAACAGACACCACACAACATGTGATACATATAAAGATATACATTCTAGCACAAATGTATCATAAGTGATAGCATAGATTAATATATGTCCATATCCCAACCATATATAAAGTACTTAAGTAGTATTATTACATAAATAGAGTTTCTAATGGACTCTCAAACTCTCACCTAACGAAGACTATTCTAAATAGATACGAACGCAGCAACCTCCATGGCGTCGAAAAAGTTGTTGAGCCCTCTAATTTTCTCCCCCTTTGGCATAAACCACCAAAAAGAGAAGAAAAGAAGAAAGATCAACACCTACTCGTCATCTCCCTAGATGTTCGTCTAATCAATATCATCACCTCTAGCAGCCCTAGCACCTCCTGCAGCAGTCCCGGCACCACCATCACCATCATTGTCATCGGAGTCAATACATGCATGGCCCTGATGGTGAGTAGTGGCGGTGTAGCGAGTGGAACGCCTTGGCTCCTGTCTTTGATGGTATCCCTCTAGGGTCTCATCCCAATCTGCTGCTCGTCCTTGCTGCTCCTCCTCACCATATGAATCTGTGTTGGAGAGACTCGGAAGGTCATACTGTGGAGGAGTTCGAATAGGAGGAAGTGGTGGAAGGTCATGTCCACGCTGCTGACGCTGCTCAAGTTGTGTCTCATACGCTCTGTCAGCTGCATAGGTGCACTTGCCGAAGATTGCCTTCAACCACTTGCCAAACTTCTTCATCTTGCCTCCTCTACGAGACCTAGAGCGAGAAGATTCAGGGATGTCTACATGGGCATGAGAGCTCCTTGCTCCCTGAGTAGCTGCAGCTGGCTAGGTCTTCTCAATTTTGTAGACGGTGTGCATCCCATCCTTCAGAAAATAAAATCCAGTGACCCTCTCAATCATGAACATGAGGTAAGGGGCATAGGGCAGCCCCCTCCTCCCATCCTCCACTGCAAATCTCAACTCAGTCCACATGAATCTAGGGACATTGAACCTATCCCCACCTAGAGCAAATCTAGCCAACACATTTCTCACATAGCCATTAATATCTGAGGCTGCTCTATCCTTTGGGTTGATGGTGTTCCTGATGAGATTATTGAGGATGTAATAGAAGCTATATTGACCACTCCTCTTGCCATCTGCAATCCTTCTATCTCTCCACATGTAACTGATGTCACTAATCTAAGCTCAAGGCTCATCATGAATATAAGTGTAACCTCTGTGCTCCTCCCCAAAGCCAAGAATCCGACTGAAAGTGACAAAGTCGACTCGGTAGTGCCGACCATCAGTCATCTAGTGAATCTCATTAGAGGTCTAGTCATAGAAGTATGTGGCATGAAACTATGCAAGGACCTCCTCATTCCAGTTATACTAGAAACCCATGATGTCTGAAAGCTAGAACCTGTCACAAATTTTGGTTACCTTGTCAAACTCAGGCTCCTCCTGCATCGCATCCCAATCAATATACTGCATCTTGATGATCTTGGTTTTCTTGGATGCAAGAATGGTAGTGGCATAAAAGTTGGAATGAAACTCATTCCAGAATCTATAATCAATGCCCAAATCCTTATGCACTACATAGGGATTGATCCCCCTTACCTCTTCCACCAGCTTCCAACTCTTAGAATAGTTAACAACTATATGCTGGCGGGAGTCATCTGGAGGTCTCATGATGATCTCACCCTCAAAATCTCTCATGTATCTACCATCAAACTCAGAGAGATGTTGTGGGGTGTCAGGAATGGCATCAGTGGTACAACCTGTCATCTCCAGCCTCTCCTCATCTTCAATGTATTGCTCTCGCCTCCCCCTATCACCAAGTCCCCTTGGAGCTGCACTACTTCCTACCGCTGTTGACCTCCCTCGACCACGGCGATGTGGATCCTTGTCTCTTTGCTCATTCATCTTTCTTTTCCCCTTTCGGTCATTATCTCTATGCTCCATCTTCTTAAATGAGGAATGGAGAGGAGAGGGAAGAAACTACTTGGGCTAGGGGCAGTAACAGCTATCAGCAATGTTGAGGGAGGGCTGGCAGCTGCCGCGGCATAGCCAGAGATCGGCAATGCATGGCCAAGCAACGGCGATGGCGCGGGCGTGAGAGGAGAGAGGGGCGCGCGTCAGCGGCGTGAAAAGAGAGATGGAAATAAGTTACTGTGGACCTGAGGATAAGAGGAAGAATAAATGGGCCCTATAGTAAAACCGTTTGGGCTGAATCTCAATTGAGATTCAAAGTGTGGCACCGCCACATGCCTAGCCCGGCACTGTCGCAGAGCGGCACTGCCGCACTCCCCAAAATAGTGGGAGTTAGCTATAATTTATATGACTCTCTCTGTATAAGATATGGACACATATCACCTATATACCATGCCCAGAAACAAACAATCAATATAGACCTTGATCATGATACATAAGTTGCCTTTTATAAATCATTTTCATGTACAATATGAAAATTTTCAACTCTTTTGCCTAGATACTAGTTTATCAAATAGAGGCATGCTAAAATTCAAACCACATTATGAGAATCAAGTATATTTAGCTCACTACGCAAAGCACAAAACCTTGACTCATCGAGGGGCTTTGTGAAGATATCGGCTAGTTGCTTTTCGGTGCTCACATGGTGAATTTTGATATCTCCTTTGGTTTCATGGTCTCTCAAGAAATGATGACGGATGTCTATGTGCTTGGTTCTAGAGTGGCTTACGGGATTGTTTGCAAGCTTAATGACACTCTCATTGTCACATAATAGTGGGATTTTGGTAAAATGACATCCGAAATCAAGAAGAGTTTGCCTCATCCAAAGTAGTTGGGCACAACATGCACCGGCCACAACGTACTCGGCCTCTACAGTAGAAAGGGCTACACAATTTTGCTTTTTAGAACTCCAAGATAGTAGGGATCATCCAAGGAATTGACATGTCCCCAAAGTGCTTTTTTCAATCTACTTTGTAACCGGCGTAATCGGAATCTGAATACCCAAGTAGATCAAACTTAGAGCCCTTAGGATACCACAAACCAAGGTTAGGAGTGTGTACTAAATATCTCAAGATTCTCTTAACGGCTACCAAGTGACACTCTTTTGGGTTAGCTTGAAATCTAGCACACATGCACACACTAAGCATAATATCGGGCCTAGATGCGCACAAATAAAGTAGAGAGCCGATCATGGAACGATATACCTTGGTATCCACAGCTTTCCCTTCAATGTTGAGATCAATATGTCCATTGGTTGGCATGGGAGTTTTGATAGGCTTGGCATTCACCATGTCAAACTTCTTGAGCATATCATGGGTGTACTTCGTTTGACTAATAAAAGTTCCATCCTTCACCTGCTTGATTTGAAATCCAAGGAAGAACTTCAACTCACCCATCATGGACATCTCAAATCTCTTCGTCATGATCCTACTAAATTCCTCACAAAAGTATGATTAGTACTACCAAATATTATGTCATCGACATATATTTGGCACACAAATATATCTTTACCAACTTTGTGAGTGAAAAGGCTAGGGTCGGCTTTGCCTATTTCAAAGCCTTGTTTAAGCAAGAATTCCTTAAGGCATTCATACCATGCTCTTAGTGCTTGCTTAAGCCCATAGAGCGCCTTTTGGAGTTTGTAGACGTGGTTGGGGAACTTATGATCTTCAAAGCCCGGTGGTTGCTCAACATAGATAAGTTCTTGAATAAGGCCGTTGAGAAATGCACTCTTCACATCCATTTGATATAGCTTGAAGTTGTGATGAGCGGCATAGGCTAGAAGCATTCAAATTGCTTCAAGTCTTGCCACCGGTGCATATGTTTCTTCAAAGTCCAAGCCCTCTACTTGAGTGAAACATTGAGCAACCAACCTTGCCTTATTCCTTGTCACCACTCCATTCCTTGTTGCGGAAGACCCACTTGGTACCAATGACATTGGTATTGGGTCGTTCCACCAAAGTCCACACTTGGTTTCTTTCAAAGTTATTAAGCTCTTCTTGCATGGTCATTACCCAATTGGGTCTCCAAGTGCTTGTTCTACCTTAAGAGGCTCCAAAGAGGAAACAAACGAGTAATATTAATAAAAGTTTACTAATGTGAACGAGTTGTTACCCCTTTTTGAAGACTCCCAATGATGTTATCAATGGGATGATCCTGTTGTATTGTTTGCCTTAGCCTTGGATGTTCAATGGCCTCTTGTTCATCTTCTGGATCTTCATCATCATCTTGCTCAAATATAGGTTATAGGTTTTGTCCATGAGCTAGAGTCAAATCAATTGTTGTTGATTGTGTAGGTGCAGCACTACTACCCTCAAGTGTGGCACTGCTATGCTCTAGAGTTACAGCAGGGGTTTGTTGCAGTGTAGCATTAGGCACGTCAGTAGAAATTGGTGCAACAGCAACTTGAGGAACCACCACTTCAGTGACTTCATCTTCTTGTGGTCTAATATCACCAATAGCCAATTGCTTGATTGCTTCACATGGTGGATCCTCCTTTTCTACAACACTTGAATCAACTTGCTCCACTTAAGAGCTGTTAGATTCATCAAATGTCACATCTACTGCAACCTCAACTCTTCTGGAGGTTTTGTTGAAGACATGGTAGGCATGCTCATTTGATCCATAACCAAGAAGAAAACCTTCATCGACTTTAGGTGCAAACTTAGAGATTTTGGGTTTCTTGTTAAGTATGAAACACTTGCACCCAAACACTCTAAAGTAAAACACCTTAGGCTTGTTACCGGTTAGAAGCTTATATGAAGTTTTCTTCAACTTCTTGTGTAGGTAGAGGCGGTTGATGGCATGGCAAGCGGTGTTGATGGCATCACACCAAAAGATGTCTGGTGTCTTGTACTCATCTAGCATTGTCCTTGCCATGTCAATGAGTGTACGGTTCTTCCTCTCTACTACACCATTTTGTTGAGGGGTGTATGGAGTTGAAAACTCATGCTTGATGCCCTCTTCATCAAGAAACTCCTCAACTAGAGTATTCTTGAATTCGGTCCCATTGTCGCTTCTCACTTTCTTGATGGGAAGACCGAACTCCTTTTGAGCTCTTCTAACAAATATCTTCACCTTCTCTTGAACTTGGCACTTGTCATGAAAGAAAAATACCCAAGTGAAATAGGAATAGTCATCAATAATAACAAGACCATATTTGTTACCCCCGATACTTAGGTAGGCGACTGGTCCAAAGAGATCCATATGTATTAGCTCCAATGGTTGCTTGGTGGTCATGATGCTCTTTGGTGGGTGAGGTGCTCCAACTTGCTTTCTGGCTTGACAAGCGTTACAAATCCTATCTTTCTCAAAGTGAACATTTGTTAGTCCAAGAATGTGTTCATCTTTTAGAAGTTTGGCCAAGTTCCTCATCCGAACATGGGCTAGTCGGCGATGCCAAAGCCAACCCATGCTAGATTTTGTCACTAAACAAGTCTCAAGCTTAGCTTTACTTTTGTTGAAATCAACTAAGTAAAGCATATTCTTTAATTGACCCATAAAGACAATATAGGAATCCTCCCTTCTAAAGACTTCCACACCCTTATCTGAAAAGAGACAATTGTAACCCATCTCACACAATTGAGAAACGGACAACAAATTGTAACTCAACGAATCAACATGTAATACATTTGTAATTGAATGCTTAAGGGTTATAGCAACTTTACCGAGACCAATCGCATCCCCCTTTGAATTGTCTCCAAAGACAATATTTCATTTTGAGTGCGTCATTAGGGAATATGATGAGAACATACTCCTTTCTCCCGTCATATGATTTGTACATCCACTATCAAGCACCCAACCTGATCCACTGGAGGAGTATGCCTACAAAACAAGTTTAGTTGCTAGATTTAGGTCCTCAATTTGACTTGGGACCTTGCATGTTAGTCACAAGAATCTTAGGAACCCAAATAGAAGTATTCCAATATATGTTGGTTTCCTTTCCAACATATTAGCAACCAATTTCCCACTGCTGTGCATAAGTCTTTGGTTGATAGGCATACTTATTCTTGGTGGCCCACACTGATTCCTTAGGCTTCTGGAAAACCTATTTCTCCTAGTACAATTTCTTTTTGGGCTTAATTTGATCAGGAACGGAATTGGTAACCTTCCCATTTTTGCAGGGCGCGGCACTGCCGCCCTTTATTGCGGCAATGCCGCCGTGCGGCACTGCTACTCGGGGACGCTGCATTGTTGCAGTCTGTGCAAGCTGATATGTACCAATTTTTGCCATTCCTCTCAAACTGCACACACTCATAGCCATTCACTATCCTTCTTCCCATTGTCTTGGCTCCTTTGTGTGTCCAAGCCCATGCTTGATTGAGGGATACCTTCCTTGCTTGAATTGTGGCCCTTTTGATTCATCAACCTTCTTGTCATTGGATTGGGTCACACTTATCCACCCTTTCCAATGACTTCATTGAGCCTAGCAATCTCCTTTCTCATTGCTTCCATGTTTGCAAGGTTAGTGGAATCGGCATTCAAATCAAGATTAAAACATTTTCCACAACCTTGACTAGTGGAGGGAGTAGAGGTTTCCTTTGCCTTAGTGAGATATGAGTTGCTATCCCAAAGAATGCTATATTGCATCTCAAGTTCTTTGTGCTTTTCAGCTAAGTCACAATACTTTTTCTTGAGAGCTTTATTTGCTTTCTTTGTGATAGCATGGTCCTCTTGCTCTTTGGCCAAAGCCTTGCGCAAGGATTCCATCTCACTTCTCTCTAATACAAGAGCTTCTTTGCTAGCAATGTAGAGATCCTCTTGTTGGATAAGAGTCTCTTCTCTAGATTCTAGCTTGGCTTGGACACTCTCTAAATCCTCCATTAGCTTAGTGATGAATAATTTGGTCTTTCCATCCAAATTTTTAGTTATCATGTTTATTTCTTCATCACTAGATTCATCGTCACTAGAGCTATCACTAATGTCACTACTAGAGATATCACTAGGAGGTGGAGGAGATTTGGCCTTCGATTTAGATTTTACCTTCTCACCCTTTGCCATGAGACAAATGTGAGGGTAGTAGTAGTCATCATCAGACATGTCATTGAAGAGCCTTGGTGTAGGGGATGACTTGTGAATAGCAATAGTTGCAACCTTCTCATCCTCTTCACTTGTGCTTTCTTTAGTTGAGTCCCATTCATGCTCAATGTGAGCCTCTCCCATGTACTTCTTGCTCTTTCTACGGTCAGCCTTCTCCTCTTTCTTGTCCTTCTTGTATTTGTTGTCCTTGATCTCATATGGACACTTAGCAATGAAGTGATCGGTGCTTCCACAATTATAGCATGTCCTCTTTTTCTTGTTTGGGAAGCTTCTCTTCACTATCTTGTAGCCTTACTTCTTTAGCACCTTGTGATACCTCTTCATAAAGAGAGCAACATCATCAACTTTCTCTTATTGATCATCATCATTTTCACTTTCACTTGAAGATGATGTGGTCTCTACTCTTTCTTGAACTTACTTGCTTGCTTGGGCTTGCTAGTTGAAGCTTGTTGGTTGATCTTAGACTTGCCTGTAGAGCTTTGCTTGCTTGATTTGTTGGCCTTGAGAGCTACATCTTTGATCTTGATGCCCTCTAACTTTGCTTGCAATTCTCCAAGTTTCTTCCTCTCATTTGCTTCTTCTCTTTGCATGTCAAAGGTCAAGATCCTCCCAAGTACAACATTTGGTGTGAAGTACTTCAAACTTCTTCTTGTCTCTAATTAGAGTGCCTACGGTCTCATTTTCTAGGTGAATAAGCTTCCAACATAATCTTGACAACTTTATGATCATCTAGCTCATCACAACCATAGCCTCTAATCTTGCCCACCATTGTCATCAACCTATCCAAACATCTCTTGTGGCCCTTCTCCATCCAAGATAACAAATTGGTTGAGCTTGGACAATCAACAATCAATTCTTGCATTTCTCACTTTGTCAACCCCTTCATGTGCAAGATGCCAAAGTATCCCAAATTTGCTTCGGCAACATCCACACCAATCACTCTATATACTCATCACCATCCCAAGGCACTAAGTAGCACACTAGTAGCTTGACCATTGAGGTGGATGATTCTCATTTCTTCCATGGTTGGATTCTTGGGATCAACCGGTGGCTCAAATTCATTGCAAACAACCTCTCAAATGCCAGGATAAAGACCTATTAAGATAGGCTCTCATTAAGTGCTTTCACTTGGCAAAGTTTAGTCCCATCGAAATGAGGTAACTTGCCCGTAGGCACATTGATGAAAGACTTGCGATCATGGTTAGTCATAGACATAGAAGAATAGTTAAAGGATACGGTGGCATATTTGTTGTCATCATTCTTCTTGCCCTTTCCTTTCTTATCCTTCTTGCTATGCACTTGGTAGGACTCATCATCATCACCATCTTTGGAGCTGCTAGATAGCTCACTTGAAGATGCATTGGAGGCTTTTGCTTCTTGTTCCTTCTTCTTTCTTGCTTCTTTTCTTTTTCTTCTAGCTTCTCTCTTGAGTCTTCTTTCTTCTTTTCTTACTTTCTTCTCTTCTAACCACTGCTGCTCCTTTCTCTTTTTCTCTCTTGCTTCTCTTTTCTCTTTTCTAGCTGTCCTTCTTCTTCTTCTTTCTTCTTCATTTTGAGCTTTTTTGGCATGGGTTGCCTCTAGCTGCGGGAGCGTGGAGTTGCTCGTTGTAGAGGTGCTAAGCTCACTGTTGTCGGTGTCATGCAGCCCAACATCCTCCAGATCAACGTTGATGGGCTTCACAACACCAGATCCTCCTCCGGGCTCCATGCCTCACGCGGTGAAGCGCACACGAGGTAACCCACTCCGATACCACTTGTAGGATCCCTGGTTGGCCTAGAGGGGGTGAATAGGCCTGTTAAAACAAACACTCAAACTTTTATCAAATTCACCCTGTGGCACTATCAGACTGTGGCACTGTCGGACCTGAACAGCGGCACTATCGCACCTGCAGGCAACTTTGAGTCACAGTTCAAAGTCCATGAATGAAAACTTAGATTAGAGAAATTTTCTAGCTTACTGTAGGTATGACAACCACAGATCAAGAGCTAGAAGTGGTAGAAACACCACACACAAGTAGATCGACTAAAAACCCTAGAAATCACCTCAACCACAATATGTCATGCAAGTAATGTAAATCAAGCACAAGTGACACAATGATTTATCCCATGGTTCGGCTCGCCACCAAGGCTTGCCTACCTCCATGTTATTGAGGTTAGCCACTAAGGCTTAGAGCTTTCCAGCCCTTCCTCGTTCTCAAGTCAAGAGACTTAACTCTTGAGATGAGGGGTGAGTTACTAGCTTCAAGAGATGGTTACAAACCTCCTAGGGCTGCCACACAAGTTGGCAAGCTCCACGGTGAAAGCTCTAGTTTGGTTTTGGCGAATTGATGAAACCCTAAGTGCTAACCTAGTTTATCAAGAGATCATGAGATAGGTAGCACATTCCAAGTGGTGAAGCAAATGAAGATCATGACATGATGATGATGATGCCATGGTGATGATCAAGTGCTTGGACTTGAAAAGAAGAAAGAGAAAAACAAAAGGCTCAAGGCAAATGTATAAATGGTAGGAGCTATTTTGTTTTGGTGATCAAGACACTTAGAGAGTGTGATCACATTTAGGTTTGATAGACGTACTATTAAGAGGGGTGAAACTCGTATCGGAATGCAGTTATCAAAGTGCCACTAGATGCTCTAACTCATCGCATATGAATTTAGGATCTAGTGGAGTGCTAACACCCTTGAAAATGTTTATGAAAATATGCTAACACATGTGTAGAAGGTGATACACTTGGTGGTTGGCACATTTGAGCAAGGGTGAAGAGGATAGAGGTGAAAAGGAGTTAGTCACACTGGTCACGCAGTGACCGGACACTGGGTCACAAACTGAACAGATGCTGAAAGGTTGCATCTGGTCCTGCTGACATGGCAACACCCAGTGTTGAAGGTGACTGACCGGATGCTGGCTGTGTCCGGTCGAGCATGACCGGATGCCTCCGGTCGTGAAAAGTCATCTCTAGACGCTTACTGGAAATGACCGGACGCTAGGGTTCAACGTCCGGTCACTTTGAGCTGCTGCGTCCGGTCATCACTTTACCGTTGAGATCAGGCGATCAACATTTGAAGAGAGGGGACACGTGGCATGCATCGCGTGACCGGTTGCTAAGGTCCAGCATCCGGTCAATATGACCAGAACGTCCGGTCACCCCGTGTTGTGCCCAGTGAAGGGGTACAACGGCTCTATTTCATGGGAGCTTCTATTTAAGCCCCATAGCCGGCTCAAGCTCACTCTCTTGGCCATTTGCAATGACATAGCAACCTTGTGAGCTTAGTCAAAGCCCTCCCACTCATCTCCATCATTGATTCATCATCTTTGTGAGATTGGGAGAGAATCCAAGTGCATTGCTTGAGTGTTTGCATCTAGAGGCACTTGGTGTTTGTGTTTCGCTGCGGGATTTGTTTGTTACTCTTGGTGGTTGCCGCCACCTAGACGGCTTGGAGCAGCGAGGATCATCGAGCAGAGGGTGGTGATTGTCTCCGGCTCCGATCGTGGTGATTGTGAGGGGTTCTTGACCTTTCCCCAGCGGAGAGCCAAAAGGTACTCTAGTGGATTGCTCATGGCTTGTGTGATCCTCATCTTGTGTTGGTTGTGCGGCACCCTATTGAGGGTTTGGCGTGTGAAGCCAATTAGTGCGTGAACCTCCAAGTGAGTGAATCGCCACAATGAGGAGTAGCTTGCTGGCAAGCAAGTGAACCTCGGTAAAAAATAATTGTGTTCATCATTTGATTCCGAGGTGATTGGTCTTCATTGGTATTCATTCTTGTGATTGATTGGCTCCTTCCTCGACACTGCGGTATAAGCAAATTGCTCACTGTCTTTACATTACCACAAACTAATTATCAAGCTCTTTAGTGTAGCTAGTTGTGAGAGCTTGTTAGTTTGGTTAGTGTGGCTCTTTAGTTAGCCTTTGAGAGCACACTAACTTAGTATAGTGACATAGCTATTGTGTGGATAGAAACTATATAAACTAGAATTGTGATAGGTGGCTTGCTTTTTAGTAGGCTAGCACAACACTTGCTTCGCCTCATAATTGTCTAACCAGTTTGTTAAGTGTTGTTGTAGAATTTTTAATAGGCTATTCACCCCCCCTCCTCTAGCCATTAGGACCTTTCAAGTGGTATCAGAGCCAAGGTCACCGTGATTTGAGGCTTAACAATCTTCGGTGTAAAAATGGCTCAAATCAACAACACCAAGAAGCCACCCCAATTTGATGGTACAAATTATCCGTATTGGAAATAAAAAATGACCACACATATCAAGTCAATCAATAGGAAAGTGTGGAAGGTGGTGGAAACCAAAATTGAGATTGGTGATCTGGAGAAATCCACCGCGGTCGAAGAAGTGCTTCTCTAAAACAATGACATTGCTCTAAGTGTCATTCATGATGCAATTGATGAGAGAACATTTGAGCAAATCAAGAATATTGAGATGGCTCATGAGGCTTGGAAGAAGTTGGAAGAATCATTTGAAGGCACTCAAGCCATGAAGGGTGCAAAGGCATACATTCTAAAAGAGAAGTTTGCAAGCTTCAGGATGAAGGAGGATGAGAGTGTGCCAGAGATGTTCCATAGGCTTCAAGTGCTTGTCAATTATCTCAAAGCACTTGGAGAAGAGGTGAAGGACAAGGACTTCTCCCACAAGTTCTGGCACATTGGTCACTATTCTAGTGAGGAGCGGTTTGGACACCATGACACCAAACCAAGTGTTGGGAGATATAATGGCTGATGATACATATAGAGATGATGATGAGAAGGAAGAAAGAAGGAAAAGAAAGATGGGAAGAAGGATGAGAAAAAAAGAGCGTGGCATTCAAGGCAACATCATCCAAGGGCAAGGCAAAGCTAGATACATCAAGTGAAGATGATGGTTCATGGGATGATGATGATGATGAGAAGATGGCTCTCTTTGTCAAGAAATTTGGCAAGTTCATGATGAAGAAAGGGTACTGTGCTAGAAGAAAGAAATCTTCATCCAAGAACAAGGAAGAGTCAAGAAGGTGCTTCAAATGTGGAAGCAAAGATCATCTTGTTGCTCAATGTCCATACAATAGCGACAATGATGGCGACAACAAGAA